>NC_092670.1:24291794-24608043 GCF_964355755.1 Antedon mediterranea
TATCAAAACAGTCCATGAAAGTTTTTGTTTGTAATATGATACTTCACACTTAAGGCGTGATGAAGTGACCCCCAGACTTGACCTTAGCAATAAAATAAAATAAATTGAGTCTGTTTCATATCAAAGTTATTCACTTCTGTAACAAAATTCACATTATAGAAAGAGAAAAGAAACGTTTAATTATAACTCAAAAACCACATTGTCTGACAGATTTTTGCTTTTAATTACATTTTTTAAGGTAAAATAACTATTATATGACAATAAAATGACACATTCAAAAACAAATTTGAAATAAAAAATATTTTTCAGAGGGACAATATATCTTTAAAACTGTTAAGTCAATAAGCGAGCAGCGTTTTTTGTAAGAAATATTTCTTGTTTAAAGTTGAACAGAGTTCAACTTCAACGTTACGATCGGTAAAACTGACTGACCAATCAAATAGTTCATAAATTACGTCATCATTGTTTGTGACAATTCTTATTTTTTACAACGCGACGATGTTTTTTGTGCTCTTTTAAAGTCTGACATTTCAAAATAACATTTGTAAGTAAAACTAAGTTTTAATATAAAAACAATTTAATTTAATGTTGTCTTTAGTGTAAAGACTAGATTAAGATATCAGCGAAAACATGTCCTAGGCCGGCTGGGTTGAAGCATCAAAACCCCTAACTTTTTCAATTTTGACACGGGCCCGGCTGCGCGTGACCGGCCTTGGCTTTTCAAAACTTCACGTCCATGTGTCCCAGCAACGTCGAAAGAACCAAGAAACCAACGATCACGTAAAAATTCGCGACGGAAAAAAAGGCTTTAGGCGCAAAAAAACAGTTCCGTATATTAAATATGGTCTATAAAAAACCCACTATATTCAAATAATTATATGACAAGAATCTACTGGCCTCAGATGCTATCTCCGGGCGTGTTGGAAAAAAAAATTCCCGTGGGGCATGCCCCCGGACGCGATTTTTTTTTTCGTACGTAAGTTGGGGACCCCTTCATGAAACGTCACCAAATAAACATGAATAATTCATCAGTTAAATTTGTTGTTCCGTGTGCACCCAAGCGTATAGCAACAAGAAGTGATTACACAACTGCGATACGATAAACGATACTTTCTACAGTAGGCCTAGGATTATAAGTCAATTCACGTGATTGCCTTCGCGCACTCTTCTTCACACAACATGTGTCGAGTCGAGGCTAATCGACAGCTAGGCAAGACATTAAACCATGGAGGTATATTTTTATACCTCTATGATTAAACTAAGTAGTAATTCATTGGACATAGCCCAAAGAAAGCTTAGAGCCACAAGAATAAAGAATGTGTATATAATTTGTGTACTGTATTTTTTTAATTCTGCTATTTTATTATCAAACAATATGCATGTACTCAAAGGAACTTTAAAAATGCCCGTATATGAACACATGAGATGGGAAGATTTGACCCACGAGAATAAAAAATGTATTTTTGTGTAATGTTTATTGTTTAATTTTTACTTATTACTCGGATTGTGTCATACCAAAGATAACTATCTTTGGTCATACCTAACACACACACGTCACACACACCCCCACACAGCTACTACTAGAATAGACACACATGGGTTTAGAGACTAATAATTAGGCCTAATAGTATTAATAGAAACTATAATTTTAACACGTAATTCTTTAGTAATAAATTATATTAAAAACACCATAAACTAAAGGCTGATTATTTCGACAATCCACACACAACGCCGCTATCTTCTATGAAATCGCACGCCGCAACAACAGCGAAGATAGGCCTAGAATCGTACCGCACTTGTGTGCTCACTTCTTGTTGCTATACGCTTGGGTGCACACGGAACAAGAAAATTTAACTGATGAATTATTCATGTTTATTTTGTGACGTTTCATGAGGGGGTCCCCAACTTATGTACGAAAAAAAAAATCGCCCCCCGGACCCCCCTAGACGATTATTTTTCCCATATCGTCCCCCTCTTTTTCAAAATCATAGATCCGCCCCTGCTTTCTCTCTGCTTCTCTTCCACGCCCATTATGACCAGGCAATTTCTTCTGCTGTATTGTTCAGCTTCGTTCTAATAGATCTGTACAGTTACATAGTCACACAAAGGCCCATGTCATGTTTGAATTGAATATTGTAAGTTTCCAGTTCTTAGCTCGTAGCCGGTCAAACAATGTTAACTTTATCATGGGGAAACCCCTTATTTCTCCATGACTTTACCAAGTCACCAACGAATCTGTGATAACGAATCTCATCATACCATTTTGATAAAGAAGAAAAAAAATGCCAATAGGCCTACTTTACAAATCATTACATTATATCGCTACTACAAAACAGGCTATCAAGTTTAATTCATTCATTCAAGAATATTTAATAATTTCGATAATGGTAAATAACAATACATATGATTAAAAATAGTAAATCTATAAAATTCTTTACGTAATTAATATAACAAAATTAAAATTTAGTGTCGATTTACACAAAACATGATACATCTTCAATTGCTTTTCTCAATATTTGATTACACGTCATTATTTTAAATATGAAATCTTCTCACAGTGGATTAATGAGAGTGCTGGATTTACGTACTAGCATCTATATATAAATTTACGTAAGGGCAAAATTCGGTAAATCGCAATTTATTTCTAGAATTTTTAATCGATGGTATATAAAGTTGGTTCGTACTTTCGGTACGGATTTTAACCACTAATTGATGTAACCCTGTTTACTAATTAAATTGAGTTAGATAATTAGTTATTGACAATTAAAACGAATTTAGATTCAACGATTTGCCCCAAATAGGGATGTCTTCCGATCGTGGTATACACTGTCATAAGGCCCATTTACACTTGGACGATGGACGATAAATATATAAACATGCTTTTTTTTACATGAAACAAAATAAATTAGAAAGGTTTTCGTTCTAGAACTATAGGATAATCATTTATGCTGTCTTTGATAAAAATAATATTTTAAAAATTCCAATCAAATGACGTCATGATAAATAAAAACAATAAAATCGTTGTATTGTCACGATATTATTGCTCTTACTAATCGTGATGTCATTTGATTGGACGTGTAAAAATATCATTTTCAGCAAAGGAAGCATAGGAGGTTATTCTATAGTTCTAGAATGAAAAGCTTTTATATTTCTTTTGTTTTATGTATGAAAAATGCACATTTGTCTATTTATCGTCGATCGTTATCGTCCTAGTGTAAATGGGCCTTAATGCATGTCCATCTTGAAAAATACCCGCATACAATAACACGAGGATGCTTCGCCTTTTCCTATCTCCTCCTACGATAATTGTATTTAATGGCTGAAAACCGGTTGAACAGCTCAAGTACAGCATCATAATGTTGAAGACAGGTGTATCGTTACATGTATTTTTTCGACTATTCATTCAATCTTTTATTTCGGAATCTCTGGTCCATAGAAAGTAAAAAGTACATATAAATGAAATGAAATAAACAAGACTACTACTACTCATCTTAGGATGGCATTCCATCTGGAGAGCATCTTCGACTTAACTAAGACATTGCTTATAATCGTTGAGACTAAAACATTTTCGCTTGCATTTAGTCTACCCATCAGGCCATATATTGATTTTCTTAACAATTCATAGAAAGAAGGAATTCTACATTCCGTAAACATAATAAGGATGGCATTGCAATGTCGAGGCCTTTGTAGCAACATTCTTAAACCATTATTATTGTAACATACTTGGAGAGATCGCAAGGTACCCTGATTATAATTGCACCATAATGTAGCACAATACATATTTACACAATATGTTCTAAATAAAACACATTTTACATTGATAGAACACATACTAAATTTACTGACCAAGGAGTTGGCTCGGATACACAAAGATCTGTATTGCCGCTTTATATCGAAATCACATAAATCCAAGGAGATAACATGACCAAGTCAACATATTCTAAGGTTTTACCATTAATGGTAATAATAGGTTTCAATTGAATCCACCATGACTTAGGACTGATTATCATACAAGATGATTTCTTAGAATTGTAAACAATATCATTTTTGGCCGCAAAGCATTCAGACATTTTAATTAAATGTTGCAAACCTGATGCAGAAGGTGATAAAAGCATCATCTGTATACGATAGGTTGTTAAATTTATTTCAATAAACACTGTGACAGTGACAGTTTTAACGAAGTATTAAATCGCAATTGTTTTACTCTATTTAGTGGTATATTAATTATAGGTCTTTAAAAAAATTGTCTTTACTGAGTGGATAATAAAGAACTATAAAGTAAAGAATAATTTAATATAAAGAATATATGAAAAAAATTGTTCCTCTTTTTACCTATCCTCATCCCCAACCCTTAACCCTAATGTTAGATACAAAACACAAATTGGGTTTGTTTAAATGAGTCCAAATCAAAAAATGTGGACTCATTTTGTTTCTCTTTCGGAAGTAATTCCCAGGGTGCTAATTTTGGTGTACTACATAAATCATTGTGTCTATTTATTTGTTTCTGTAAACGACAAAGTTTTATAGTCCTACATTTGAAATCGCCAGTTTTTTTTACGCTAGAAATTACTTTGTATTCAAAAACCATCTAGTGATTCATAATTTTTCAAAAAAAAATAAAAAAATCTAATCATCAACAATGTTTATAAACCAGTAGTTTATATTAGTATGAAGCAGTTTTTATTATTATATCTATTATTACACAAATAGATTGAAATGATGATTAAAAAAAAAGAATGATATATAATATTAAATGATCTAAATAAATTATAAAATCTGTGCATAAGAGTATTGTATACAATATATTTACAGGTACACAGCAAAATTCTGATTCTTGTTTTAAGAAAAAAAAAACTTGTTTCAAGCAAAATATTTCTTGAAACAAGTAAATTTTGACTTGTCCGTATTTCAATACTTTTTGGCTTACCAAGAATCGTAAAATTCTTAACAAGAATCACACAAATTCTTATCAAGAAAATTATTCTTACCAAGAAATAATACTTTAAGAACAATATTCTTACCAAGAATTTAATTGCTTTTTTCATTCTTGTTTTAAGCAGTATCTGCCTTAAAATAAGTAACAATTTATCGATTTTTTTAAATAGAATTCTTGTTTCAAGCAATATTTTTCTTAAAATAAGTAAGAATATTCCGATTTGTATTTTTTTGAATTCTTGTTTCAAGCAATATATTTCTTAAAATAAGTAAGAATATTCCGATTTGTATTTTATAGAATTCTTGTTTCAAGCAATATATTTCTTAAAATAAGTAAGAATATTCCGATTTGTATTTTTTTGAATTCTTGTTTCAAGCAATATATTTCTTAAAATAAGTAAGAATATTCCGATTTGTATTTTTTGAATTCTTGTTTCAAGCAATTTTTTTCTTAAAATAAGTAAGAATATTCCGATTTGTATTTTTTGAATTCTTGTTTCAAGCAAAATATTTCTTAAAATAAGTAAGAATATTCCGATTTTTATTTGTAGAATTCTTGTTTCAAGCAATATTTTTCTTAAAATAAGTAAGAATATTCCGATTTGTATTTTTTAGAATTCTTGTTTTAAGCAATATTTTTCTTAAAATAAGTAAGAATATTCCGATTTTTAATTTTAATATTCTTGTTTCAAGCAATATATTTCTTAAAATAAGTAAGAATATTCCGATTTGTATTTTTTGAATTCTTGTTTCAAGCAATTTTTTTCTTAAAATAAGTAAGAATATTCCGATTTGTATTTTTTGAATTCTTGTTTCAAGCAAAATATTTCTTAAAATAAGTAAGAATATTCCGATTTTTATTTGTAGAATTCTTGTTTCAAGCAATATTTTTCTTAAAATAAGTAAGAATATTCCGATTTGTATTTTTTAGAATTCTTGTTTTAAGCAATATTTTTCTTAAAATAAGTAAGAATATTCCGATTTTTAATTTTAATATTCTTGTTTCAAGCAATATATTTCTTAAAATAAGTAAGAATATTCCGATTTGTATTTTTTGAATTCTTGTTTCAAGCAATATTTTTCTTAAAATAAGTAAGAATATTCCGATTTGTATTTTTTGAATTCTTGTTTCAAGCAATATTTTTCTTAAAATAAGTAAGCATATTCCGATTTGTATTTTTTGAATTCTTGTTTCAAGCAATATATTTCTTAAAATAAGTAAGAATATTCCGATTTTTATTTGTAGAATTCTTGTTTCAAGCAATATTTTTCTTAAAATAAGTCAGAATATTCCGGTTTGTATTTTTTAGAATTCATGTTTTAAGCAATATTTTTCTTAAAATAAGTAAGAATATTCCGATTTATATTTTTAGTTTTCTTGTTTCAAGCAATATATTTCTTAAAATAAGTAAGAATATTCCGATTTTTATTTGTAGAATTCTTGTTTCAAGCAAAACTTTTTTTAAAATAAGTAAACAAGAAGTCTATCAAATAAAAACCAGTAAATGTTTACTTATTTTAAGAAAAGTATTGCTTGAAACAAGAATTCTATCAAATTAAAATTCGTAAATTCTTACTTATATTGGGAAAAAAATTGCTTGAAACAAGAATTCTATAAAATATAAATCATTAAAAATTTATTTTAAGAACGATAAATGAATACTCATTTTAAGTAATATTTTACTTAAACAAATAAATTCAAGAATGTTATAAAACATAATATTAACAATACTGTTATTTTCATTAAGAACTACAATTTACATGACATTAGGTACAATAATATATACAACTTCTTTAAAACAAACTTGTTTTTATTAATAATAAAATGCCATCAAAAGAAAGCTTAAAAACATTAAAATAGAAATAAAATACAAATTTCGTAAAATTCTTCTCCCGCACCTGGGCTTTAAACTATTAGGTGTCTTTAAATTTATTAATGTATACTAATGATGATTCAACAGCCTTTGTCAAGTGTACAGGTGTGTTTTCATCACAAATCACTAACTGTTAAAGGATAGTGAGGCCTACTTCTTTTCATTTTGGATAATCGAAATCCAGAAGGTAAAAAGTGGAGAGGAGAGTAACTAGAGCCTCATCTAATTTTGCTTTCTTTGTAGTTAGAATTGTTTGCTAAACTTTAATGTAGGCCATTTCTGTGTCCAAAAGCAATACCGGCATATTACCTGATCGGCGTGAAGACCAGGATTCTGGATCTTTATTCATGTTCCTAAAAATGAAAAGAGATTAATATAGTTTTAGTTATTACTGTATTTAAAATATGTGTAACATCATCAACTAATTGGGTACGGTGTGGTTTTAGAGTCCTATATCTGGGGCGGTAAACACAAAAACATGACGCAATATTAGAACGGTGGTAAGAATAATTTTACATTATAAGACATAAGGGTGGGTGGAATATGCATTTGAACTTTTTAATCACAAACTTTGCCCTGTTTATACCGATCCCAAAGACAGGCCTGGCTGTATCTATTATTTTTAGTTAAATTATTAGGGTCTAAATTTATTTTTAATATTACTATTTAGGAAGACAATACGCAAAACGGTGCTCAATCCTGATTGATGTTTTTATTCCGTATCAATGTTTATAATAACAATCATACAATTAAATGTAAATTTTGTTTAATTGTTTGATTTTAATAAATTATTGTAAACATAGTATATACCTCGAATTTTAAGCTAAGATAAATTTGATTTTAAAAAAACACTTTAAGATATTTTTTTTTAATGTACATAATGTTACTTGTATTTTAAATTTTTAAAAACACTAAATACCTTCAAGGTCGGCAGACTTTTTTTGATGAGTTTTTCCCAACAAATATGTTTGACAGATTTGACAACATATGGGTTATCTTTGAACCTAACCAAAAATAACAAATTGAAAACATTATATTATATAAATTTATTTAAATGAGTGGAATAATGTATGGACATAAACTTGATATACTGTAGCTCAAATTTTTAATAATGTAGCCTACAGTTTTGTAGGTGGTCAATGTAAAAGGAAGGGGAAAGGGTGGGCTGGCCAGGAGAGCATTAATATGTCAAAAATTAATATTCATAAATCATTTATTTAATTTTAGTTGTCAAAGGGAGGAGTGCATGACACTAGCTTGAGTCGAACCAAGCTGTTAAAAATACGTACACAATATGTACACGTATTTTCCTCACTACCATTGGTCCATTATAAAACTATTTATGAATAGATAAAAGTACAAAAACATACACTGTACTTACGAGATGGAGGACTGGTGTTTCTCTTTAAAATACCAAAATAAACTATATTATTCTCTTCTTTGGAAAAATTTGCTAAGCACTTTTTTAAAAAGCTTTCTTTTGTATTTCATTCCTCTTTGCCTAGTAATAATTAGTATCCTTCGAACTTCTTCAATTACCTAACAAATAATTTAAGATATTGTAAATAACACAGTTTTTTAAAAAGAAATTTAATATAACAATTTTAGTTATGCAGTACGTATGTTTTTTGTTGGTTTTTTTAGTATGTTTTTTTTAAATTTAGAGTTAAAAACATAAAGTTTCAATATCGATGTGATCACTTCGGGGATTACTTAGTGTGTACAATTAATTAAATATAAAGAAGTGTTTTTAAATGTCATTATATTTCTCATTGGAATATGTGTATATAATACAGTATAATCCTTCGTAGATATTTCATGGCTACATTACAAAATAACTGTTAGTGTTACATTATAATTGTATTATCTATTATTAGGCCTTCCTTATACCTAGCTGAAATAGGTCCGACAATATTTGTCCCCTCTGTCAATTTCTGAACTAAAATGCTAAGCTAAACCTATACACCTGTCCGTCAGTACAGGCATAGTAGGCTAGCCTAGACCTACTAGTTCCAGGCCTACAGTATTACTAACTAGGAAGGAGCCTAGGCTAGGCCTAGACTGCTGGCAGATTAAAATATAATTATTAGGCCTACGAACCTGTTAAAATATTGGCCACTTCTTCATCTATTTCTCGGATCTTCAACAAAGCGTCTTCCTTCGACATTATATTAGACTAATCTTACTAGGCCTATTGAAGCATTTAATATATAAATTGCGATGAAAGGTGTCTTTTACTTACAAACTCTAGATTTTGAATGATTACTTTAAAAAACCGTTGGCCATGATCCCGCCGGGAGCTAGGTCATCGACCACACACAGTGTTGTTTTTCAACTATAACCAAAAATGTATCGCTGGCCTTTTACCCAGAATGTATAAGGTCATTATACTGCTCAACGTTAAAGCATGGAGGTATAAACCTCCATGGTGGTTAAAGCAAATCTATAAAACGTCTGGACCAATAGTAATACGACAGACAATAATAATGACACATGTTTGTTGCAGTCCGAAAAAAAGCGATAAGTTGGTGCCAGTAAACTGAAGTAGGTACAGTATTTGCTACCCTATTTGCTAAGGCATTACAATTCAATTCATGGAAATACTCCGAATTTTCGAGTAACATGTGGAATTGGTGGTTCGCTGCCCGGCAAGCTTTGGAATTTACAATTCGTTTTACAAGCATGTCATAAGACGCCATTTTAAGGACGAGTATAACAATCGGCAACCTCCTGCAGTTGACGATGGAAACATCAGTATAAGTATGCCTGGAGAAAACGAGGATGCCAATTGAGGATGAAGTAGAACTAGGCCTAGACTAGGAGACTGACGAAGTTAATGAAGAAAAAAACTATTATAACGGGGATGATTTATCAACTGACGATAGTAGTAGTGATAATTCTAGTATTGTTATACTGTTAATGATTGTTTAATATTAATTATCTTGTTGATGCTCAGCAAGAAGGCCTACTAACTAGAGGATGAACAAGCAGATAATAGTATAAAAAATGCTGATTTATTTCTACTAAAATTAAAAAGGAGAGAAACAAGATTCCACAGGTAAGCCATTTTGCTTTAAAATTACAATAATTATGCATTTTAAACTATTTTTTATTAGAGAAATACGTCTTTTTCCTAGGCCTTGCTGGTACTGTTATTATACAGGACTATAGTAACTATAGGACTTGGGTACTAGGCCTAGGCATTATACACTCTAAGTTTATGTTGCATTTTTTTGTGACCAATTTCATTGTTACAAATAACATTTTTTTTGTTAGGCTGCATAGCTCCCCAACTAAAACACAACTTAGTTTTTAAACATATTAAAACTTGAATATAAAAAATATTAAATCAATATTATTTTCTTTAGGTTGCAGTGCAATCGATTATTCAAAGCACAAACAGTTTGATTACCCAGATTCTTTCATCAGTTGAAACTGAAGTGCTAACTGCTCTACCGTTGTGTGAATATAAGGATATTGACAATCTATTTTAAGTAAAACATTTCTCAAAATAAGTATTTTTAAGAATATTAAAATAGAATTGACTTCAATTCAAGCAAAAATAGTCTTGATAGGATATACTGTAGTATGATATTGACTTCTTATCTTAAGTAAAACATTTCTCAAAATAAGTATTTTTAAAAATATTGCGAATCTCAATTTAAGCAAAAATAGTCTTGATAAGATAGTATGATATTGACTTCTTATTTTAAGTAAAACATTTCTCAAAATAAGTATTTTAAAGAATATTGCGAATCTTGATTCAAGTAAAAATAGTCTTGATAAGATAGTATGATATTGACTTCTTATTTTAAGTAAAACATTTCTCAAAATCAGAATATTGCGAATCTGAATTCAAGCAAAAATAGTCTTGATAGGATAGTATGATATTGACTTCTTATTTTAAGTAAAACATTTTTCAAAATAAGTATTTTTTTAAATATTGCGAATCTCAATTTAAGCAAAAATAGTCTTGATAAGATAGTATGATATTGACTTCTTATTTTAAGTAAAACATTTCTCGAAATAAGTATTTTTAAGAATATTGCGAATCTTGATTCAAGTAAAAATAGTCTTGATAAGATAGTATGATATTGACTTCTTATTTTAAGTAAAACATTTCTCAAAATAAGTATTTTTAAAAATATTGCGAATCTCAATTTAAGCAAAAATAGTCTTGATAAGATAGTATGATATTGACTTCTTATTTTAAGTAAAACATTTCTCAAAATAAGTATTTTTAAGAATATTGCGAAACCTAATTTAAGAAACTTTGTCTTACCTAGAAAAATATTTATTGTTTTAAGTAATTTTTAGAATTCATCAATCTTGATTTAAGAAAAATTATTCTTGATAGGGATAAATATAATATTGATTTCTTATTTTAAGTAAAATACTTTTCAAATTAAGTATTTTCAAATCTTGTTTTAAGCAAAACTATTCTTAATAAGAAGAGAATGATATTGACTTCTTATTTTAAGTAAAATATTTCTTGTAATAAGCATTTTCAAGAATATTGCGAATCTTGATTCAAGTAAAAATAATCTTGATAAGGGTAGTGTGAAATTGACTTCTTATTTTAAGTAAAATATTTCTCAAAACAAGTATTTTCAAGACTATTGCGAAACCTAATTTAAGAAACTTTGTCTTACCTAGAAAAATATTGATTGTTTTAAGTAATTTTTATAATTCATCAATCTTGATTTAAGAAAAATTATTCTTGATAGGGATAAATATAATATAGATTTCTTATTTTAAGTAAAATACTTTTCAAATTAAGTATTTTCAAATCTTGTTTTAAGCAAAACTATTCTTAATAAGAAGAGAATGATATTGACTTCTTATTTTAAGTAAAATATTTCTTGTAATAAGCATTTTCAAGAATATTGCAAAACTTAATTTAAGAAAATTTGTCTTTTCTAGAAAATTATTTCTTGTTTTAAGTAATTTTAAATCTTGACAAGAAAAAAAATACTTATTTTAAGAATTTTTTCTTAAAACAAGATTTTTTTTTCTTGCTTAGAATTTCAAATTTTGCTGTGTAGGCGCTAATTAGGAAAGGAACAACTACAGTAAAACAAGCACATTTACTGGGAAAGTACTGTGTGATGGATATTTACAACATAAATAAAACAATATAAAATATATCAACATTGAATATTACACAAAATTCAATGTTGCGTAATTACATGTAAACATAATTTATATACAATTGTGTACACATATCTGTAAATTTACATAACATATACATATCAAATGTCAACTTTTGTCATGTTAATTTCTTGTTGAAAGTTTGGTTTGCGGGAATTGCAAGTAAACATATGCACGATAGTGTACAGATACGGATTAATGCACGAGTTGATAGGAATTATGAATGTTGCCGCCCAAACATATATTTCATCTGGAATGTCCCACCTTTCCGTCTCTGAACAAATCCCCATCAGTATGACAGGGAACCAGCAACTGAAATCGGTGAAAACTATTAATCCTAGTTTTCTAGCCATTTTAACCTGTTCCTTTCTCCTCAGTCGTCTGTTAACCGTTGCACCTGAACGTTGAACAGAGAAGAAAATTGCAACATAACTCGTTGCGATCACGATAAAACCTAAACCATTGAATCCAATAAAAATGACAATAGCATACTCCCAGCCTGGCCATCGACTTTTTGTTAGCGGTAGTGCAAGGCAAACACTCTGTTTCCCATAGTAGTTTTCGCCAAAATACGATAAATTAATAAAGTCTAATCTGTTTACAAGTGGAAGAAAACTGAGAACAATCCAAACTAACCAACTAATACCGATAATATTTTTACACTTTGTACTGTTCAGCCGTTTTGTAGTGAAAGGGTTCACGATGTTAACTGCACGGTCAATGCTCAATATCATCAATGTAGTTACAGAACATTGACCGGAGAGAGTAGAAATAGCACCCGCAAAGCTACAAAGAAAACTGCTTTTCCAATATATCGCAACTATCGCATACCGTCCTCTGTAGTGTATATCTGCACTCGCTATGATGATCAGATAAACTGCCATCAGCAAATCAGACACAGCCAGATTAGTGATGAGCATGGTTTGCACCTTATTAACATTACTATCATTATTCTTGTTAAACCGTCGTGATACGATTACAACTACATTACCAATGACAGATAAAACACCAATAACCAACATCAATACTCTTAACACTTCTCGTTTTAGTAAGTCTGCACAAGAAGCAAAGGCATCTGTTGGTTCGCAGACATCAATGTGACCCACGAGACAACACAGACTAAACAAATCTGAATATCTGAAATAATTAACACAAAAAAAACCATAGTTGTAAAGTAATGTCATTTTGTACATCTAACCTGCCTCATATATTTTTCAGTTGCAGAACAGTTATATTTAGCAACTACTTTTGTACGGATTGAAATCAGCGTAGAAGATGGCATCGAATATCTTAGCATTAAAGAGAATAATACAGTTTTGCAAAAATTATTGGTATGTCAACTCTCCCAATACTGAACTGGTTTCCCAGAAAGTATGGTATTCGGAATGTGTTTTTAATGGTAAAAATGAATTTTAGAATATTTGAATTTCAAGAGTTTCTGGTTTTCAGAGAGTGCCGTATTGAGACAGTTGACTGTATTCTTTTAATTAAAGGTCATAAAATGTGAATGCGTGTACAGTTTCAAAAAACTAAATGTAGTAGGTGCTTGAACAGAAATAAAACAATATTTGTAAATGTATGGGTATTCAGGTCCTTTCAATACTCACAGTTCTGTTAAGGTCTTTAGTTCTTCAAAGGTTCTATCTCTGTAATTCTGTAATTTGTTGTCCGTCAAGTTTCTGAAAAATATTAATATAAACAACCCGTTAAAAGCACAATGATGTTAACAAATGATTCGGCCAGAGATTGCGCAATGAATAATAGTTATATTGTTGGTTGGTAGGTTAATTTTTGCTTGATACGTTTAGTCGTTGGTCCCATGCACACAGATGCGCATATTGTCTCTTTCGGTTACAAAGTCCTATTTCATTGATACAAGATCGGATTCGCCATAAAACGTTCCAGTATCCGTTTTTTGTTTGTTTAATGTACAATATTTGTATTTAAATTAAGTTTTTAATGAGTTGGTTAGTTATTTAATCTATTCCTTTTGTGAATCATTTTGATAGTTGTGATTTTGTATTATATTTCCTGGAAAAACACAATCATAATTGTGAACGCGTTTCCGTTATAAAATGAAAATACTAATAATAAAGGTATAACAATTAATTAAATATTAACGCCCGTATTCTTAAACCGGACTTTAGTCGTAGTTCGAAGTTCGACTTGAAAAAGTCGTAGTTCGAGCTATTACTTCAAATTCGATTAAAAAACGAAGTAGTCGAAGTTTGCAGTTCGACTTAATGAAGTCGAGCTTTAGGTCGAGTTGCACACGTCTGGGTAACAAAGGCTATACATTGGCCAATGACAAGAGAGTATTTGAGGAGCAGACGAAATTTTGCGCATTGATATCACTTTCCATTTTCTTACAACACTTTTTACGCATCAGGACTATATACATGAAAAATAATTTTAATCGTTAATTATTAGAACAAGATCAGTATTAATTTAACAGTGAAGTATATTTGATTAACAACAAACAAAATCTTCAAACTATATTTAGGAACCATGGCGGTACGGTAACTTTTATATTTTCTAGGCCCCCAAAAAAGTATGATCGCGACGAACCACGCACTTCATAGCGTGACAAGAAAGTGCTAGGCCCCCTAAACATTCCATCGCGTCGTGAATTTCCGCATCTGCCATTGTCGCTAATGGCGTAACGTAGTTCAAGTCGGACTTGCGCGAAGAAAATTTGTAATTTGTATACGGTTGTAAATAAAGATGATTTTCATTATTATAACTTATACCAATGTATATTTAATTAAGCTAATATAAAAATAGATACTTTATTCTTCAATATCTGACCAATATAACAACTAAATTACTGTTACGTTTTTCATAAACATCGTTTAAAAACCATTTAGTCGACCATTTAGCCTGCCCCCTCCAAGACTAATAAAATCGATCAAAATCCGTCTCGATTTAGTCGAGGTTGGCCTGAATTAGTCGGCGATTTAGTTGAAGTTCGGTTTATAAATTAAAATGACGTCATTTTTTTAGTTTTAGCTTGAACTACGACTAAAGTCCGGTTTAAGAATACGGACGTAACGCCATGTTTACAAAAACAACTTAATGTTTAAATAAATGATATGATTGTTAGGCAAACTAGTTCTTCCTTTGATTAAAATACTTCTTAGAAGCAGTACTTTAAAGCAAACTTTGATTCATCTTAAATTGTTTATATTTGAAATACGTATAATTGTTAAAACGTAAAATGTTCAAAACTTACAAAATTAAAATCGATGAAGCAAAACAAGCAAATGCACCATAATCTATAGTAGTTATGTTGTTTTTATGTAAATAACTGTTGAAATAAAAAGAATGATTTTAAATGGCAATTTCATAATGTCAATGATAGGCCTATAGTGGAATTAAGATGATTCAATTAAAAAAATTCATCAATGTTACATAACAAAATAATACTTGAATCATAGATATTTTATATTTTTTAAAGGATGCACAAAAACGCTTTTAATACGAGTTTCTATGTTATCAAATTACAAATGCATTAGGGCTACTTAAATTGATTCAATATTTATGTGTATTAACTATTAATGTGTGTATTTCATTTATATATTTTGAAAAATGCATAATGATAGATTATTATAAAATATTTTAATTAGACGTCGAAACAAAACATGAAGTCCTATTAATTCTAAAACATTCTATAAAAAATTGTATATTATAGTAATTATAAAAAGTACCTACAGTTTTTCCAATGCCGACAAATCATTAAACGTCTTGGCTGACAGTGTACGTATTTGATTATCGTTCAAATGCCTTCAAAGAAATAAATTGTAAACAAAATAATATGATGGCAATTGTATTCTTAGGCATAATATGGCTTTTTTGTCTCTATGAAACCATATTTATATTATTTATATAATTACTGATTTAACTTTGTTTCAGTGTTATACCTATTTTACACAAAATAAATTATTCTTGATTTTACATGAAGGAAACAAATCAGTATTACAATATTTACTTAAATAAACGTCTAATTATAATATTTAACATGACAACTTTATTATTCTTTAAATGACTTTAAGTTAACATCTTTTTTTATTTCAAACACATTTATACACTGGATAAAATATCCTAATTCAAAAATAAGTTTTCAACATGGTCCTGTTTAAAACTATAAAACCTTAACTAAACTACAGAACAATGACAAAATATATATAAAAAAAAAGAATATGAAAATTATTTATATAATAAAATTTACACATTTGAATGGAAGCACATTTTTGAATTATTACAAGTATTTTATTCCAGGCATTTGCATTTACAATACTTAGGCCTAGAGCGCGAACTATTGAAAGTAATGCAGATATTTTGATTATTCAAATAATATAATATAGTTGGGTGTTGAATAGATGTCTGTCATAAAGCATTTCAATATTTACACAAGCCAGGAGGTGCAATACCATTTATGCATTTATACATTAAACACGTTAGGGCATAATAGTCATTAAACTAGTTATAATGTTAGTCAATTAGCATTATAAAAGCAATTTAACGTAGTTATAAAAATAGAACACTTACAGTTCTTTCAGAGATGTCAAATCAGAAAAAACATCGTCTGGTAATGTACTAATTTGGTTTGAGTACAAATACCTTCAAAGTAAACATAATACACAGTAAACATGCTATTTACTCTATTGAAAACTTTTTAATTTGCATTATACACTAATAAAAAATTTACCGTATAATACTGATTTAACTTTATTCAGTATTATACCTATTTTACACAAAATACATTATTCTTGATTTTACATGAAAGGAAACAAATCAGTATTACAATATTTATTTAAATAAACGTCTAATTATAATAATTAACATGACAAATGTATTACTCTTTAAATGACTTTAAGTGTTTATTCTTTCTGTCTTTCTGTTCCCTCTATTGTCACGCCATTGATCTTTTTTTAATTTCAAACATATTTATACACTGGATAAAATAACCTAATTCAGAAATAAGTTTTCAACATGGTCCTGTTTAAAACTATAAAACCTTAACTAAACTACAGAACAATGACAAAATATATATAAAAAAAAAGAATATGAAAATTATTTTTATAATAAAATTTACACATTTGAATGGAAGCACATTTTTGAATTAATACAAGTATTTTATTCCAGGCATTTGCATTTACAATACTTAGGCCTAGAGCGCGAACTATTGAAAGTAATGCAGATATTTTGATTATTCAAATAATATAATATAGTTGGGTGTTGAATAGATGTCTGTCATAAAGCATTTCAATATTTACACAAGCCAGGAGGTGCAATACCATTTATGCATTTATACATTAAACACGTTAGGGCATAATAGTCATTAAACTAGTTATAATGTTAGTCAATTAGCATTATAAAAGCAATTTAACGTAGTTATAAAAATAGAACACTTACAGTTCTTTCAGAGATGTCAAATCAGAAAAAACATCGTCTGGTAATGTACTAATTTGGTTTGAGTACAAATACCTTCAAAGTAAACATAATACACAGTAAACATGCTATTTACTCTATTGAAAACTTTTTAATTTGCATTATACACTAATAAAAAATTTACCGTATAATACTGATTTAACTTTATTCAGTATTATACCTATTTTACACAAAATACATTATTCTTGATTTTACATGAAAGGAAACAAATCAGTATTACAATATTTATTTAAATAAACGTCTAATTATAATAATTAACATGACAAATGTATTTCTTTAAATGACTTTAAGTGTTTATTCTTTCTGTCTTTCTGTTCCCTCTATTGTCACGCCATTGATCTTTTTTTAATTTCAAACATATTTATACACTGGATAAAATAACCTAATTCAGAAATAAGTTTTCAACATGGTCCTGTTTAAAACTATAAAACCTTAATACACAGTAAACATGCTATTTATTGAAAACTTTTTAATTAGCATAATACACTAATAAAGAAGTTAACGTAAATATATAGGAAAGACATTAGTCTTAGTTCTAGACGCTATTTCGACTTAATATTGATAAAAATATAAATATTTTAGCACACATGGCGTTTCATACGTGTACTGAAACACCTATTTTATTTTTTTATTTTTTTATCTTATTCAATAGAAACCAATAGCGATAATTTCCGCCACTAACAGGTTTGATACAAACAAAGCCAGGACTGGAGCAACTTGATTGGTCCTAACATTGATCTAGGGCTTCTCTCGTCCAGTGCCGACCTTGACCAGAGGAAACTAGAGGATACTAGATGCAGGGGCTGCCATAAGAGTCAGCAATGCTGATTTCAAATGCCTAACGGGACCCCAGCTCCATACAGCACCCGACATTCCCAGATGGTCTCCCATCCAAGCTCTAACTAGGCCCGACGTTGCTTAACTTCGGTGATCTGACGAGAACCGGTGTTTCAACGTGGTAAAGCCGTATAAACGCCGACTGAAAAGATTGAAAAGAGCCTGGATGGCTGTTCTACAAGAAGGATGCTGCGAACAGTTTTCAACATACATTGGAGTGAGCACAAAACCAACAAGGAGCTCTACGGTGATCAAAATCACCAAATCTCTCTCAACAAATCAGAGAGAGAAGGAACCGATTTGCTGGCCACTGCTTCAGAAGTAAGCAAGAGCCTGTGTCAGAACTAGTAGTCTGGAAACCAAGACATGGGAAAAGAAAACCAGGCAGACAACCTCTTTCGTATTCAGACGTTCTAAGGATGGATACTGGCTTGGAGGGAGCAGAAGTGGAAACAGCTATGACAGACAAGAAACTTTGGAGCGCCATGGTGGTTCGAGGACTCCACTCGCCATAATTCAAGTCAGTCAAGTCAAGTCAAACGCCGACTGGTGGACAAATACATAAAAAAAGACAAAACTAGACTTCGGACAAGTTATTATAAAAAAAGTACCTACAATTTTTGTAATGATGTCAAATCATCAAACGTCTTGGCTGTCAATGTACTTATTTGGTTATTGTACAATTTCCTTCAAAGAAATAAATTGTTAAAAAAATAATATGAGGACAATTGTATTATTAGGCATATTATGGCTTTAGGGTTTGTCCGTACTTGGTTAGTGAACAAACGTCTTCAATGAAATAAATTGTAAAACAAATGTGCTATTAAATGTCAATTGTATTATTAGACCTATATGGCTTTAAGTTGAGTTTGTTATAAAACTCTAATTATATTATTCAAAATATTACTAACTGATTTAAATACCTTCAACATGTGAAATTGTCTACCAACAATTAGAAGTAGATATAGGAAATAAATTACTCTAGGTTCTAGACGGCATTGCGACTTAATACTGGTAAAAAGATAGACATAGCGTTCCATACGTATAATATGAGAGCTGAAATAGTTTAGGTCTACAAACAAAACTAGAGACTTAAGGCAACTATAGAATAAAAATACTCATAAAATTAGTCTACGTTAGCGTCTGTTTTTAAATGTAAATACTATAAGTCAAAACGACTGGTGGACAACAACATAAAACAGACAATAGAGACTTGAGGCAGGTATAGAAATAAAAATACTCACAGTTCTTTCAGAGATGTCAAACCAGAAAAAACATTTGCTGGTAATGTACTAATTTGGTTATCAAACAAATTCCTTCAAAGTAAGCATAAAACACAGTAAACATGCTAAATTTACTATATTGAACAATTTTCAAAATAAAGGTATAAATTGTTCTATTTAGGATGATGATTGTTTTAATGATTTGTATTTCGTTGTACATCGATAACATTAGTCTACGTTGGCGTCTGTTTTTAAATATAAATACTGTAAGTCAAAGGCTGACTGGTGGACAACAACATAGAACAAACAATAGAGACTTGAGGCAAGTATATAAATAAAAATACTTACAGTATTTTCAGAGATGTTAAACCAGAAAAAACATTTGCTGGTAATGTACTAATTTGGTTATCAAACAAATTCCTTCAAAGTAAGCATAATACACAGTAAACATGCTAAATTCAATATAATTATTGAACACTTTTCAAAATAAAAGTATAAATTGTTCTATTTAGGATGATGATTGTTTTAATGATTTGTATGTCGTTGTACATCGATAACATTAGTCTACGTTGGCGTCTGTTTTTAAATGTGAATACTGTAAGTCAAAGGCTGACTGGTGGACCACAACATAGAACAAACAATAGAGACTTGAGGCAAGTATAGAAATAAAAATACTTACAGTATTTTCAGAGATGTCAAACCAGAAAAAACATTTGCTGGTAATGTACTAATTTGGTTATCAAACAAATTCCTTCAAAGTAAGCATAATACACAATAAACATGCTAAATTCAATATAATTATTGAACACTTTTCAAAATAAAAGTATAAATTGTTCTATTTAGGTTGATGATTGTTTTAATGATTTGTATGTCGCTGTACATCGATAGCAATAATCTAACGTTTGATTCTGTTTTAAATGTTAATACTACTTATTTGGTTATCAAACAGATTCCTTCAAAGTAAACACGGTTAACATGTAAAATTGTATAAATTGAACATTTTTCATTTAGCATTATAACCAAAATTAAACGTAATTAAGAAAATAGAAACACTTACAGTTCTTCCAGAGATGTCAAATCAGAAAAAATATTGTATGGTAATGCACTAATTTCGTTCTTATACAAATCCCTCTTATAACAACAATTTAAACTTAATCAAGAAATGTACTCACATTTCTTCAATGATGTCAAACCAGAAACAAAATTGGTAAAAAAAAATCGCGGTTTTACTATATTGAACACTTTTCAAAATAAAAATATAAATTGTTCTATTAATGATGATGACTTCATTATTATTTTTAATGATTTGTATGTCGCTGTAAATCGATAACATTAGTCTACGTTAGCGTCTGTTTTTAAATGTAAATACTGTAAGTCAAAACGACTGGTGGACAACAACATAAAACAGACAATAGAGACTTGAGGCAAGTATAGAAATAAAAATACTCACAGTACTTTCAGAGATGTCAAACCAGAAAAAAACATTTGCTGGCAATGCACTAATTTCGTTCTCAGACAAATCCCTTCAAAGTATAAACACAATACCCAGTAAGCATGCTAAATTGACTGGGCCTATATTCAACACTTTGACACTAAGTCAATGTAACAAATATTTAACTTAATCAAGAACATAAATATACTCACATTTTTTCAAAGCTGTCAAAAACCAGAAACAAAATTGGTCAAAAAAGGCGCGGTTTCATATAATATAATATGCTAACTTTAGTATACTTATGATTTTATTTATAGGAAAGGTAAGTTAGTTAGGAAACATTGAACATTTCTATTTATTGCTAGGCCTGCAGTTCTTTCAGAGATATCAAATATTAGGTGGACTTGTTGAACCCACAAATGTGAAAACAACCACGAATGTGAAAACGCATCACCCACAAACGTGAAAACAACCACAAATGTTAAAATGTATCACCCTCAAATGTGAAAACAACCACAAATGTAAAAACGCATCACCCACAAATGTGAAAACAGCGCCCACAAATGTGAAAACGATCAATTCAAATGAAATTTATTGCTAGACCCAAACAAATTTTATCGAATTAATGTTAATGTATTTATATACATTGTATTGAGTTTTTTCAATAATTTTGTATTCACGACCAACTTTCTAAAACGACCACACATTGTAAGCTACCATCTCTGTTAAGGAACCGCTTCTCATAATCGACCACCTCTCGAAAGGGATCACCTCCTCTCATAAGGGACCACTTCTCATAATCAACCACCTCTCGTAAGCGACCACCTCTCTTAACGACCTCACCTCTCGTAAAGTGACCACCTCTTTTAAGGGACAACGACCTATTTCTCTCTATTAAAGGCCCGCTTCTCAGAATCGTCAGTGAGGACTCTTTTTTCAATCAATCAATCAATCTCATAATCGACCACCTCTCGTAAGGGATCACCTCCTCTCATAAGGGACCACTTCTCATAATCAACCACCTCTCGTAAGCGACCACCTCTCTTAACGACCACACCTCTCGTAAAGTGACCACCTCTTTTAAGGGACCACGACCTATTTCTCTCTATTAAAGGCCCGCTTCTCAGAATCGTCAGTGAGGACTCTTTTTTCAATCAATCAATCAATAATAATTTATTTCTCAAATAAAAACAAAATACAGTTAACATTTTCTAAAATAATAAATAAAAAATGAGAAAATGGGTACCCCACTGGAAGCTAAGCTTTAAAATGTGGGGTCCGGGCAACATATTTAAGTAAGGTAAAGTAAGAAACATGATCATGAACAAAAAAGGCATTTAACTTAAACGAATGCAGTTGTAATTTAACTTAAGACAGATATATTATTAACTTAAACAATAATAGTAGAAACAAGGTATTCATGTAATTTGGACTTAAAACAAGATATAAAATTAATAATTTTGAGTTCTTCTGGTAAAGTATTCCATATTTTGGGTCCTTTAAATGTATTTATCGATTTTAGTATTTACCACCTCTATGGAACGACCACCGTCTCTCATAAGGGACCGATTCTCATAACCGACCACCTCTCCTAACGACCACTATCTCTCGGAAGCGACCACCTCCTTTAAGGGACCACTGCCTCTCGTTTCGTTTCGTTTCTTAATTACCACTCGCAAGGGCCATAAACTGACAGTGTGTCTCTGTGTGTTTTCAGAATTCGTTTGCCATTTTGATTTTTTTTTATTTCATTTTAATTAATAAAAAAAATCAAAAGTGTGCAATTATAGGTGACTTGAAAGGCCAATATAAAATTGAATTGCACTGTTATAAAATTCACCTTTAAACCAACTTGACCAATATAGGCTAGAGTTCAAAATACACTTACCCTAAAAAATATTCATTGTAGAATATTAGAACCAATTAATTCCCCAAAAGAACAAAGTGTATTTAACCCCTGTACCCTTTTCATCATAAAACAATTGATCAATGACAGTCATCTAAGATATACTTAAGAAGTAGGCCTACTTGCTGGAAAAATAGGACTTATAGTTAAGCTCACAATTAGGGAGGGTGGTAATTTAAAAGAGTGGTCACTTACGGGAGGTGTTGTCGTTAAGAGAGATAGTCGCTTACAAGAGGAGGTCGATTATGAAAAGCAGTCCCTTATGAGGGGAGGTGATCACTTCCGAGAGGTGGTCGATTATGATAAATGGTCCCTTAAAAGAGACGGTGGTCGTTCAATAGAGGTGGTCACTTACCAGAGGTCGTTGTGACGGGAGATAGTCGATTATGAGAAGCGGTTCTTTAATAGAGAGAAAGAGGTCGTGGTCTCTTAAAAGAGGTGATCACTTACGAGAGGTGGTCGATTATAAGAAGTGGCCCCTTAACAGAAACGGTGGACGTTTAATAGAGGTGATCACTTACCAGAAGTTGTTGTGACGGGAGATAGTAGATTATGAGAAACGGTTCTTAATAGCGAGAAAGAGGTCGTGGTTCCTTAAAAGAGGTGGTCACTTACGAGAGGTGTGGTCGTTAAGAGAGGTAGTCGCTAACGAAGAGGTGGTCGATTATGAAAAGCGGTTCCTTATGAGAGTTGGTGATCACTTACGAGAGGTGGTCGATTATAAGAAGTGGTCCCTTAACAGAAACGGTGGACGTTCAATAGAGGTGGCCACTTACCAGAGGTCGTTGTGACGGGAGATAGTCGATTATGAGAAGCGGTCCTTTAATAGAAAGAAAGAGGTCGTGGTCCCTTAAAAGGGGTGGTCATTTACGAGAGGTGTGGTCGTTGAGAAGTGGTCGCATACGAGAGGTGGTCGATTATGGGAAGCGGTCCCTTATGAGAGGAGGTGATCCCTTACGAGAGGTGGTCGATTATGAGAAGCGGTCTCTTAACAGAGATGGCAGCTTACAATGTGTGGTCGTTTTAGAATGTTGGTTGCTTACAAGAGGTGGAAAGACTGATAGCTAAGTAAGGATCGATGCATTTGCACATGATTTAGACATTATTTGTAAAATATAACATTTTCTACATTAGCTGGCGATAGTAACCACATTAGCTGTTGACCGTTTCTACATTAGCTAGTGTTGATTTTTATTTACTACATAAGCTGTTGGTGTTTCTACATAAGCTGGAGGTTTACTACATAAGCGGTGGATTGTTCTACATTAACGGTTGTTTCGACATTAGCTGGCGTTTTCTACATTAACGGTTGTAACACGCGTACATATGGCGGGCCAAACATTTAATCATTATCAAGATATCTTTAGTTTTAAATAGAGCTTTCATTTTTATCAATACAGTTTTAAAATTGTTAAAAAGTTAATTTATGTTATCAAACACCATAATTTTACAGAAGTTTAGGTGTAGGTTTAAACGCTCGACTTTTTTGACGTAACAGTTTTAATTATCAACTGGAAAATTATTACTTTTATGTTGAACCAAAAAAATACATACACAATTGGTATAAATACCTTTAGTTTGTGTATGTATTTTTTGGTTAACAAAAAGTAATAATTTTCCAGTTAATTATATTCGGAACCAGGTGAATTTATATAATAGTTTTTTTGTTTTTCTTTCGTCATTAAATGGTGTTTTTTTAATTAGCTTATCAATCAATTAATTGAATCAAACAATCTACTTTTACTTCAGAACAAAGTCCATGGCTTACTGATGTATAGAACAAAAGTATAATTTAATAATAAAAACTAAACTATAGTACTTTTCATATTCAGATGTAGGGGCGTAACAGTAAGCCAACGAAATAACAACCAAACACTTCAAGTAGCAACGGTATATAGCCTTCACCTTGTAGTATCGTGTGCGCGCGCAGAAAACATCGAACATCGACTTAGAACTATACGTACATAACAGTAAGCCAACGAGTTAACAACCAAACACTACAAGTAGCAATGGTATATATGACTTTGACCTTGTAGTATCGTGTGCGCGCGCAAAAAAACATTGAACATTGACTTGGAACTGTACGTAGGCCTACATAAATAGTAAGCCAACGAGTTAACAACCAAACACTATATTCAAGTAGCAATAGAATATTATGACCTTGACCTTGTAGTATCGTGCGCAAAAAACATCGAATCGAACATCGACTTGGAACTATACGTACATAACAGTAAGCCAACGAGTTAACAACCTAACACTACAAGTAGCAATGATATAATATGGTCTTGAAGTATCGTGCAGGCGCGCAGCAAAAACAAATATCGTCAAACTAACGAGTTAACAATGTTAACAATGCAAATATCGCGCGCACGAGCAGAAAAATATTAATAATCCAACGCGTTAACGACGACCCTAACAGACGTATCGTGAACACGCAAGTATTGAAACAACTCAATATAATCATGATATATTAACTCGAAAAAAAATTGTTGAGTCTAGCACTAAATTTGATTTGATTTTTTTTTTTACATTTGTGGGCGTTATCACATTTGTGGGAGATGGTTGTTTTCACATTTGTGGGCGCTGTTTGTTACATGTGTGGGTGATGCATTTTTACATTTGTGGTTGTTTTCACATTTGTGGGCGTTTTCACATTTGTGGGTTCAACAGGTCTTCTATTTAAGAAAATTCCTTCAAAGTAAACACAATACACGTTAGAAAAAAGGAAAGTGGGCCTGTTGGCCTATCACCAAATAACAGGTTCACTTTAGTAATCAACAAATATGTTGATAATAATTGAATTTATGGTTTTCAATATTGATCAATATTGAACAAATGTATAAATGTTAACGCGAGAAAAGATAATAGCCTATATTGCAAAACCACAGGCTACTTTGCAATGATTGTATACAGTTAAACTAAATGTTCAATCATTAGATTTATTGTTATAAATTCATAATTCGTATGAATACTTTAAAAAAAGTTAATTAAACTCAATTAATTTTCAATTCTTAAATTTTCCAAAATGAATTGTTATTTGATGGGATTATGTTTTAGATATTAAAGATATGTTTTGTTTAACAAAAATGTTTTACAAAACATTAATCCCATCTCCAAAACAGGCGTCATAAAATAAATTTAAAAAAATAAAACAAACAATGGCCTAAACTGTTTATAATGTAATATAGAAACTCTATGGCGTTAAAATAACATTACATTTGTACAATATTAATTTCCCAGACACACTTCGAAATAATTGTCAACATCATTTATAAATTTCGGTTATACATTATTATTATTTCTGCTTCATTCTCTATTTTATTATTTCTTTATTATGTGTCGTATTGTACCTTAATCTAATATTGTTATCCTTTTGTTACACTTTGGTGACTTTTTAGTTTAACCACTCTCACAAGATATTCACCGTTTACAAATTGTTAAGAAATTAGACCGATTAAAGAACATTTGTTAGGCCTATGTTTTTCCCCAACTTGTTTCGTTGTCGTCAAATTCTTTTAGATATAACAATGATTAGTTCAGTAAAGATACCTACAATTTTTTGATTGGACAATGCTGGTTGTAATTATAAATGTCTGTCCAGTTATAGCTTATTGGATTGTTACAATTATACTCGCATGTCACTGATGAGAACTGACAAGAGAAATTCACTGGGCAAACCGCTTCTATAAAAAACAGAATAAGAAATAAATAAATACAAAACAATAACCGATAAAATATAGTTACCAGACACTCATCAGGTAACGTTGTTACACATTATGATCGGGGGCTCCATTCTGTACGACGGAGGAGAATGATTTACTCTAAGCCTGCGCGGTCACCTTCACCACTGAGTGTATTTTGGTAAGACTCTAGGCCTACGTTATTATTTTATGTAGTCATAATAAGTTAGTAATCCTGATTCCTTGCCGTTGTTCATTGTGATATGGATAAGTTTGCTCGGTGACCTCCTCGTGTTATTTTACTATCAAAGATGTATTGTCCCCAAAACAATACAAATGAAGATTAATACAACTTCAAACTTTTCCCCCGAAAATAAAAAAAATCAATTCAAACAAACCAAGACAATCGCTGGATTGACTTTTGTTTTTCTTTAAATTCCAGTTTTATCTAAATCATTGTTTTGTTTGATTTAATTTTTGGAGATATGAATTGTTTAACAAAAATGGGAAACAAGCAATACTGCAGAAAATCGATTATTGGAAGTTTACTCAATTTTATAAGTCTGATAATCAAGATCAAGCGACTACAATAGCAAACATATACATTACACTTTAAAAATATTATACATGTATAATGACAATAATAAAAGCATACCAGAAATATTGCAGCAGATAACAAGCGGTACAGTCAAGATTATGACGATTATGATTTTAAAGATGACAGCCATCATTCTTCTTTACTCAACTCAACTAAAAATAAACGTTTACTCCATGAACTTGTTCGTTATGTTATAAACGTCTCGTGCTAACTTCTCATATATAATTGAATAATTCTGTTGCGTTGATTTTAGTGCGTATTAAACATTTAGACAAATTACTTCACCAGATATTACTAGTATAAACGTCTTAAATAACCAATATCGTAAAGTACAACATTAAAAGTGAAGTAGTCGAGTAGTCCTCTTAGCCTACTGTTGCAAAATATTTTTTAACAGTGACTAACCCAGAGTTTGAGTCGAAAGTTCGCTAGTTCAGGACTTAACCCCCTGTCATTATAATAATATATATATATTGTGTTAATAATTTCAGTGCTATTATGCCTACAAAATTGTTTTCAATTGATGTGTCTTATAGAAATGGTGCTGTTTGTAA
The DNA here is from genome assembly GCF_964355755.1 of Antedon mediterranea. NCBI lineage: Eukaryota > Metazoa > Echinodermata > Crinoidea > Comatulida > Antedonidae > Antedon > Antedon mediterranea. The sequence goes on from NC_092670.1 coordinate 24,319,436, forward strand.
TGTTAATTGTGGCACATGCAAGCGAAATCGGACATAAGTCGCATTTGTAGATTTGTAGAAACAGCCAAAAACATTAAAAGGCTGAAAAATTACATTTTTTATATTTACAGAAAATGATAGCTGAAACAATATTTATTTACATTACCCTGGTGTTTTTCTATTTTGAGACAAATAAATAGATACATTTTAACATTTTGTTTAGTATGTTGGTTAAAAAGAATGATTTTCATAAAACCTATCATGTTTTATGCTTAAATTGAAAGTGTTCCATTGGGTTGATTTTAATGAAATTCATCATTTCTGTCCTTAACCTGAACAAAAATAATGCAGCCTGGTGTCTAGTCATATGTTGTATGCTCCTACGTTTATTTTTATTTGTGAAAGTTATCTCCTTTTTAGTTATTACCGAGTAAATCCTGTAATGTTTTAATTGTTGCTATATTTTGTTATATTCTTAAATCTGGCTTTTGTAGAATTGTTTCTTTATCTTAATTCTCGTCAAAGTATACCTACACTATGAGAAAAGCACAGGTTGAATACGTAACTAGATTCTTCTTAACTTTGATTTAACATGTGTCTTGGAGTATCTGCTTTGTTATTATTAATTATAATTGATAAGGTTCGTCGTCGTATTTGATATTAATTTATTGATTTAGGTCTTTAGTTAAATTTAACATTGCTTTCATGTTGTCTATACGCATTTAGATTTACAAATAATAATTCCTTCCTATGAGCTGTTTTTCTCTTGTAATGTAGAATTAAGTCTACCGTATTGTGTATGTTATTACACATTCAAATATTATTGTTTAATATTGATTTGGAGTTTGCAGGGTTTTAACTTTATAACTTTAACCATGGAGAAATCTTTAACTAAATCATAAACTGACTGTATTACTATGGCAAGCCTCAGCTGTCTGAAGTATTCAAAATATTATATTATTATATCATTTTTTAATTATATTATATATTGTATTGTAATGAATTATATGGCAAGCCTCAGCTGTCTGAAGTATTCAAAATATTATATTATTATATCATTTTTTTATTGTATTATATATTGTATTGTAATGAATTATACGTTTTGCATTATATTACTTGGTTTTAGCATTATATTATATCTATTTCTAATATATTATGTGAAAAATGTAACAAATTATTGACTTTTTGTATTATATTATTTGGTTTTAGCATTATATTATGAACATTTAATATTATATTATTAATAAAATACATTATATTATAATATAATTGTATTATATTAAACGCATTTACTTTACTTTATAACATACAACATTATTATATTATACGGATTCGTTAGTTATATTATTATGTTGTATGATGTTTATTATACGTCACGGCTTATTTCAGTTCTTCTAACTCTTTCTCTCCCTCCCCCTGTTCACTAGCAATCAGCGGCCGGCAGAATCTGAATTGTGTGACTGTTGAAGAATAACTACGTACTAGGCCTAGGCCTAGCCTAGGCCTACTAGGGGATCTAGACAAGTGACCAAGGATCACTGGACAGCTACAACTAATACTACAATACAATAATACTACTACAATAACTACTACTGCTACTACCTAGGCCTAGCTAGTGAGTAGTAGGTAGCTACTACTAGGCTCTAGGGCGTATGTATGATGTTAAAGTTGTATTGTCCCCCAAAACATGAAAAATAAAGATGAAAAAAATCAAATTTTGAATAGACCATTTTGTAGTTATAATAAAGTTATTCACTTTCGCTGAAAAAAAATCCGGAAAAAATATTGATTTCGCTTATAAAAAATCAAAATAAGTTTACCATTTTTTCGAACTCATAAGTTCAGAAATTCCAAAATAACGATGGTTAGCTAACAGCTCATAAATATGCATGATATGTTAATGAGTATCCAAACAGGGGAGATCCGATCTGTTCACCACGTAAACAAACATGTGCGAAGAACAGAAGAAAGTGCTGGGGTTTCCCTGATCGTATGATGTAAAAAGCTCTGCCGTTAATTTGCTGGTAAGTAGAATTCTATTTTTAGATGAATGACACATCCTCCTATAATAGTTTTTGGCGTATAGTTATAGGCTTAGCTATCTAGGCTAGGGCTATAATATAAGCCTACTTCTACTAATCTATCTAGTAGGGCCTAGGCCTAGTTAGTACTGTAGTTTACTACTGTGTAGTGTAGTGTAGCAGCAGCTGTAGGCAGGCAGATAATCGGGTCAGAAAAGTAGACGGGAACCCACTTTGAGGCCTAGCTAGGTCCTATATATCGTACTCACCGAACTGATGACAAAAAACGAACATTTGGAAAATGATCAGCATACAGTACCAAAGAAGTTGACGGTAGAATAGATTGTTGTTGTTGATAGCAACCAAAACGAAAACACTAGTAATTAGACTAGGCCTTTTTTAAGGAGGAGATGCACTTTTCAGGGATTCCTTACTGTACATTAGTACCCCAAATTGAAAACTTCAGATTCATGTACAGAAATAATAATTATATGTATGCAATAAATTGTGAAATATTTAACTTTTCTATTTGACTTTTGTATTTATACATCATTGTTTTTCAATTTATAGACTTAAGCTAATGAAGACTGGAACAGAAGTTACACCCATACAGCATTTTAAAGGCAACTGGCAGTAGACTTGGTAGTGGAACACAAGATAAATATTGGATGACTATCATAAAGCATTAGGCAAATGTGTTGGTTGTTTTCCAGCTTTTAAAATGTTGTATAGTTTTCATAATTCGAGCAATAACATTTGTATACAGCATTAAATAAATAAAAAATACTACTACAGTACATGAGATAAAATCACCATAATTTTAATGTGTGAAGATTTACAGTACAGTACAGTAAAAAATGAGTTAATTACTGGTATATTTCATTGAATTTCTGCATTATTGTTGACAATTTATTTTCAACTATTAATTGATGTGTTGATTGTGGCATTACAGCAATAGCTTGTCTTCTGTGATTGTTCATCCATTTTAAAGTGTCATAGTAAGAAACGTTCAAATAAATATTGTGAATGTTGCTACCACATTTTGTGTTGATTTCTTCACCATTTTCCACTACTTGCTCATATTGTTCATTCAAGTGTGTTAATACCTATTAAAAGAAAGACATTATTTATTAAAATATGTACATAAAAAGTTTAATTGTGTGAATGTTGGTTTGAACGTTATTGCTTTGGAAGAATTTTCAACATAACGGTACTAAGTACTGTAAAGTACACATTCCAAAAAAATATTTAACTTAGATTATTTGGTCATTTTCTCTAAAATAATTACTGTTAGGAGATACATTTATACTATTATATTATTATCACTTTACCATAGTATTGTACTGTATATATTATATTGGTTGTAGACTAGACCAAAGTTCAGTAACCAGGTTGTTAGTAATTGTACCTATGAGACTGCTCATAACTCAAGTTGTCAGAGACACTTGCTTGATATTCCATATAAGGAAATTGTTACAACAACTTCATACTAAGATGATGATGTCATTTGAATTTCATCTTAAAACCAATTTCATCATCTTTAAGTTATTTGATGAGATCATAATGATCACCCCACATATCCTGCATAAGAATATAAATAGTGGTACATTAACCATATTTAATCAGTCCTAATACGAATACTGACATAGCTAAACTAAATGCTGTTAAAGTCTATTGAAGTATCTAGAAGTCTGTTTGACTGTTTTGAACAACTGAAGTAAAGCTTTATATTAGCCTTGGGCTCAGCTATATTTGTAAGTCTTGAATTTCTTTATGTATTTTGATTGTGTGTTACCACCATCTTATACTTTGATAATTATTTTATATTATTAATTAATCTTTATCTTTATAATCATTTTAATTGATTTTGTTATCTTTTGCTTTTCTGTTTGAAGAATAAAACGTAGATTAGAGTATAAAACTTATCCATTGTATTGCCTATCTTCTGTTTGTGCCTTGCATGTAACAGAAAGTGGGGGGTCATCCGGGAAGAACTTTAAATTTAACTTTAACTTAAATCGATAGGTTTATAGTTTTATACCTAGTTAAATTTGTTTTATTTTCAAACATTTGTTTGTGAAATTAGTAACTGTTACAATGGTCTTTGAACCAGAAACATTTTTTGCCGACCCTACCCAAGAGGTATTTAATAGTTTGAAAAAAGATGATTTGCTTAAACTAGCTACGCATCTAGGTCTAAAGGACGTTGAATCCTCTATGCGAAAGAATGATATTAAGAGTCGTTTATTAACTTATTTGGTTGAGGAAGACATTTTTGATAGTAGTGTTATGTCTTCCCAAGTTGATTCAAGCATTGATGCTAAATTAAGAGAAATTGAATTACAAAATATGAAAGAAATTGAAATTCGAAGAATGGAATTGGAATTCGAAAGAGAGGAAAGAGATTTTAAATTAAAATTACGCGAATTAGAGCTAGCTAGTGGGATTAGTCAACCTATTTCCAATCCAAAATTTGATGTAACTAAACATATTAGACTAGTGCCACCTTTTCAGGAGAAGGAAGTAGATAAATTCTTTTTACATTTCGAGAAAATTGCCGAAAATCTTAAATGGCCTAAAGAACACTGGACCTTGCTTTTACAAAGTGTACTAACTGGTAAAGCTAGAGAAATTTATACTGATTTATCAATTGAGCAAAGTTCATCATATGATGTAGTTAAAGAACTCATCTTAAAGGGGTATGAATTAGTCCCAGAGGCCTATAGGCAACAATTCCGAAATAAACAACGGCAAACTAACCAAACACACCTTGAATTAGCACAAACCAAAGAACGGTTATTTGATCGTTGGTGTGCATCTAAGCAAACAAATAAAGATTATGATAGGCTTAGACAACTAATTTTGATAGAAGAGTTTAAATCATGTATTACTCCTGATGTGAGGACTTATCTAGATGAGCAAAAAGCTGAGACCTTAAGTCAAGCTGCTCGACTGGCTGATGACTATGCCTTAACGCATAAACAAGCATTCATTCAAAAGCCCCAGTCACAGTCAGTCATGTCTTCTGGAAACAAAGTCCAGCCTAATGCTAGTTCTCAAAGTGATACTACTTCTACTCCGCCTAAACCAACCTACACTCCTAACATTACATTATTGGATGTACAGTATAGGCCTAGTTACAATTTTCACAAATTTATATTAGCATTAAAATCTAATTAATCATGAAGGAAAAACCAAGCACCATAATCTCTCCTGGCCCTGGTGGTGACCTTATTTTCTATTTTTGGCAGCCATTCACAAGTTTTCGCTTTTTTAGTTTCGCTGCTCTTATGTATAATTTTTTTTAATCACAAACTCTACATAGAAAAGAAAATTAAATGTTTTAAAATGAATGAAAAGTGATATGAATAATGATAAATTAAAGACTATTAATTACTATTATTAATATTATAGTATTATACTAAAAATAAGACGAGTTGGTGGTGTCGAAATTCACACAAGTCACAATAAAACCATGGAGGTATAAAATATTTTATTTTTATACCTCCATGCTAAAACCTTATTCCTTACTCCATGCTCACAGATGAATGTTATAGGCCTAATCCTATTTAAAGCTAGGTTGGCAATAACTATTAATAAGGCTTACAAGTTGTATCTATTAGTATTAGCTAGGCCTGCTACTCACTCAGGGTGAACCCTCACTCAGGCCTACAACTAGGCCTAGTACTACTACTACTACTAGACTAGCTACTACTCTAGGCCTAGCCAATAGATAGGGGATAGTACACTAGATAGCCAGTACAGCTGTAATGGGCTAGCTAGGCTTCCTATACTAACTAACAAAGCTGCACCATAGAAACTACAGTTCTTACTTACCAATCTGCTAGGGCCTAGCCATAGTCTTTTCTTCAAGTAGGAGTTGTTTTTGTTGTTGTTAAACTACAGAACTTTCCCACATCGTCGTCTCGCCATATCACGTCGTATTTTTTTTCTGATGACCTAGAGGTCACATACACGCACAAGAATCATACAATATGCATAATTCATAAGCTAATTCAGGTCAAGGGTTAAATTAAACCGGAAGCCAGCTGGCTGCCAGCCAACCGACTTCCGGTTGACTATTTTTTACTTTAAATTACGATTTTCTAAGGTAAATAATTTTTTTTTGGATCCAATTTTTTTTCAAAGTGAATAACTTTTATGTATCATTAAAATGGCCTTTAAAAAAAAAAAAAATTTTGTTCAGGGGGACAATACATCTTTAACTACTAGGTAGGGCCTAGGGCTAGGCCTAACTAGAGGCCTACTAGTACTAGGCTAGGCCTAGACTTAAGTTGTAGTAGGCTAGGGCCGGGCCTGCTGCCTTAGGCTAGGCTACTACTACTACTACTACTAGGCAGCCCATGATGGGTACAAGTAAGCCAAAATTTTGGATATATGTAAACCAAAATTTGGGTACGAGCGTGTTGGCATGGCATGCATGGGTACGGGTTAACCTGTATCCTTCTAGCTAATCGTACTATGCCTAGGCCTCAAGTAAGTCTACGCTACCCAGTCCGGCTACAATATGGTCTATTTTGTTTTATAGCTTTATTGATAGCTGGGTTCAAATCTGGGTTGGGACGGCTTTTTCTCATTCTAAAACAGATTTCCTTATAATAAAATAATATATGAATTTATTTGTAATATTGTAATGTATACATAATATAAGTAATTGCCATTGCCTTTATTACTATTAATTATGTATTATACGGTTACCCCTTAATTATACTATAGTATAATTTCCTTGTTATATTTTACAATATTTTCTTCCTAATTCTACAATTTTGTCTTTCACAGCACAAATTTATCATACTGAATCATCACACACCAAGTCTCATAAATCTCTACTGTATTTGTCCAAGCTACTCCAGCTACATGGTATTGCCTTGAGGCTAAATTACACGGTATACTGGCACTACCATCATTCCTGGCTCGTCAACCTGTACCACATTAGCACAGTTTCAGTTTCAGTTTATTTACCATTTCAATTTCTGAACATAAGAGATGAACAACTTATATGGATGGATAACCGTAAGAGCGAAGCTCGTTTACCAGTCACCCGTTAGTGCAGTGACATTACAGACAACATAAAGACAGGACAAAGGTGCAATACTTAACAAGACATGTGAACAGTTGTGTTTGCAACCCCTTGGATAAAATAATATATTTATATAATGGAGAAAGTTAGATATTATAATATTTCTTTTTGATCATACAATGATAATTTTTAAATTACTTCTTAAGAAGTCATACTACTGATTCAAAATAGTGACTTACACCATGTGGTCAAGGCTTTCTTTGCTCTTATGCTTATTTCCTCCAACATACAGAGTAAATAGGACTTTTTTTATTCATAACTGTTGAATTGTTTCCCAATACATAGTACCTATTGGTATTATATCTAAAAATACAAAGGCGGCTAACACAGATAGTTCCATATATACAGTACTCTTTTATAAATAAATGTATCTCTCCAAAGTACTCCCAACTACCTAATCTAATAATAGTACTATTTGCATACTACTATACACTTTGTAGACAAGAAATAAGTTGTATACACTAGAGGACTTATGGTAGTACAGTCGATCGCCCTCTCACTGGCCCGGTCAACATAATCTATACCTAGATTATTACAGTAATTAAAGTACATTATTACAGAGTTTTTTTTTTTTTTGCAGAAATCAAATTTATGTGTATAGAAAGCAGTACTCGTATTAAAAACTAAGCAGGTTTTTGAACGCAGACTGGCAGGATATTTTGAATATTTTTTGTTGTTGAAATGATGGAATCCTAACTTCAATTTCCACGAACCCTTTTATTTAAATTTATTTGAATAGACCTCCATGTAAACTCATTAAAGGCTACATGATTGTTTTATATTTTAATATGTGATAGTAGAAAATCATTGTGTATAATGAGGACTATGAATCTGATATTTACTTGCATTCTCATCTTTTTAAATTATTATTTATAATGCCGGTAATGAGTTTAAAATTTAATTATATTGACTATTTTTGATAATCATCATGTCCTTATAAATTCATTTATATTTCTTTTGTGTAATATAGTTCATATATTATGTATTAAGTAAATTGGTAAGGCCCTATACTGTTACTATTTAAGGAAAGTTTATATACACTATTATTTTATGCCTACCAATATTAGTATTAATTGTTTATGTAAATATTTTGTCTAATTGCCTTGATTTTTTGTATAGGCCAATGGCATCAATGTTTTTCTCAAAGCAAATTAGCCTAATAATGCCACATTTAGACACATGATTCATTGATTTCTGATATTCTGTACTTGTGTATGCATTACTAAAATAGTAGTTAATATATTTCATTTATAATGTATGTATAAACATATATTCATATTTCTTTAAACATTTTTAAATTTAAAAATTATTACAATACCTATCTACCTTTCTGATATTGTTACTATTATATAATATTTTTTGAGGCAGCAATAAAAAAAAAATTAGAACAATTAATTTGAGTTATACTGTACTATGTTAGTTCAGGAGATGAAGTGTGTGTGGGCAGAAACTAGTGTGTTGGAGGTTGGTGGTGTGAGGTGTATAGTTTAGTTGTCACTTTAAGATCTAAATTAGATGTTTTCTGAAGAAAAGAAGTAAGCGCATACGCTTTCAAACAACTCCAAGAAGATTCACACAAAAATAATTACTTTCCAATAAAGTAGTATAACAGTGTATATTACAGTACATTGAATAAACTCGAGTGGAATAATAACGCACATAAAAAAACATTCATTTTCTTTTCGAAAAGTGCCCTCTCTAATTTTCTATTAATTTATTAATAATTATTATTAATTAATGAGTAATATGAACATATTTTTAACATTCAATGCTGGAAGCTGGTTCTACTCCTAACAAAGTTTCATATCTCCAAATTTCATCAACGTATTCAAAGCACTTCAATATTAAATATCACATTTAACATAAAAATTCGGGTTTTGGATAGAATTTTGCTTAAAAACATATACAAAAAACATCGATAAAAAATACTTTTCGTATTCAAAAACATTTGATACTTGGTATAAATGTTCACTATAGGTTGCTCTATTCACAGAAAAAAATTGCATTCATGAACGTTTTTTGTTGGTTGTTTTTTCAAAATAGTTATTAGCTTGAAAAAAATGAGTTGGAATTGTATGGTCTTTCATAAGTGTACATTTTGTAAAAACGTAAATTTAAAAAATCAGTGATATGGCTTGATAGTTATTTTTGGTTTGCAATATGGATGGAGCAACCTATATTGAACATTTAAACCAAGTATCAAATGTTTTTGAATACGAAAAGTATTTTTTATCGATGTTTTTTGTATATGTTTTTAAGCAAAATTATATCCAAAACCTGAATTTGTAATGTTAAATGTAATTTATTTAAGTGCTTTGAATACGTTGATGAAATTTGGAGATATGAAACTTTGTTAGGAGTAGATACAGTTTCCAGCATTAAATTTTAAAAATATGTTCATATTACTCATTAATTGATAATAATTATTAATAAATTAATAGAAAACTAGAGAGGGCACTTTTCGACAAGAAAATGAATGTTTTTTATGTGTGTTATTATTCCGCTCGAGTTTATTCAATGTACTGTAATATACACTGTTATACTATTTTATTGGAAAGTAATTATTTTTGTGTGAATCTTCTTGGAGTTGTTTGAAAGCGTATCCGTTTACTTCTTTTCTTCAGAAAACATCTAATTTAGGTCTTAAAGTGACAACTATACACCTCACACCACCAACCTCCAACACACTAGTTTCTGCCCACACACACTTCATCTCCTGAACTAACATAGTACAGTATAAGTCAAATAAATTTTTTAATTTTTTTTTATTGCTGCCTCAAAAAACATTATATAATAGTAACAATATCAGAAAGGTAGATAGGTATTGTAATAATTTTTAAATTTAAAAATGTTAAAAAAAATATGAAATGAATATATGTTTATACATACATTATAAATGAAATATATTAGGAAGATTAAACGAGACTTACCTGTAAGTTGAAGTTTGATCACTATTTTATGAATATGTGAGTGGGGTGTAAACTGAGATCCCGACGCGCACGCGCACCCTCATACTTTAAATCAAACATGTCCAGAGTAATAATTTGCAGCGATAAGTATATATATGATAACCTGCATTGTTCTATAATAATAATTGTTTTACTTGGGGTGGGTTGAGGCGGGCAGTTTACACCTCACTCACATATTCATAAAATAGTGATCAAACTTCAACTTACAGGTAAGTCTCGTTTAATCTTCCTATTTTATTTCATATACGTTCGCTGTAAACTGAGATGTTTAAAGCCAACTCTGGAAACATGTTTGAACTGTAAACCAAATAATTGACGGAAATGTTAGTTTCAATAAAACAACTTTATTTCCAAAAGTCTACATTCATTCATAAGGATGTTTGCCCTAACGGGCAACTTAAATATGACAACTATCGTGTTGTATTAATAATAAAGCATTTATTTTGCTTATATACAATAGTCCAACGTTTTAGGATTCTCACCCTAAAAACATCAATTAGAAAACTAAACAACAATATTAAACTGGTTCAATATGCAAACAGGGGCTATTTGTAGTAGCCAACAACAAACACAACCAATATTAATGAGTTGATGAATCAACTTTTCTCAACAGTGCCTGTTGAAATGACGGATTTTCTACAAATTTTATAGGCTTATTATAATATCTGTTTAGTGTATGTTCGTTTCTCCACCCAGCTGTTTTCATTATTAAGTCAACCGGGACATTCCTTAATTTTGCTGATGAAGATGCAGCCGCTCGGACCGAATGGGCTTTAAATTTTGTTGTATCTACTCCTGCTTCTGATAAACCTGTCCTTATCCATCGAGCAATTGTGTCTTTTGATGCCTCGGCATACGGTTTCTTATGACATATAAAAAGTCTGTCCTTATTTTCCCTTAAATTACTAGTTTTTTCCCTGTACTTTAGAATTGTTCTGACCGGACATAGGGCAGGGTCTTCACTTTTGTGGAAAACCACCAGTTGACCTGTATTGTTTGGTCTGCTAGTTTTTAGTAATGTACAGATGTAAAAGGTGATTGCTTCATTCTCGATATTCATATTTGAAAATTTGAAATTATATAAGGTTTGAAGCCTACTTGAGGACAATAATGCTAATAACAATGCTACTTTTATGGTAAATTCTTTAAGCGATAATGTATCGTCGTTAATTGTTCGCCTCAGATAGTCTGTAACTAAGCGAACATCCCAAATTTGTGCATATTTTGGAGTCGGTGGGTTAAAATTGAATAACCCTTTCATAAATCGTTTCAGTTCATTAGACTCCTTCATTTTTATATCTAAGATTTCGAGAAAGTTTACAATTGCGCTTTTCGCCGTACTGATAGTACTGTAGCCTAAGCCCTCGTCCTTCAGCTTTATCAAGAAATCGAGGACGTGACCGGTGTTTAGCTGTTGCCATGTGATTCCTCTGATTTCACAAAAGTCTATAAATTTTGTTAGCTGTGAGTTATATTGCTTCCACGTTGACCGTCTCCAGGATTGCAGAATGACGTCTGCTGCAGTATTGCTTATTCCTTTGTTGTAGAGTTCCGCCCTGATAGCCTGCAGGCAAAAAGGTTAAGTCTGTTATAAAGAGGATGACAATCATCTGAACCATGTAATGTTAAGGCATGTTTGGTATTCTTAAACCTCAGTGGTTCCCCAACCATCATTGATAGTAATTTAGGATACCAATACTGTGTTGGCCAGTTTGGGACCACCATGATAACTATGGCATTATCGGTCAATATTTTTTGCAAACATCTACCTATAAGGCAGAACGGCGGAAAAGCATAGAGCTTGGCAGAGGACCAATTTTGTAGAAATGCGTCGATACCAATTGAATCTGGGTCCGGTTTCCATGATATATATTTCGGAAGCTGTGCATTGTGCCTAGAAGCGAATAGGTCTATATCTAGTTCGCCGAATGTTTTAGTGTTTTTTATAAACAATTCTTTGTTAAGCATCCATTCTGTCTCATCTTTAAACTGACGAGACTTTGCATCAGCTATTATATTATCTCTACCTGGGATGTATTCTGCACTTATCCAAAAATTGTTCTCAATGCACCAAGACCAGATGGCTTTTGAAATTTTATTGCACGCAATTGATTTTGCGCCGCCCATGTTGTTTATGTAAGCTACTGCAGTGGTATTATCAACCTTCAACCTTATGTGCTTAGCTTTTCTCTCACGGGACAATGCTTTAAGGCCGAAAAAAGCAGCCAGCAATTCTAAGTAATTAATATTTAGTGCCCCTGTAGCATATGCAATGTCTAGGTCTTTGTTTATCCACCTTCCCCCAGTGTGGGTATGTCCATCAGTGGCACCCCAGCCTAGACCACTAGCGTCTGTCTCAATTGTTAGGTCGGGGTACCCATGATATATCAATTTATATGCGTCTTTGACATTATTTTGCCACCAAAGAATATCGTCCCGTCCATTGACGGAAATACTAATAGGCCTATCGTAATGGCCTTTATTTAGTTTTAGAGCTAGTATTTTCTCCTTCTCTAGTGCCCTATAATGAAGCTTTCCATACTCTACAGCAGGTAGTGTTGCTATAATTTTGCCTAAAAATTGCGCAACTTTCCTAATGGTAGTATGACTTAATGTAAGTATGTGTTTACTTTGAACTCTAATTTCCTCCTTCTTGTGATATGGAAGGGAAACCGTCATACTTATAGAATTTATTTCAAATCCCAAGAAGGTTATGATCTGCGTAGGATTCATTACTGATTTTTCTCTATTAATGATAAAACCCAATGAGGCTAGAAGTTCACTAGTTTCCCTGGCGGTACCGCCGGCCAAGTCTTCTGACTGGTTTATACACAAAATGTCATCAATGTAAACCAACAGAATATGCCCTCTGCTGCGCAAAAACGCAATTGGGGGCTTCAATAATTTCGTGAAAAGTCTAGGCCCTGAGCTAAGCCCATTAGGCAATGCGACAAACTTATACAGGTTGTCTTTCCAAACAAATTTTAAATATTTAGTGTCCGACTCTGCTATGGGTACAGTAAAATATGCATCTTTGAGGTCGACTGACGTCATATATACACCTGGTGAAATTAGTGTCAATGCATTTCCAAACATTTCCATTTTGAAATGTTTGTATGTCACATATTCATTTAATTTAGAGAGGTCTAATATCATTCTGAACCCTCCATCTTTCTTTGGCCTTGTAAAAATATTTGATACAAACTGGTCATGTTCAAACATGGCTGGTTTGACCACCCCTTTTGATATCAATTTAACTATTTGATCATCAATAGCCTCCATATCCATGCTGCTGAGTTTGTATGGATGAGGTATTTTTCCTTTTAGGTGGTAGGGTATAGCTTTATCAAACTCTATTTTATATCCTGAAACCGCATTTAGGATGTATGGATCCGAAGTATATTTTTTCCACCTATGTATATATGACCTGAGTCGACCTCCTACTATGTCAAGGTTATGTTTGTTAACCTTATTGTTAGGAGAAATACTTATATTATCAATCGACTCATACCTCTTCGGCTGTTGTTTTAGGTCTTTTTTCCCCTGATAAAATTTGGTCTGGTTGTAGTTGTTTGTTGACCATTTGTGTCGCCGGGTTTGACCTAAAAAAGGTTTGCCATTTCTATTGTATGGCTGGTATCTGTAGTTGTTGGACCTGGTCTTTGGTTGGTACGACTTAAAATTAAATAAGCCTGCCGTAGCCTTCCTTTCCTCATCCAGTTTTTTAACTGTAGTACTCAGGTCACCAAATAAATACTCTGTAGGCTTAATGCTGGGTTTACATAAATGAGTATATTTGGCATTTATTTCCGGTTTCAACATCTCCTTACGAAGTGCAAGTAACTCGAAGTTCGCATTGGCAAGTAGGCCGATTGTGTCCTGTGCTATCTCCGATGACTCATTTCCATCAACTAATTTTGCAAGGGCGGTAATTCCCTTTATCAAAGGTTTTTGTACCTTTTGAAATTTTAGATCGTTAGACCGTGCCCTTGGTGTAATGGAATCCCAAATAGTTGGATTGACCTTTGGCACTATTAGGGCCTCTAGATTTTCCGGTATAGGATAGCTTTTGATCAGCTCGGTCATTACACTCTCACTCATATGCCAGTGCAATAAGTATGTTAGCGTGTCAGCTAACTCTTGGCTGACTGCTGGTGCCAATTCGTTAGAAACAGCAAATCTTGCTGCAAAACCCGGAGGAAGGGGGCCTTTGACCTTACTATTACTATTAGTGGCTGGCCGCTCAGGATTTTCATCCTTCTTGGATAGTTGTGTACCTGTTACTTCCCCCTCCTCCAGATCAGACACATCACGTTCGTACTGATGATGCCTATCGTAAATGTTACTCGTGAGGCTAACCACCGAGCTACTGTCAAATGTCATCATATTCATTGTTGTGACATTGTGATGACATTTGTGTCATCAACTGAGATAAAAGGTCGTGCGTTGACTCATTTATTTGTTGAGCAGCCTTCGTCTCTTTAACCTGCTGCTCAACCAACCGCTCAAGGTTTTCAACCCTAGCCTCATAGTTCAGGCCTACTCCGACCTGTTGATTAGGCTGCAGCACGTTAGTGCATGATTGCCCGGCGATAGCAACGGCATCGCTGTTGCTATGCGTATTACCTTCTTTAGGAGGCCTAGTAATAGTACAGCTAGACCCCGCCTTTCTGGCCTTTTTGGTGGGCTTAGCCACCGTATGCTGTACAAGTGGAGTTGTAGCTGCAAATGTTACATTTCCAGCAGAAATCTCCAGCACATCTTCTTGTATTGCAAGTGATTTTCGTTCCATGATCGTTCGGGTGCACGCCGTCTCCAAACGATGGCGCCGATATGAGGGTGCGCGTGCGCGTCGGGATCTCAGTTTACAGCGAACGTATATGAAATAAAATAACTACTGTTTTAGTAATGCATACACAAGTACAGAATATCAGAAATCAATGAATCATGTGTCTAAATGTGGCATTATTAGGCTAATTTGCTTTGAGAAAAACATTGATGCCATTGGCCTATACAAAAATCAAGGCAATTAGACAAAATATTTACATAAACAATTAATACTAATATTGGTAGGCATAAAATAATAGTGTATATAAACTTTCCTTAAATAATAACAGTATAGGGCCTTACCAATTTATTTAATACATAATATATGAACTATAATTATTACACAAAAAAAGTATAAATGAATTTATAAGGACATGATGATTATCAAAAATAGTCAATATAATTAAATTTTAAACTCATTACCGGCATTATAAATAATATTTTAAAAAGATAAGAATGCAAGAAAATATCAGATTCATAGTCCTCATTATACACAATGATTTCCTACTATCACATATTAAAATATAAAACAATCATTTAGCCTTTAATGACTTTACATGGAGGTCTATTCAAATAAATTTAAATAAAAGGGTCATAATATGTCTTCGTCTCCAGTTCGTGGAAATTGAAGTTAGGATTCCATCATTTCAACAACAAAAAATATTCAAAATATCCTGCCAGTTTGCATTCAAGACCTGCAACCTGCTTAGTTTTTAATACGAGTACTGCTTTCTATACACATAACTTTGATTTCTGCAAAAAAAAAACAAAACTCTGTAATAATGTACTTTAATTACTGTAATAATCTAGGTATAGATTATGTTTACCGGGCCAGTGAGAGGGCGTTCGACTGTACTACCATAAGTCCTGTAGGTGTATACAACTTATTTCTTGTCTACAAAGTGTATAGTAGTATGCTAATAGTACTATTATTAGATTAGGTAGTTGGGAGTAGTTTGGAGAGATACATCTATCTATAAAAGAGTACTGTATATATGGAACTATCTGTGTTAGCCGCCTTTGTATTTTTAGATATAATACCAATAGGTACTATGTATTGGGAAACAATTCAACAGTTATGAATAAAAAAAGTCCTATGTACTCTGTATGTTGGAAGAAATACGCATAAAAGCAAATAAAGCCTTGACCACAGGGTGTAAGTCACTATTTTGAATCAGTAGTATGACTTCTTAAGAAGTAATTTAAAAATTATCATTGTATGATCAAAAAAAAATATAATATCTAACTTTCTCCTTTATATAAATATATTATTTTATCCAAGGGGTTGCAAACACAAGTGTTCACATGTCTTGTTAAGTATTGCACCTTTGTCCTGTCTTTATGTTTTCTGTAATGTCACTGCACTAACGGGTGACCGGTAAACGAGCTTTGCTCTTACGGTTATCCATCCATATAAGTTGTTCATCTCTTATGTTCAGAAATTGAAATGGTAAATAAACTGAAACTGAAACTGTGCTTATGTGGTACAGGTTGACGAGCCAGGAATGATGGTAGTGCCAGTATACCGTGTAGTTTAGCCTCAAGACAATACCATGTAGCTGGAGTAGCTTGGACAAATACAGTAGAGATTTATGAGACTTGGTGTGTGATGATTCAGTATGATAAATTTGTGCTGTGAAAGACAAAATTGTAGAATTAGGAAGAAAATATTGTAAAATATAACAAGGAAATTATACTATAGTATAATTAAGGGGTAACCGTATAATACATAATTAATAGTAATAAAGGCAATGGTAATTACTAATTATATTATGTATACATTACAATATTACAAATAAATTCATATATTATTTTATTATGATAAGGAAATCTGTTTTAGAATGAGAAAAAGCCGTCCCAACCCAGATTTGAACCCAGCTATCAGTAAAGCTATAAAACAAAATAGACCATATTGTAGCCGGACTGGGTAGCGTAGACTTACTTGAGGCCTAGGCATAGTACGATTAGCTAGAAAGATACAGGTCAACCCGTACCCATGCCATGCCAACACGCTCGTACCCAAATTATGGTTTACATATATCCAAAATGTTGGCTTACTCGTACCCATCATGGGCTGCCTAGTAGTAGTAGTAGTAGTAGTAGTAGCCTAGCCTAAGGCAGCAGGCCCGGCCCTAGGCTACTACAACTTAAGTCTAGGCCTAGCCTAGTACTAGTAGGCCTCTAGGGCCTTAGGCCTAGCCTAGGCCCTTGTAGTTAACATCATACATAGCCATAGTAGCTACCTATCCCCTACTCACTAGCTAGGCCTAGGTAGTAGCAGTAGTAGTTATTGTAGTAGTATTATTGTATTGTAGTATTAGTTGTAGCTGTCCGGTGATCCTTGGTCACTTGTCTAGATCCCCTAGTAGGCCTAGGCTAGGCCTAGGCCTAGTACGTAGTTATTCTTCAACAGTCACACAATTCAGATTCTGCCGGCCGCTGATTGCTAGTGAACAGGGGGAGGGAGAGAAAGAGTTAGAAGAACTGAAATAAGCCGTGACGTATAATAAACATCATACAAAATAATAATATAACTAACGAATCCGTATAATATAATAATGTTGTATGTTATAAAGTAAAGTAAATGCGTTTAATATAATACAATTATATTATAATATAATGTATTTTATTAATAATATAATATTAAATGTTCATAATATAATGCTAAAACCAAATAATATAATACAAAAAGTCAATAATTTGTTACATTTTTCACATAATATATTAGAAATAGATATAATATAATGCTAAAACCAAGTAATATAATGCAAAACGTATAATTCATTACAATACAATATATAATATAATAAAAAATTGATATAATAATATAATATTTTGAATACTTCAGTATGGCAAGCCTCAGCTGTCTGAAGTATTCAAAATATTATATTATTATATCATTTTTTTATTGTATTATATATTGTATTGTAATGAATTATACGTTTTGCATTATATTACTTGGTTTTAGCATTATATTATATCTATTTCTAATATATTATGTGAAAAATGTAACAAATTATTGACTTTTTGTATTATATTATTTGGTTTTAGCATTATATTATGAACATTTAATATTATATTATTAATAAAATACATTATATTATAATATAATTGTATTATATTAAACGCATTTACTTTACTTTATAACATACAACATTATTATATTATACGGATTCGTTAGTTATATTATTATGTTGTATGATGTTTATTATACGTCACGGCTTATTTCAGTTCTTCTAACTCTTTCTCTCCCTCCCCCTGTTCACTAGCAATCAGCGGCCGGCAGAATCTGAATTGTGTGACTGTTGAAGAATAACTACGTACTAGGCCTAGGCCTAGCCTAGGCCTACTAGGGGATCTAGACAAGTGACCAAGGATCACTGGACAGCTACAACTAATACTACAATACAATAATACTACTACAATAACTACTACTGCTACTACCTAGGCCTAGCTAGTGAGTAGTAGGTAGCTACTACTAGGCTCTAGGGCGTATGTATGATGTTAAAGTTGTATTGTCCCCCAAAACATGAAAAATAAAGATGAAAAAAATCAAATTTTGAATAGACCATTTTGTAGTTATAATAAAGTTATTCACTTTCGCTGAAAAAAAATCCGGAAAAAATATTGATTTCGCTTATAAAAAATCAAAATAAGTTTACCATTTTTTCGAACTCATAAGTTCAGAAATTCCAAAATAACGATGGTTAGCTAACAGCTCATAAATATGCATGATATGTTAATGAGTATCCAAACAGGGGAGATCCGATCTGTTCACCACGTAAACAAACATGTGCGAAGAACAGAAGAAAGTGCTGGGGTTTCCCTGATCGTATGATGTAAAAAGCTCTGCCGTTAATTTGCTGGTAAGTAGAATTCTATTTTAGATGAATGACACATCCTCCTATAATAGTTTTTGGCGTATAGTTATAGGCTTAGCTATCTAGGCTAGGGCTATAATATAAGCCTACTTCTACTAATCTATCTAGTAGGGCCTAGGCCTAGTTAGTACTGTAGTTTACTACTGTGTAGTGTAGTGTAGCAGCAGCTGTAGGCAGGCAGATAATCGGGTCAGAAAAGTAGACGGGAACCCACTTTGAGGCCTAGCTAGGTCCTATATATCGTACTCACCGAACTGATGACAAAAAACGAACATTTGGAAAATGATCAGCATACAGTACCAAAGAAGTTGACGGTAGAATAGATTGTTGTTGTTGATAGCAACCAAAACGAAAACACTAGTAATTAGACTAGGCCTTTTTTAAGGAGGAGATGCACTTTTCAGGGATTCCTTACTGTACATTAGTACCCCAAATTGAAAACTTCAGATTCATGTACAGAAATAATAATTATATGTATGCAATAAATTGTGAAATATTTAACTTTTCTATTTGACTTTTGTATTTATACATCATTGTTTTTCAATTTATAGACTTAAGCTAATGAAGACTGGAACAGAAGTTACACCCATACAGCATTTTAAAGGCAACTGGCAGTAGACTTGGTAGTGGAACACAAGATAAATATTGGATGACTATCATAAAGCATTAGGCAAATGTGTTGGTTGTTTTCCAGCTTTTAAAATGTTGTATAGTTTTCATAATTCGAGCAATAACATTTGTATACAGCATTAAATAAATAAAAAATACTACTACAGTACATGAGATAAAATCACCATAATTTTAATGTGTGAAGATTTACAGTACAGTACAGTAAAAAATGAGTTAATTACTGGTATATTTCATTGAATTTCTGCATTATTGTTGACAATTTATTTTCAACTATTAATTGATGTGTTGATTGTGGCATTACAGCAATAGCTTGTCTTCTGTGATTGTTCATCCATTTTAAAGTGTCATAGTAAGAAACGTTCAAATAAATATTGTGAATGTTGCTACCACATTTTGTGTTGATTTCTTCACCATTTTCCACTACTTGCTCATATTGTTCATTCAAGTGTGTTAATACCTATTAAAAGAAAGACATTATTTATTAAAATATGTACATAAAAAGTTTAATTGTGTGAATGTTGGTTTGAACGTTATTGCTTTGGAAGAATTTTCAACATAACGGTACTAAGTACTGTAAAGTACACATTCCAAAAAATATTTAACTTAGATTATTTGGTCATTTTCTCTAAAATAATTACTGTTAGGAGATACATTTATACTATTATATTATTATCACTTTACCATAGTATTGTACTGTATATATTATATTGGTTGTAGACTAGACCAAAGTTCAGTAACCAGGTTGTTAGTAATTGTACCTATGAGACTGCTCATAACTCAAGTTGTCAGAGACACTTGCTTGATATTCCATATAAGGAAATTGTTACAACAACTTCATACTAAGATGATGATGTCATTTGAATTTCATCTTAAAACCAATTTCATCATCTTTAAGTTATTTGATGAGATCATAATGATCACCCCACATATCCTGCATAAGAATATAAATAGTGGTACATTAACCATATTTAATCAGTCCTAATACGAATACTGACATAGCTAAACTAAATGCTGTTAAAGTCTATTGAAGTATCTAGAAGTCTGTTTGACTGTTTTGAACAACTGAAGTAAAGCTTTATATTAGCCTTGGGCTCAGCTATATTTGTAAGTCTTGAATTTCTTTATGTATTTTGATTGTGTGTTACCACCATCTTATACTTTGATAATTATTTTATATTATTAATTAATCTTTATCTTTATAATCATTTTAATTGATTTTGTTATCTTTTGCTTTTCTGTTTGAAGAATAAAACGTAGATTAGAGTATAAAACTTATCCATTGTATTGCCTATCTTCTGTTTGTGCCTTGCATGTAACAGAAAGTGGGGGGTCATCCGGGAAGAACTTTAAATTTAACTTTAACTTAAATCGATAGGTTTATAGTTTTATACCTAGTTAAATTTGTTTTATTTTCAAACATTTGTTTGTGAAATTAGTAACTGTTACAATGGTCTTTGAACCAGAAACATTTTTTGCCGACCCTACCCAAGAGGTATTTAATAGTTTGAAAAAAGATGATTTGCTTAAACTAGCTACGCATCTAGGTCTAAAGGACGTTGAATCCTCTATGCGAAAGAATGATATTAAGAGTCGTTTATTAACTTATTTGGTTGAGGAAGACATTTTTGATAGTAGTGTTATGTCTTCCCAAGTTGATTCAAGCATTGATGCTAAATTAAGAGAAATTGAATTACAAAATATGAAAGAAATTGAAATTCGAAGAATGGAATTGGAATTCGAAAGAGAGGAAAGAGATTTTAAATTAAAATTACGCGAATTAGAGCTAGCTAGTGGGATTAGTCAACCTATTTCCAATCCAAAATTTGATGTAACTAAACATATTAGACTAGTGCCACCTTTTCAGGAGAAGGAAGTAGATAAATTCTTTTTACATTTCGAGAAAATTGCCGAAAATCTTAAATGGCCTAAAGAACACTGGACCTTGCTTTTACAAAGTGTACTAACTGGTAAAGCTAGAGAAATTTATACTGATTTATCAATTGAGCAAAGTTCATCATATGATGTAGTTAAAGAACTCATCTTAAAGGGGTATGAATTAGTCCCAGAGGCCTATAGGCAACAATTCCGAAATAAACAACGGCAAACTAACCAAACACACCTTGAATTAGCACAAACCAAAGAACGGTTATTTGATCGTTGGTGTGCATCTAAGCAAACAAATAAAGATTATGATAGGCTTAGACAACTAATTTTGATAGAAGAGTTTAAATCATGTATTACTCCTGATGTGAGGACTTATCTAGATGAGCAAAAAGCTGAGACCTTAAGTCAAGCTGCTCGACTGGCTGATGACTATGCCTTAACGCATAAACAAGCATTCATTCAAAAGCCCCAGTCACAGTCAGTCATGTCTTCTGGAAACAAAGTCCAGCCTAATGCTAGTTCTCAAAGTGATACTACTTCTACTCCGCCTAAACCAACCTACACTCCTAACATTACATTATTGGATGTACAGTATAGGCCTAGTTACAATTTTCACAAATTTATATTAGCATTAAAATCTAATTAATCATGAAGGAAAAACCAAGCACCATAATCTCTCCTGGCCCTGGTGGTGACCTTATTTTCTATTTTTGGCAGCCATTCACAAGTTTTCGCTTTTTTAGTTTCGCTGCTCTTATGTATAATTTTTTTTAATCACAAACTCTACATAGAAAAGAAAATTAAATGTTTTAAAATGAATGAAAAGTGATATGAATAATGATAAATTAAAGACTATTAATTACTATTATTAATATTATAGTATTATACTAAAAATAAGACGAGTTGGTGGTGTCGAAATTCACACAAGTCACAATAAAACCATGGAGGTATAAAATATTTTATTTTTATACCTCCATGCTAAAACCTTATTCCTTACTCCATGCTCACAGATGAATGTTATAGGCCTAATCCTATTTAAAGCTAGGTTGGCAATAACTATTAATAAGGCTTACAAGTTGTATCTATTAGTATTAGCTAGGCCTGCTACTCACTCAGGGTGAACCCTCACTCAGGCCTACAACTAGGCCTAGTACTACTACTACTACTAGACTAGCTACTACTCTAGGCCTAGCCAATAGATAGGGGATAGTACACTAGATAGCCAGTACAGCTGTAATGGGCTAGCTAGGCTTCCTATACTAACTAACAAAGCTGCACCATAGAAACTACAGTTCTTACTTACCAATCTGCTAGGGCCTAGCCATAGTCTTTTATTCAAGTAGGAGTTGTTTTTGTTGTTGTTAAACTACAGAACTTTCCCACATCGTCGTCTCGCCATATCACGTCGTATTTTTTTTCTGATGACCTAGAGGTCACATACACGCACAAGAATCATACAATATGCATAATTCATAAGCTAATTCAGGTCAAGGGTTAAATTAAACCGGAAGCCAGCTGGCTGCCAGCCAACCGACTTCCGGTTGACTATTTTTTACTTTAAATTACGATTTTCTAAGGTAAATAATTTTTTTTTGGATCCAATTTTTTTTCAAAGTGAATAACTTTTATGTATCATTAAAATGGCCTTTAAAAAAAAAAAAAATTTTGTTCAGGGGGACAATACATCTTTAACTACTAGGTAGGGCCTAGGGCTAGGCCTAACTAGAGGCCTACTAGTACTAGGCTAGGCCTAGACTTAAGTTGTAGTAGGCTAGGGCCGGGCCTGCTGCCTTAGGCTAGGCTACTACTACTACTACTACTAGGCAGCCCATGATGGGTACAAGTAAGCCAAAATTTTGGATATATGTAAACCAAAATTTGGGTACGAGCGTGTTGGCATGGCATGCATGGGTACGGGTTAACCTGTATCCTTCTAGCTAATCGTACTATGCCTAGGCCTCAAGTAAGTCTACGCTACCCAGTCCGGCTACAATATGGTCTATTTTGTTTTATAGCTTTATTGATAGCTGGGTTCAAATCTGGGTTGGGACGGCTTTTTCTCATTCTAAAACAGATTTCCTTATAATAAAATAATATATGAATTTATTTGTAATATTGTAATGTATACATAATATAAGTAATTGCCATTGCCTTTATTACTATTAATTATGTATTATACGGTTACCCCTTAATTATACTATAGTATAATTTCCTTGTTATATTTTACAATATTTTCTTCCTAATTCTACAATTTTGTCTTTCACAGCACAAATTTATCATACTGAATCATCACACACCAAGTCTCATAAATCTCTACTGTATTTGTCCAAGCTACTCCAGCTACATGGTATTGCCTTGAGGCTAAATTACACGGTATACTGGCACTACCATCATTCCTGGCTCGTCAACCTGTACCACATTAGCACAGTTTCAGTTTCAGTTTATTTACCATTTCAATTTCTGAACATAAGAGATGAACAACTTATATGGATCGATAACCGTAAGAGCGAAGCTCGTTTACCGGTCACCCGTTAGTGCAGTGACATTACAGACAACATAAAGACAGGACAAAGGTGCAATACTTAACAAGACATGTGAACAGTTGTGTTTGCAACCCCTTGGATAAAATAATATATTTATATAATGGAGAAATATGGCAAGCCTCAGCTGTCTGAAGTATGGCAAGCCTCAGCTGTCTGAAGTATTCAAAATATTATATTATTATATCAATTTTTTATTATATTATATATTGTATTGTAATGAATTATACGTTTTGCATTATATTACTTGGTTTTAGCATTATATTATATCTATTTCTAATATATTATGTGAAAAATGTAACAAATTATTGACTTTTTGTATTATATTATTTGGTTTTAGCATTATATTATGAACATTTAATATTATATTATTAATAAAATACATTATATTATAATATAATTGTATTATATTAAACGCATTTACTTTACTTTATAACATACAACATTATTATATTATACGGATTCGTTAGTTATATTATTATTTTGTATGATGTTTATTATACGTCACGGCTTATTTCAGTTCTTCTAACTCTTTCTCTCCCTCCCCCTGTTCACTAGCAATCAGCGGCCGGCAGAATCTGAATTGTGTGACTGTTGAAGAATAACTACGTACTAGGCCTAGGCCTAGCCTAGGCCTACTAGGGGATCTAGACAAGTGACCAAGGATCACCGGACAGCTACAACTAATACTACAATACAATAATACTACTACAATAACTACTACTGCTACTACCTAGGCCTAGCTAGTGAGTAGGGGATAGGTAGCTACTATGGCTATGTATGATGTTAACTACAAGGGCCTAGGCTAGGCCTAAGGCCCTAGAGGCCTACTAGTACTAGGCTAGGCCTAGACTTAAGTTGTAGTAGCCTAGGGCCGGGCCTGCTGCCTTAGGCTAGGCTACTACTACTACTACTACTACTACTAGGCAGCCCATGATGGGTACGAGTAAGCCAACATTTTGGATATATGTAAACCATAATTTGGGTACGAGCGTGTTGGCATGGCATGGGTACGGGTTGACCTGTATCTTTCTAGCTAATCGTACTATGCCTAGGCCTCAAGTAAGTCTACGCTACCCAGTCCGGCTACAATATGGTCTATTTTGTTTTATAGCTTTACTGATAGCTGGGTTCAAATCTGGGTTGGGACGGCTTTTTCTCATTCTAAAACAGATTTCCTTATCATAATAAAATAATATATGAATTTATTTGTAATATTGTAATGTATACATAATATAATTAGTAATTACCATTGCCTTTATTACTATTAATTATGTATTATACGGTTACCCCTTAATTATACTATAGTATAATTTCCTTGTTATATTTTACAATATTTTCTTCCTAATTCTACAATTTTGTCTTTCACAGCACAAATTTATCATACTGAATCATCACACACCAAGTCTCATAAATCTCTACTGTATTTGTCCAAGCTACTCCAGCTACATGGTATTGTCTTGAGGCTAAACTACACGGTATACTGGCACTACCATCATTCCTGGCTCGTCAACCTGTACCACATAAGCACAGTTTCAGTTTCAGTTTATTTACCATTTCAATTTCTGAACATAAGAGATGAACAACTTATATGGATGGATAACCGTAAGAGCAAAGCTCGTTTACCGGTCACCCGTTAGTGCAGTGACATTACAGAAAACATAAAGACAGGACAAAGGTGCAATACTTAACAAGACATGTGAACACTTGTGTTTGCAACCCCTTGGATAAAATAATATATTTATATAAAGGAGAAAGTTAGATATTATATTTTTTTTTGATCATACAATGATAATTTTTAAATTACTTCTTAAGAAGTCATACTACTGATTCAAAATAGTGACTTACACCCTGTGGTCAAGGCTTTATTTGCTTTTATGCGTATTTCTTCCAACATACAGAGTACATAGGACTTTTTTTATTCATAACTGTTGAATTGTTTCCCAATACATAGTACCTATTGGTATTATATCTAAAAATACAAAGGCGGCTAACACAGATAGTTCCATATATACAGTACTCTTTTATAGATAGATGTATCTCTCCAAACTACTCCCAACTACCTAATCTAATAATAGTACTATTAGCATACTACTATACACTTTGTAGACAAGAAATAAGTTGTATACACCTACAGGACTTATGGTAGTACAGTCGAACGCCCTCTCACTGGCCCGGTAAACATAATCTATACCTAGATTATTACAGTAATTAAAGTACATTATTACAGAGTTTTGTTTTTTTTTTGCAGAAATCAAAGTTATGTGTATAGAAAGCAGTACTCGTATTAAAAACTAAGCAGGTTGCAGGTCTTGAATGCAAACTGGCAGGATATTTTGAATATTTTTTGTTGTTGAAATGATGGAATCCTAACTTCAATTTCCACGAACTGGAGACGAAGACATATTATGACCCTTTTATTTAAATTTATTTGAATAGACCTCCATGTAAAGTCATTAAAGGCTAAATGATTGTTTTATATTTTAATATGTGATAGTAGGAAATCATTGTGTATAATGAGGACTATGAATCTGATATTTTCTTGCATTCTTATCTTTTTAAAATATTATTTATAATGCCGGTAATGAGTTTAAAATTTAATTATATTGACTATTTTTGATAATCATCATGTCCTTATAAATTCATTTATACTTTTTTTGTGTAATAATTATAGTTCATATATTATGTATTAAATAAATTGGTAAGGCCCTATACTGTTATTATTTAAGGAAAGTTTATATACACTATTATTTTATGCCTACCAATATTAGTATTAATTGTTTATGTAAATATTTTGTCTAATTGCCTTGATTTTTGTATAGGCCAATGGCATCAATGTTTTTCTCAAAGCAAATTAGCCTAATAATGCCACATTTAGACACATGATTCATTGATTTCTGATATTCTGTACTTGTGTATGCATTACTAAAACAGTAGTTATTTTATTTCATATACGTTCGCTGTAAACTGAGATCCCGACGCGCACGCGCACCCTCATATCGGCGCCATCGTTTGGAGACGGCGTGCACCCGAACGATCATGGAACGAAAATCACTTGCAATACAAGAAGATGTGCTGGAGATTTCTGCTGGAAATGTAACATTTGCAGCTACAACTCCACTTGTACAGCATACGGTGGCTAAGCCCACCAAAAAGGCCAGAAAGGCGGGGTCTAGCTGTACTATTACTAGGCCTCCTAAAGAAGGTAATACGCATAGCAACAGCGATGCCGTTGCTATCGCCGGGCAATCATGCACTAACGTGCTGCAGCCTAATCAACAGGTCGGAGTAGGCCTGAACTATGAGGCTAGGGTTGAAAACCTTGAGCGGTTGGTTGAGCAGCAGGTTAAAGAGACGAAGGCTGCTCAACAAATAAATGAGTCAACGCACGACCTTTTATCTCAGTTGATGACACAAATGTCATCACAATGTCACAACAATGAATATGATGACATTTGACAGTAGCTCGGTGGTTAGCCTCACGAGTAACATTTACGATAGGCATCATCAGTACGAACGTGATGTGTCTGATCTGGAGGAGGGGGAAGTAACAGGTACACAACTATCCAAGAAGGATGAAAATCCTGAGCGGCCAGCCACTAATAGTAATAGTAAGGTCAAAGGCCCCCTTCCTCCGGGTTTTGCAGCAAGATTTGCTGTTTCTAACGAATTGGCACCAGCAGTCAGCCAAGAGTTAGCTGACACGCTAACATACTTATTGCACTGGCATATGAGTGAGAGTGTAATGACCGAGCTGATCAAAAGCTATCCTATACCGGAAAATCTAGAGGCCCTAATAGTGCCAAAGGTCAATCCAACTATTTGGGATTCCATTACACCAAGGGCACGGTCTAACGATCTAAAATTTCAAAAGGTACAAAAACCTTTGATAAAGGGAATTACCGCCCTTGCAAAATTAGTTGATGGAAATGAGTCATCGGAGATAGCACAGGACACAATCGGCCTACTTGCCAATGCGAACTTCGAGTTACTTGCACTTCGTAAGGAGATGTTGAAACCGGAAATAAATGCCAAATATACTCATTTATGTAAACCCAGCATTAAGCCTACAGAGTATTTATTTGGTGACCTGAGTACTACAGTTAAAAAACTGGATGAGGAAAGGAAGGCTACGGCAGGCTTATTTAATTTTAAGTCGTACCAACCAAAGACCAGGTCCAACAACTACAGATACCAGCCATACAATAGAAATGGCAAACCTTTTTTAGGTCAAACCCGGCGACACAAATGGTCAACAAACAACTACAACCAGACCAAATTTTATCAGGGGAAAAAAGACCTAAAACAACAGCCGAAGAGGTATGAGTCGATTGATAATATAAGTATTTCTCCTAACAATAAGGTTAACAAACATAACCTTGACATAGTAGGAGGTCGACTCAGGTCATATATACATAGGTGGAAAAAATATACTTCGGATCCATACATCCTAAATGCGGTTTCAGGATATAAAATAGAGTTTGATAAAGCTATACCCTACCACCTAAAAGGAAAAATACCTCATCCATACAAACTCAGCAGCATGGATATGGAGGCTATTGATGATCAAATAGTTAAATTGATATCAAAAGGGGTGGTCAAACCAGCCATGTTTGAACATGACCAGTTTGTATCAAATATTTTTACAAGGCCAAAGAAAGATGGAGGGTTCAGAATGATATTAGACCTCTCTAAATTAAATGAATATGTGACATACAAACATTTCAAAATGGAAATGTTTGGAAATGCATTGACACTAATTTCACCAGGTGTATATATGACGTCAGTCGACCTCAAAGATGCATATTTTACTGTACCCATAGCAGAGTCGGACACTAAATATTTAAAATTTGTTTGGAAAGACAACCTGTATAAGTTTGTCGCATTGCCTAATGGGCTTAGCTCAGGGCCTAGACTTTTCACGAAATTATTGAAGCCCCCAATTGCGTTTTTGCGCAGCAGAGGGCATATTCTGTTGGTTTACATTGATGACATTTTGTGTATAAACCAGTCAGAAGACTTGGCCGGCGGTACCGCCAGGGAAACTAGTGAACTTCTAGCCTCATTGGGTTTTATCATTAATAGAGAAAAATCAGTAATGAATCCTACGCAGATCATAACCTTCTTGGGATTTGAAATAAATTCTATAAGTATGACGGTTTCCCTTCCATATCACAAGAAGGAGGAAATTAGAGTTCAAAGTAAACACATACTTACATTAAGTCATACTACCATTAGGAAAGTTGCGCAATTTTTAGGCAAAATTATAGCAACACTACCTGCTGTAGAGTATGGAAAGCTTCATTATAGGGCACTAGAGAAGGAGAAAATACTAGCTCTAAAACTAAATAAAGGCCATTACGATAGGCCTATTAGTATTTCCGTCAATGGACGGGACGATATTCTTTGGTGGCAAAATAATGTCAAAGACGCATATAAATTGATATATCATGGGTACCCCGACCTAACAATTGAGACAGACGCTAGTGGTCTAGGCTGGGGTGCCACTGATGGACATACCCACACTGGGGGAAGGTGGATAAACAAAGACCTAGACATTGCATATGCTACAGGGGCACTAAATATTAATTACTTAGAATTGCTGGCTGCTTTTTTCGGCCTTAAAGCATTGTCCCGTGAGAGAAAAGCTAAGCACATAAGGTTGAAGGTTGATAATACCACTGCAGTAGCTTACATAAACAACATGGGCGGCGCAAAATCAATTGCGTGCAATAAAATTTCAAAAGCCATCTGGTCTTGGTGCATTGAGAACAATTTTTGGATAAGTGCAGAATACATCCCAGGTAGAGATAATATAATAGCTGATGCAAAGTCTCGTCAGTTTAAAGATGAGACAGAATGGATGCTTAACAAAGAATTGTTTATAAAAAACACTAAAACATTCGGCGAACTAGATATAGACCTATTCGCTTCTAGGCACAATGCACAGCTTCCGAAATATATATCATGGAAACCGGACCCAGATTCAATTGGTATCGACGCATTTCTACAAAATTGGTCCTCTGCCAAGCTCTATGCTTTTCCGCCGTTCTGCCTTATAGGTAGATGTTTGCAAAAAATATTGACCGATAATGCCATAGTTATCATGGTGGTCCCAAACTGGCCAACACAGTATTGGTATCCTAAATTACTATCAATGATGGTTGGGGAACCACTGAGGTTTAAGAATACCAAACATGCCTTAACATTACATGGTTCAGATGATTGTCATCCTCTTTATAACAGACTTAACCTTTTTGCCTGCAGGCTATCAGGGCGGAACTCTACAACAAAGGAATAAGCAATACTGCAGCAGACGTCATTCTGCAATCCTGGAGACGGTCAACGTGGAAGCAATATAACTCACAGCTAACAAAATTTATAGACTTTTGTGAAATCAGAGGAATCACATGGCAACAGCTAAACACCGGTCACGTCCTCGATTTCTTGATAAAGCTGAAGGACGAGGGCTTAGGCTACAGTACTATCAGTACGGCGAAAAGCGCAATTGTAAACTTTCTCGAAATCTTAGATATAAAAATGAAGGAGTCTAATGAACTGAAACGATTTATGAAAGGGTTATTCAATTTTAACCCACCGACTCCAAAATATGCACAAATTTGGGATGTTCGCTTAGTTACAGACTATCTGAGGCGAACAATTAACGACGATACATTATCGCTTAAAGAATTTACCATAAAAGTAGCATTGTTATTAGCATTATTGTCCTCAAGTAGGCTTCAAACCTTATATAATTTCAAATTTTCAAATATGAATATCGAGAATGAAGCAATCACCTTTTACATCTGTACATTACTAAAAACTAGCAGACCAAACAATACAGGTCAACTGGTGGTTTTCCACAAAAGTGAAGACCCTGCCCTATGTCCGGTCAGAACAATTCTAAAGTACAGGGAAAAAACTAGTAATTTAAGGGAAAATAAGGACAGACTTTTTATATGTCATAAGAAACCGTATGCCGAGGCATCAAAAGACACAATTGCTCGATGGATAAGGACAGGTTTATCAGAAGCAGGAGTAGATACAACAAAATTTAAAGCCCATTCGGTCCGAGCGGCTGCATCTTCATCAGCAAAATTAAGGAATGTCCCGGTTGACTTAATAATGAAAACAGCTGGGTGGAGAAACGAACATACACTAAACAGATATTATAATAAGCCTATAAAATTTGTAGAAAATCCGTCATTTCAACAGGCACTGTTGAGAAAAGTTGATTCATCAACTCATTAATATTGGTTGTGTTTGTTGTTGGCTACTACAAATAGCCCCTGTTTGCATATTGAACCAGTTTAATATTGTTGTTTAGTTTTCTAATTGATGTTTTTAGGGTGAGAATCCTAAAACGTTGGACTATTGTATATAAGCAAAATAAATGCTTTATTATTAATACAACACGATAGTTGTCATATTTAAGTTGCCCGTTAGGGCAAACATCCTTATGAATGAATGTAGACTTTTGGAAATAAAGTTGTTTTATTGAAACTAACATTTCCGTCAATTATTTGGTTTACAGTTCAAACATGTTTCCAGAGTTGGCTTTAAACATCTCAGTTTACAGCGAACGTATATGAAATAAAATAGGAAGATTAAACGAGACTTACCTGTAAGTTGAAGTTTGATCACTATTTTATGAATATGTGAGTGAGGTGTAAACTGCCCGCCTCAACCCACCCCAAGTAAAACAATTATTATTATAGAACAATGCAGGTTATCATATATATACTTATCGCTGCAAATTATTACTCTGGACATGTTTGATTTAAAGTATGAGGGTGCGCGTGCGCGTCGGGATCTCAGTTTACACCCCACTCACATATTCATAAAATAGTGATCAAACTTCAACTTACAGGTAAGTCTCGTTTAATCTTCCTAATATATTTCATTTATAATGTATGTATAAACATATATTCATTTCATATTTTTTTTAACATTTTTAAATTTAAAAATTATTACAATACCTATCTACCTTTCTGATATTGTTACTATTATATAATGTTTTTTGAGGCAGCAATAAAAAAAAATTAAAAAATTTATTTGACTTATACTGTACTATGTTAGTTCAGGAGATGAAGTGTGTGTGGGCAGAAACTAGTGTGTTGGAGGTTGGTGGTGTGAGGTGTATAGTTGTCACTTTAAGACCTAAATTAGATGTTTTCTGAAGAAAAGAAGTAAACGGATACGCTTTCAAACAACTCCAAGAAGATTCACACAAAAATAATTACTTTCCAATAAAATAGTATAACAGTGTATATTACAGTACATTGAATAAACTCGAGCGGAATAATAACACACATAAAAAACATTCATTTTCTTGTCGAAAAGTGCCCTCTCTAGTTTTCTATTAATTTATTAATAATTATTATCAATTAATGAGTAATATGAACATATTTTTAAAATTTAATGCTGGAAACTGTATCTACTCCTAACAAAGTTTCATATCTCCAAATTTCATCAACGTATTCAAAGCACTTAAATAAATTACATTTAACATTACAAATTCAGGTTTTGGATATAATTTTGCTTAAAAACATATACAAAAAACATCGATAAAAAATACTTTTCGTATTCAAAAACATTTGATACTTGGTTTAAATGTTCAATATAGGTTGCTCCATCCATATTGCAAACCAAAAATAACTATCAAGCCATATCACTGATTTTTTAAATTTACGTTTTTACAAAATGTACACTTATGAAAGACCATACAATTCCAACTCATTTTTTTCAAGCTAATAACTATTTTGAAAAAACAACCAACAAAAAACGTTCATGAATGCAATTTTTTTCTGTGAATAGAGCAACCTATAGTGAACATTTATACCAAGTATCAAATGTTTTTGAATACGAAAAGTATTTTTTATCGATGTTTTTTGTATATGTTTTTAAGCAAAATTCTATCCAAAACCCGAATTTTTATGTTAAATGTGATATTTAATATTGAAGTGCTTTTAATACGTTGATGAAATTTGGAGATATGAAACTTTGTTAGGAGTAGAACCAGCTTCCAGCATTGAATGTTAAAAATATGTTCATATTACTCATTAATTAATAATAATTATTAATAAATTAATAGAAAATTAGAGAGGGCACTTTTCGAAAAGAAAATGAATGTTTTTTTATGTGCGTTATTATTCCACTCGAGTTTATTCAATGTACTGTAATATACACTGTTATACTACTTTATTGGAAAGTAATTATTTTTGTGTGAATCTTCTTGGAGTTGTTTGAAAGCGTATGCGCTTACTTCTTTTCTTCAGAAAACATCTAATTTAGATCTTAAAGTGACAACTAAACTATACACCTCACACCACCAACCTCCAACACACTAGTTTCTGCCCACACACACTTCATCTCCTGAACTAACATAGTACAGTATAACTCAAATTAATTGTTCTAATTTTTTTTTTATTGCTGCCTCAAAAAATATTATATAATAGTAACAATATCAGAAAGGTAGATAGGTATTGTAATAATTTTTAAATTTAAAAATGTTTAAAGAAATATGAATATATGTTTATACATACATTATAAATGAAATATATTAACTACTATTTTAGTAATGCATACACAAGTACAGAATATCAGAAATCAATGAATCATGTGTCTAAATGTGGCATTATTAGGCTAATTTGCTTTGAGAAAAACATTGATGCCATTGGCCTATACAAAAAATCAAGGCAATTAGACAAAATATTTACATAAACAATTAATACTAATATTGGTAGGCATAAAATAATAGTGTATATAAACTTTCCTTAAATAGTAACAGTATAGGGCCTTACCAATTTACTTAATACATAATATATGAACTATATTACACAAAAGAAATATAAATGAATTTATAAGGACATGATGATTATCAAAAATAGTCAATATAATTAAATTTTAAACTCATTACCGGCATTATAAATAATAATTTAAAAAGATGAGAATGCAAGTAAATATCAGATTCATAGTCCTCATTATACACAATGATTTTCTACTATCACATATTAAAATATAAAACAATCATGTAGCCTTTAATGAGTTTACATGGAGGTCTATTCAAATAAATTTAAATAAAAGGGTTCGTGGAAATTGAAGTTAGGATTCCATCATTTCAACAACAAAAAATATTCAAAATATCCTGCCAGTCTGCGTTCAAAAACCTGCTTAGTTTTTAATACGAGTACTGCTTTCTATACACATAAATTTGATTTCTGCAAAAAAAAAAAAAACTCTGTAATAATGTACTTTAATTACTGTAATAATCTAGGTATAGATTATGTTGACCGGGCCAGTGAGAGGGCGATCGACTGTACTACCATAAGTCCTCTAGTGTATACAACTTATTTCTTGTCTACAAAGTGTATAGTAGTATGCAAATAGTACTATTATTAGATTAGGTAGTTGGGAGTACTTTGGAGAGATACATTTATTTATAAAAGAGTACTGTATATATGGAACTATCTGTGTTAGCCGCCTTTGTATTTTTAGATATAATACCAATAGGTACTATGTATTGGGAAACAATTCAACAGTTATGAATAAAAAAAGTCCTATTTACTCTGTATGTTGGAGGAAATAAGCATAAGAGCAAAGAAAGCCTTGACCACATGGTGTAAGTCACTATTTTGAATCAGTAGTATGACTTCTTAAGAAGTAATTTAAAAATTATCATTGTATGATCAAAAAGAAATATTATAATATCTAACTTTCTCCATTATATAAATATATTATTTTATCCAAGGGGTTGCAAACACAACTGTTCACATGTCTTGTTAAGTATTGCACCTTTGTCCTGTCTTTATGTTGTCTGTAATGTCACTGCACTAACGGGTGACTGGTAAACGAGCTTCGCTCTTACGGTTATCCATCCATATAAGTTGTTCATCTCTTATGTTCAGAAATTGAAATGGTAAATAAACTGAAACTGAAACTGTGCTAATGTGGTACAGGTTGACGAGCCAGGAATGATGGTAGTGCCAGTATACCGTGTAATTTAGCCTCAAGGCAATACCATGTAGCTGGAGTAGCTTGGACAAATACAGTAGAGATTTATGAGACTTGGTGTGTGATGATTCAGTATGATAAATTTGTGCTGTGAAAGACAAAATTGTAGAATTAGGAAGAAAATATTGTAAAATATAACAAGGAAATTATACTATAGTATAATTAAGGGGTAACCGTATAATACATAATTAATAGTAATAAAGGCAATGGCAATTACTTATATTATGTATACATTACAATATTACAAATAAATTCATATATTATTTTATTATAAGGAAATCTGTTTTAGAATGAGAAAAAGCCGTCCCAACCCAGATTTGAACCCAGCTATCAATAAAGCTATAAAACAAAATAGACCATATTGTAGCCGGACTGGGTAGCGTAGACTTACTTGAGGCCTAGGCATAGTACGATTAGCTAGAAGGATACAGGTTAACCCGTACCCATGCATGCCATGCCAACACGCTCGTACCCAAATTTTGGTTTACATATATCCAAAATTTTGGCTTACTTGTACCCATCATGGGCTGCCTAGTAGTAGTAGTAGTAGTAGCCTAGCCTAAGGCAGCAGGCCCGGCCCTAGCCTACTACAACTTAAGTCTAGGCCTAGCCTAGTACTAGTAGGCCTCTAGTTAGGCCTAGCCCTAGGCCCTACCTAGTAGTTAAAGATGTATTGTCCCCCTGAACAAAATTTTTTTTTTTTTTAAAGGCCATTTTAATGATACATAAAAGTTATTCACTTTGAAAAAAAATTGGATCCAAAAAAAAATTATTTACCTTAGAAAATCGTAATTTAAAGTAAAAAATAGTCAACCGGAAGTCGGTTGGCTGGCAGCCAGCTGGCTTCCGGTTTAATTTAACCCTTGACCTGAATTAGCTTATGAATTATGCATATTGTATGATTCTTGTGCGTGTATGTGACCTCTAGGTCATCAGAAAAAAAATACGACGTGATATGGCGAGACGACGATGTGGGAAAGTTCTGTAGTTTAACAACAACAAAAACAACTCCTACTTGAAGAAAAGACTATGGCTAGGCCCTAGCAGATTGGTAAGTAAGAACTGTAGTTTCTATGGTGCAGCTTTGTTAGTTAGTATAGGAAGCCTAGCTAGCCCATTACAGCTGTACTGGCTATCTAGTGTACTATCCCCTATCTATTGGCTAGGCCTAGAGTAGTAGCTAGTCTAGTAGTAGTAGTAGTACTAGGCCTAGTTGTAGGCCTGAGTGAGGGTTCACCCTGAGTGAGTAGCAGGCCTAGCTAATACTAATAGATACAACTTGTAAGCCTTATTAATAGTTATTGCCAACCTAGCTTTAAATAGGATTAGGCCTATAACATTCATCTGTGAGCATGGAGTAAGGAATAAGGTTTTAGCATGGAGGTATAAAAATAAAATATTTTATACCTCCATGGTTTTATTGTGACTTGTGTGAATTTCGACACCACCAACTCGTCTTATTTTTAGTATAATACTATAATATTAATAATAGTAATTAATAGTCTTTAATTTATCATTATTCATATCACTTTTCATTCATTTTAAAACATTTAATTTTCTTTTCTATGTAGAGTTTGTGATTAAAAAAAATTATACATAAGAGCAGCGAAACTAAAAAAGCGAAAACTTGTGAATGGCTGCCAAAAATAGAAAATAAGGTCACCACCAGGGCCAGGAGAGATTATGGTGCTTGGTTTTTCCTTCATGATTAATTAGATTTTAATGCTAATATAAATTTGTGAAAATTGTAACTAGGCCTATACTGTACATCCAATAATGTAATGTTAGGAGTGTAGGTTGGTTTAGGCGGAGTAGAAGTAGTATCACTTTGAGAACTAGCATTAGGCTGGACTTTGTTTCCAGAAGACATGACTGACTGTGACTGGGGCTTTTGAATGAATGCTTGTTTATGCGTTAAGGCATAGTCATCAGCCAGTCGAGCAGCTTGACTTAAGGTCTCAGCTTTTTGCTCATCTAGATAAGTCCTCACATCAGGAGTAATACATGATTTAAACTCTTCTATCAAAATTAGTTGTCTAAGCCTATCATAATCTTTATTTGTTTGCTTAGATGCACACCAACGATCAAATAACCGTTCTTTGGTTTGTGCTAATTCAAGGTGTGTTTGGTTAGTTTGCCGTTGTTTATTTCGGAATTGTTGCCTATAGGCCTCTGGGACTAATTCATACCCCTTTAAGATGAGTTCTTTAACTACATCATATGATGAACTTTGCTCAATTGATAAATCAGTATAAATTTCTCTAGCTTTACCAGTTAGTACACTTTGTAAAAGCAAGGTCCAGTGTTCTTTAGGCCATTTAAGATTTTCGGCAATTTTCTCGAAATGTAAAAAGAATTTATCTACTTCCTTCTCCTGAAAAGGTGGCACTAGTCTAATATGTTTAGTTACATCAAATTTTGGATTGGAAATAGGTTGACTAATCCCACTAGCTAGCTCTAATTCGCGTAATTTTAATTTAAAATCTCTTTCCTCTCTTTCGAATTCCAATTCCATTCTTCGAATTTCAATTTCTTTCATATTTTGTAATTCAATTTCTCTTAATTTAGCATCAATGCTTGAATCAACTTGGGAAGACATAACACTACTATCAAAAATGTCTTCCTCAACCAAATAAGTTAATAAACGACTCTTAATATCATTCTTTCGCATAGAGGATTCAACGTCCTTTAGACCTAGATGCGTAGCTAGTTTAAGCAAATCATCTTTTTTCAAACTATTAAATACCTCTTGGGTAGGGTCGGCAAAAAATGTTTCTGGTTCAAAGACCAT
Source organism: Antedon mediterranea (assembly GCF_964355755.1). Taxonomy (NCBI): domain Eukaryota; kingdom Metazoa; phylum Echinodermata; class Crinoidea; order Comatulida; family Antedonidae; genus Antedon; species Antedon mediterranea. The sequence continues at coordinate 24,357,072 of NC_092670.1, forward strand.
TGTAACAGTTACTAATTTCACAAACAAATGTTTGAAAATAAAACAAATTTAACTAGGTATAAAACTATAAACCTATCGATTTAAGTTAAAGTTAAATTTAAAGTTCTTCCCGGATGACCCCCCACTTTCTGTTACATGCAAGGCACAAACAGAAGATAGGCAATACAATGGATAAGTTTTATACTCTAATCTACGTTTTATTCTTCAAACAGAAAAGCAAAAGATAACAAAATCAATTAAAATGATTATAAAGATAAAGATTAATTAATAATATAAAATAATTATCAAAGTATAAGATGGTGGTAACACACAATCAAAATACATAAAGAAATTCAAGACTTACAAATATAGCTGAGCCCAAGGCTAATATAAAGCTTTACTTCAGTTGTTCAAAACAGTCAAACAGACTTCTAGATACTTCAATAGACTTTAACAGCATTTAGTTTAGCTATGTCAGTATTCGTATTAGGACTGATTAAATATGGTTAATGTACCACTATTTATATTCTTATGCAGGATATGTGGGGTGATCATTATGATCTCATCAAATAACTTAAAGATGATGAAATTGGTTTTAAGATGAAATTCAAATGACATCATCATCTTAGTATGAAGTTGTTGTAACAATTTCCTTATATGGAATATCAAGCAAGTGTCTCTGACAACTTGAGTTATGAGCAGTCTCATAGGTACAATTACTAACAACCTGGTTACTGAACTTTGGTCTAGTCTACAACCAATATAATATATACAGTACAATACTATGGTAAAGTGATAATAATATAATAGTATAAATGTATCTCCTAACAGTAATTATTTTAGAGAAAATGACCAAATAATCTAAGTTAAATATTTTTTGGAATGTGTACTTTACAGTACTTAGTACCGTTATGTTGAAAATTCTTCCAAAGCAATAACGTTCAAACCAACATTCACACAATTAAACTTTTTATGTACATATTTTAATAAATAATGTCTTTCTTTTAATAGGTATTAACACACTTGAATGAACAATATGAGCAAGTAGTGGAAAATGGTGAAGAAATCAACACAAAATGTGGTAGCAACATTCACAATATTTATTTGAACGTTTCTTACTATGACACTTTAAAATGGATGAACAATCACAGAAGACAAGCTATTGCTGTAATGCCACAATCAACACATCAATTAATAGTTGAAAATAAATTGTCAACAATAATGCAGAAATTCAATGAAATATACCAGTAATTAACTCATTTTTTACTGTACTGTACTGTAAATCTTCACACATTAAAATTATGGTGATTTTATCTCATGTACTGTAGTAGTATTTTTTATTTATTTAATGCTGTATACAAATGTTATTGCTCGAATTATGAAAACTATACAACATTTTAAAAGCTGGAAAACAACCAACACATTTGCCTAATGCTTTATGATAGTCATCCAATATTTATCTTGTGTTCCACTACCAAGTCTACTGCCAGTTGCCTTTAAAATGCTGTATGGGTGTAACTTCTGTTCCAGTCTTCATTAGCTTAAGTCTATAAATTGAAAAACAATGATGTATAAATACAAAAGTCAAATAGAAAAGTTAAATATTTCACAATTTATTGCATACATATAATTATTATTTCTGTACATGAATCTGAAGTTTTCAATTTGGGGTACTAATGTACAGTAAGGAATCCCTGAAAAGTGCATCTCCTCCTTAAAAAAGGCCTAGTCTAATTACTAGTGTTTTCGTTTTGGTTGCTATCAACAACAACAATCTATTCTACCGTCAACTTCTTTGGTACTGTATGCTGATCATTTTCCAAATGTTCGTTTTTTGTCATCAGTTCGGTGAGTACGATATATAGGACCTAGCTAGGCCTCAAAGTGGGTTCCCGTCTACTTTTCTGACCCGATTATCTGCCTGCCTACAGCTGCTGCTACACTACACTACACAGTAGTAAACTACAGTACTAACTAGGCCTAGGCCCTACTAGATAGATTAGTAGAAGTAGGCTTATATTATAGCCCTAGCCTAGATAGCTAAGCCTATAACTATACGCCAAAAACTATTATAGGAGGATGTGTCATTCATCTAAAATAGAATTCTACTTACCAGCAAATTAACGGCAGAGCTTTTTACATCATACGATCAGGGAAACCCCAGCACTTTCTTCTGTTCTTCGCACATGTTTGTTTACGTGGTGAACAGATCGGATCTCCCCTGTTTGGATACTCATTAACATATCATGCATATTTATGAGCTGTTAGCTAACCATCGTTATTTTGGAATTTCTGAACTTATGAGTTCGAAAAAATGGTAAACTTATTTTGATTTTTTATAAGCGAAATCAATATTTTTTCCGGATTTTTTTTCAGCGAAAGTGAATAACTTTATTATAACTACAAAATGGTCTATTCAAAATTTGATTTTTTTCATCTTTATTTTTCATGTTTTGGGGGACAATACAACTTTAACATCATACATACGCCCTAGAGCCTAGTAGTAGCTACCTACTACTCACTAGCTAGGCCTAGGTAGTAGCAGTAGTAGTTATTGTAGTAGTATTATTGTATTGTAGTATTAGTTGTAGCTGTCCAGTGATCCTTGGTCACTTGTCTAGATCCCCTAGTAGGCCTAGGCTAGGCCTAGGCCTAGTACGTAGTTATTCTTCAACAGTCACACAATTCAGATTCTGCCGGCCGCTGATTGCTAGTGAACAGGGGGAGGGAGAGAAAGAGTTAGAAGAACTGAAATAAGCCGTGACGTATAATAAACATCATACAACATAATAATATAACTAACGAATCCGTATAATATAATAATGTTGTATGTTATAAAGTAAAGTAAATGCGTTTAATATAATACAATTATATTATAATATAATGTATTTTATTAATAATATAATATTAAATGTTCATAATATAATGCTAAAACCAAATAATATAATACAAAAAGTCAATAATTTGTTACATTTTTCACATAATATATTAGAAATAGATATAATATAATGCTAAAACCAAGTAATATAATGCAAAACGTATAATTCATTACAATACAATATATAATACAATAAAAAAATGATATAATAATATAATATTTTGAATACTTCAGACAGCTGAGGCTTGCCATAATCTTACTTTAAGTCTGATTATATTAATCTTCATTTTCCATGTTTTAGGGCACATCTTTAAATTATTTTTAAAACAGCATTATGTTATACAGAATGAATGAATAAATGTTCATAACGGTTGATATGTAAGAAAGTTCTTGGCATACCTTATAAATCTAATAACGACAGATCACAAGGGCTGAACTTGGGCGTTTTCCATTAGGGATTGATGTATACAAGAAATTGTTAGCTTTTTTGCTAAAGGTAATCGGAATGGCTCCAAATCGACTTCCTTATAAATGTTATGCGCTTTTGAAGCGATTTCAGGAAAACGAAGGTAAACCAAATTGGGTATCAAATATCAAATCAATCCTCAAGCGATACCGGTATGGCTTCGGCTATGCATGGCTTAACCAGGGTGTTGGAAATAAACGTTTATTTCTTATGTAATTTAAAAAAACGATGTATTCACAGGAGTGGCGGTCACAATCTGACTCACGCAGCAGACTTTTTTATCTCAATATTAAACAGTCAATTAAGTTAGAAAAAAACATACAAAAAGTAAAAGTATTTAGGCATAGAAGATTCATTTTGTTGATAAGGACCTCATCACACAACTTAAATGTAAATATTAGAGTAAATGATAATTTCTTAAATCTATGTCAGATTTAAATGCTTATGTTAATCTGTAAAAGTATTTATTTGTATCGTTAAAAAGGAGAGAGTCAACCTTACAGTAATATATTGTGAATCTATGAGCCCGTGGCCTAAAGATAAAATAAAGGCAGGCACCATTGCCTGGAATTTAAAAAAAAACCTAGGCCTAACATCTCAATAAATGATATAGAATTTATCTTTGTTCTAAATTTACGAAACAATCCATTTTATTAATAAATTCCACTTTGTTCTTTTGCCCATTTATTACAAAATCCTGCTACATAGTACAGATCTGAAACGTGAAATATATTCGTCTATTTCTTTTTCAGGCTTGGGGAAACCGCAATGGTATCGTTATTGGAATAAATAAAGGAACTCATAGGTAATAGTATACCTAAAATTAGCTAACAAAGACGAGGATTAGGCACAGAAAACTACAAATACATAAATCATAACATACATTTATTCATCTCATAAACAAACAAACCAAGCAAAGAATAAAAAATATTTTTAATGATGAAAGGAACCTCCAACAAGAAACCTCAGCCAGAACAACACAGAAAGAAGCAGAAAGGTTAAATGAACCCATTATAGGCCAACATACTGTACATTACATTATACATAATCATGGCATAATTATTACATTAGCTTAGTAAAAATTATTATAAATCAATAAAAGAAAGTTTATATTTCATCTTAAAAATAGCCAACGATGAAGCTGTCAATGCTGTTCCATATTTCAAGAGCAACACAGCATTAAGACTAGTACATTTAAATTTTCTTTTCCTTGACTTAAGTCTAGTTTTACCTCTAGTGTTATAATTGTGCTTGTTCGATTCTTTTCCAAAGATAGACACCAACCTAGTAGTTAGATCATGAGTGACAGAGTACATTACAGTACCAATTTGATAAGAAATAAAGTCTTGCATTTTAATAAGTCCATGTCTACGGAAGACGGACGATACACTGTCTCTGAACTTTGTGAAGGTGATAACACGTTGGAGACGCTTGATTTCATACAAATACGATTCGTACGTGCAACCCCATACAACAATGCCATTCTTGAATATTGGTTCTATAAGGGATTTATATATCGAAAGTAAGGCTTTAAGTGGTAGAAAGTGTTTTACTCTATAGTATGCCAATATACTTAGATACTTTTTTTGATACGACGTCAATGTGTTCTTTGAAATTAACATGATCGTCTAAATAAACCCCACGAAATTTAGTTTTATTTGCTCTTTTGTAATTCTGTAAATAAAACTTTAACTTGATCTATGTCAACTTTTCTTTTTATACTTCAAAATATCATAAAATTGGTTTTATTTACATTTAATGACAGTTTGCTACATTAAAACCATTCATTAATTTTATCAATTTCGGTAGCGACCAGAGTATTTAAGTTTTTGTGAGATAAGAAAATATTAGTATCATCAACAAATAAAATAAGGGATAACAGTTTAGAGCAACTAAAGATATCATTGATGTAAAGTATGAATATGAGGGGTCCAAGTATAGACCCTTGGGGCACACCATATTCAATATTAGGAATTGTAGATTTAACATTTAATTATCAAAGACTGTATATTGGCGTCTTCGGGAGACATAGCTCTTAAACCAATTTAAAGCTGTACCCCTGATACGGTACTAATCAAGTTTCTTTTTGTAAAATGATGTGATCAATCGTATCGAATGCTTTGCTAATTTCCACAAATATACCGATACCATACTCTCCCTTATCAATGGCATCGAATACCTTATCGATACGTTTGAGAATAGCCATGTGAAGCTTTGTTTTTGAAGACCGAATTGAGAAAGGCGAATAATTTTAGTTTTCTGTACATAGTTATATAGCCTATTGTATACAATACGCTCTAGAATTTTAGATAGCGTGGGAAGCACGGATTTAGGTCTGTAGTTTGAAAATAAATTTTCTCTCTTAATCACCGGCTTTATTTATTGGAACAACCCTCTGGCTATCTTTGTCATATCAGGTACAATACCCTTTTCTAGCGAAATGTTAAACATGTAACATAACGGAATTGAAAGAGGGTAAATAATATGCTTAATGATCCTGCTATTTATACCATCCACATCTGCATGCCTCTAACAATTAGGATAATAAAAAGATAGTTTATGTTGCTATTCTGGATATTATTAGCCAGGTTTGCCCCAATATTTGTAAAATAATCAATGAAACCATTAGCAGTGGATTTAGCGTCATCGGTGTCAGCTTTCTTCCTTTTCCCCTGTTAAGAACCTCACCAAGAATATTCCAAGTCTGCTTAACGTTATTTTTAGCCGCAACGAGAGCACGGGAGTAATATTGGCGTTTACTAATTCTAATTAAATGAGTGAGTTTGTTTTTGTATTTAGTATATTTGTGTCTATTGTTATCACATTTTGATAAATTTTGTATATAGACAATTATTAATTATTAATGGACTTATGATCCCATTAGTAATCCAAGGTTTCCGATTAACTTGTCGTTTTGAAATAAATTTTGTAGGAATATTATCATCAATAAGTGAAATAAGTTTGGTAATAAGCAAGCTGTAGCCTTCATTGGGATCATTTTAAGTAAATATATCATTACAACTCTCTAAATTTACCTAGGAAAGAAGATTATTAAGTGTTGTGTCGTTTAAAACTTTTGTCGTTTGTTGAACATTATGTTTGGTTCGTCTATTTTAATAATGTGTAAAATTGAAAATAGGAAAATGATCAGTGATGTCCGAAATGATTATTCCACTTTTAATAGAATTTGAAGTATCATTTGTAATAATGTTGTCAAATATGGGTTCTATCTTCGGGCACATAGTTATTACTCGACTTTTTCCCCTTCAGTTTCCGCTTAGCCCTGTAGACTTCGTTGCGCTTTTTGTAACTACAGAAGTTGACGATGATTCCCCTGGGTTTACTATAGCCAAGCCTCTTTGGTGGACCGAGCCTATGGCTCCGGTCGATATCCTTGGAGTCTATCTGTACATTTAGGTCAGTGGTGAATATTTTTCTTACCAGTGTGTCCGTGGTTTCCAGAGGCGGATTTAGGGTGGGGGGCCCTTTTTGTAATATATATATACATATATATTATGTACCCATTTACATACGATTTTATCAAGGATTTTACAGGAAAAGGGGGTACAAATCTACATTAGAAATCGTTAAAATCTTTTTTTTTTTTAAAGTTGAACAGAGTTCAACTTCAACGTTACGATCGGTAAAACTGACTGACCAATCAAATAGTTCATAAATTACGTCATCATTGTTTGTGACAATTCTTATTTTTTACAACGCGACGATGTTTTTTGTGCTCTTTTAAAGTCTGACATACAAAATAACAAGTGTAAGTAAAACTAAATTTTAATATAAAAACAATTTAATTTAATGTTGTCTTTATAGTGTAAAGACTAGATTAAGATATCAGCGAAAACTTGTCCTAGGCCGGCTGGGTTGAAGCATCAGAACCCATAACTTTTTCAATTTTCACACGGTATAAAAGCATACCAGAAACATTGCAGCAGATAACAAGCGGTACAGTCAAGATTATGCCGATTGTGATTTTGAGTTTGCAGGGTTTTAACTTTATAATTTTTAATTAGTTCCCTTTTGGCCTATGTATTACATTAAACCATTCCGCATCTATCAAATATTACTGATTTGGTTGTACAGAAAAATAAATATAATATTGTCTCCCAGCCCATGGAAAAAATATATTTAAATTGTTTGAATAATTATTCTATTTTAATGCGACATACTACACAATTGTTATTCATGTTGACCAAAATTGAATCAAAAACAAAAATATTTACCTGAACAACCTGTAATTTAAAGCACAAAAATAGCCTTAAGTGTCTTTCAGATAATGATTTTTATTTAAATGTATATTTTGTCTATTTAAGTGAAATCACAATTTAATAAACTTGATTAAAACTACAAAATGGCCTACGCAAAGTCTGATTTTATTAATCTTCATTTTCCATGTTTTGGGGACAACACATCTTTAAATTTTAAAACAACATTATATTACTCAGAATGAATGAATAAATATTCATAACGGTTAATAGGCCTAACAATCTCAATAAATGAAATTTATGAAACAACCGATATTTATTAATAAATTCCACTTTGTACTTTTGCCCATTTTCGACAAGATCCTACTACATAGTATTTAAAAACAGATCTGAAACGCGAAATGTATTCATCTATTTCTCTATTTATTCTATTATTTTGTGGAAACCGCAATGGTATCGTTATTGGAATAAAATGAAGGAAACTCACTAAGATAGGTAATAGTACACCGTTGGCTAAAAAAATATGAAAATGGATGAGGCAAACTTTCAATAAGAAAGAACTCACCTGAAACCTTCAGCAGGACGAAGAAAATAGGTCGACCATGGACATATACATTTATAGGTCCTTGGGTCGATCACGAAATAGCCGGGAGATAACGTCAACCAAGATGACACGAAAAAGACTAGATACAGCAGAGAGAACTGAAAGTAAAATCCGGATCAGAACATTCTGGAAACCGGTCTATACCCCAGGAGGGGAGATTATCATTAGTATAGATTTCTGTACACGTCATAGCAACGTCATAAATCGTCTCTGTCACATAATCACATATAGGCCTATTTCATGTTTGAATTGAATATTGTAAGTTCCCAGTCCCCCATTCATTGATCTTAGCTCATAGCCAATTTCAAACAATTTTACATTGATTACGGAGAAAACCTTGTATTACTCATTACTTGACCAGTCAACATATCAACGAATCTGTGATAACTAATCTCATCATACCATTTGATAAAAGTAGAGTAAATGCCAATACTTCGTTACATTATTATAGTAACTACAAAATAGGCTACCAAGCTTCATTTATTCATTCAAGAACATTTAATCATTTCGATACATGGCAAATAACAATACATATGATTAAAACATTTTAAAAACTTACTAATATCGGGTATTTCAAGAAAAACAACATGCAAAATGCCATAAAATACATCAAAAATATTTCAGAAAAAAATTTCTTAAACCCGAATTATAAAATACAAATGTTATCAATAACTTTAACTTTACAGTGTTACAAAAGATAAATACGGATTTAGAATTTTGAAGATCGTAATTTTATTCCATATCTGTAACCGTACAACTTACTGCGTTGATGTATTGATTCAATAGATTTTATGTAATTCTTTACATCAAACGATAATAAATTGAAGAAAGTGCCTTAATAGTAAATAGTAAACGTTACGTTATTAATAAGAAAAATAAAGTTAACTAAAGTATAGATTTACCTATACAAAACATGATACATCAATTGTTTTCCTGAATAAACAATTTTTATTTGATTACATGTCATTATTTTGATAAATATTAAATCTAACATTGGGATATTGAGAGGTAACTTCTTAGTTTCACTTACACATACAATTTTAACTTGCACGCAATTTACATGTAGACATACACACTGTGTAAATAAAATGTCTAGTCAATTTACATAACATATACATATCAAATGTCAACTTTTGTCATCTTAATTTCTTGTTGAAAGTTTGGTTTGCGGGAATTGCAAGTAAACATATGTACGATAGTGTATAGATACGGATTAATGCACGAGTTGATAGGAATTATGAATGATGCCGCCCAAACATATATTTCATCTGGAATGTCCCACCTTTTCGTCTCTGAACAAATCCCCATCAGTATGACAGGGAACCAGCAACAGAAATCGGTGAAAACTATTATACCTAGTTTCCAAGCCCTTCTTGTTAGATCCTTTCGTCTTTTTATTTTGTTGAAAGTAGCTCCTGTTCTCTTAACAGAGACGAAAATTGCGACATAACTCGTTGCGATCACGATAAAACCTAATCCATTGAATCCAATAAAAATGGCAATAGCATACTCCCAGCCTGGCCATCTACTTCTTGTTAGCGGTAGTGCAAGACAAACACTCTCTTTGCCATAGTAGTTTTCTCCAAAATACGATAAATTAATAAAGTCTAATCTGTTTACAAGTGGAAGAAAACTGAGAACAACCCAAACTAACCAACTAATACCGATAATAATTTTACATTTTGTACTGTTTAGCCGTTTTGTAGTGAAAGGGTTCACGATGTTAACTGCACGGTTAATGCTCAATATCATCAATGTAGTTATAGAACATTGACCGGAGAGAGTAGAAATAGCACCGGCAAAGCTACAAAGGAAACTGCTTTTCCAATCCCTTGCAACCTTCCCGTAGCGTCCTCTGTAGGATATATCTGTACTCGCTATGATGATCATGTTAGGAGATACATTTATACTATTATATTATTATTACTTTACCATAGTATTGTACTGTATATATTATATTGGTTGTAGACTAGACCAAAGTTCAGTAACCAGGTTGTTAGTAATTGTACCTATGAGATTGCTCATAACTCAAGTTGTCAGAGACACTTGTTTGATATTCCATATAAGGAAATTGTTACAACAACTTCATACTAAGATGATGATGTCATTTGAATTTCATCTTAAAACCAATTTCATCATCTTTAAGTTATTTGATGAGATCATTATGATCACCCCACATATCCTGCATAAGAATACAAATAGTGGTACATTAACCATATTTAATCAGTCCTAATACGAATACTGACATAGCTAAACTAAATGCTGTTAAAGTCTATTGAAGTATCTAGAAGTCTGTTTGACTGTTTTGAACAACTGAAGTAAAGCTTTATATTAGCCTTGGGCTCAGCTATATTTGTAAGTCTTGAATTTCTTTATGTATTTTGATTGTGTGTTACCACCATCTTATACTTTGATAATTATTTTATATTGTTAATTAATCTTTATCTTTATAATCATTTTAATTGATTTTGTTATCTTTTGCTTTTCTGTTTGAAGAATAAAACGTAGATTAGAGTATATAACTTATCCATTGTATTGCCTATCTTCTGTTTGTGCCTTGCATGTAACAGAAAGTGGGGGGTCATCCGGGAAGAACTTTAAATTTAACTTTAACTTAAAAATCGATAGGTTTATAGTTTTATACCTAGTTAAATTTGTTTTATTTTCAAACATTTGTTTGTGAAATTTGTAACTGTTACAATGGTCTTTGAACCAGAAACATTTTTTGCCGACCCTACCCAAGAGGTATTTAATAGTTTGAAAAAAGATGATTTGCTTAAACTAGCTACGCACCTAGGTCTAAAGGACGTTGAATCCTCTATGCGAAAGAATGATATTAAGAGTCGTTTATTAACTTATTTGGTTGAGGAAGACATTTTTGATAGTAGTGTTATGTCTTCCCAAGTTGATTCAAGCATTGATGCTAAATTAAGAGAAATTGAATTACAAAATATGAAAGAAATTGAAATTCGAAGAATGGAATTGGAATTTGAAAGAGAGGAAAGAGATTTTAAATTAAAATTACGCGAATTAGAGCTAGCTAGTGGAATTAGTCAACCTACTTCCAATCCAAAATTTGATGTAACTAAACATATTAGACTAGTGCCACCTTTTCAGGAGAAGGAAGTAGATAAATTCTTTTTACATTTCGAGAAAATTGCCGAAAATCTTAAATGGCCTAAAGAACACTGGACCTTGCTTTTACAAAGTGTACTAACTGGTAAAGCTAGAGAAATTTATACTGATTTATCAATTGAGCAAAGTTCATCATATGATGTAGTTAAAGAACTCATCTTAAAGGGGTATGAATTAGTCCCAGAGGCCTATAGGCAACAATTCCGAAATAAACAACGGCAAACTAACCAAACACACCTTGAATTAGCACAAACCAAAGAACGGTTATTTGATCGTTGGTGTGCATCTAAGCAAACAAATAAAGATTATGATAGGCTTAGACAACTAATTTTGATAGAAGAGTTTAAATCATGTATTACTCCTGATGTGAGGACTTATCTAGATGAGCAAAAAGCTGAGACCTTAAGTCAAGCTGCTCGACTGGCTGATGACTATGCCTTAACGCATAAACAAGCATTCATTCAAAAGCCCCAGTCACAGTCAGTCATGTCTTCTGGAAACAAAGTCCAGCCTAATGCTAGTTCTCAAAGTGATACTACTTCTACTCCGCCTAAACTAACCTACACTCCTAACAAATCTGACCAACAATTTCCATCTCCAAGTACTACTTGCAATTATTGCAAAAAGCCAGGGCACATTATGTCCGAATGTTTTGCCTTAAAACGGAAGGAAGGAAAAAGTAAACCTTCTGGGTTGGTCTTGGTTAAGAAACAGAAAAATGAAATTTAAAAAATTTGGTATCGGACTCTGTTCTTGATGGGTACTCTCCTTTCATGTCCGATGGTTTTGTGTCCTTAATTGGAGATGATCTAAACCTCAAGCCAGTTAGGATCCTTAGGGATACAGGTGCTTCTCAATCCTTGCTTTTAGAAGGTATTTTGCATTTATCTGATAGATCCTCTACTTGGGAAGATGTCTTGTTGCAAGGGATTGAATTAGGGTATTTTAACGTACCATTGCACAATATTGTTATTAAGTCCGATTTTATAAACGGACCTGTAGTAGTTGGGGTTCTAAAGGAACTTCCATTTATGGGCGTCACCTTTGTTTTAGGGAATGATTTAGCTGGGGCTATGGTTAAAGTGGACGAAACCACCCCAGATCCTAGTATGTTCCCTGTGTGTGCTATTACGCATTCTATTAGCCAGCAAATTGATGAGGTTATTTTAGGGGATACATTCCTTGCCTCTGAGTTTAATTCTCCCTCTGACGATACTTTGTTTACTGGCATTATGCCTCGTGTATCTTTGACTAAGGAGAAATTGATTGCTGAGCAGGTTGACGACTCTAATATTTATAAAAATGTCATATCAGAAGATAACTTGACTTCTGCTATATGCACTATTTCTGAAGATAACTTGACTTCTGTTTTATGCGCAAATTCTGAAGATAACTTGACTTCTGTTCTAAGCGCTACTGAACTAATTTCTATCACCCCTGCCACTAAGGTAGAGAGTGACTTAAACTTAAATGTCCAAAATAATAATGGTGGTAACTATGATCTTAATGCTGAGAGTTGTTTGAGACTTCAACATTCTGAGGTCCTTGCTAATTTGGATGCTAAGTTTGTTTATTTAACAGAGGATGCTGAAAGGACAGAACTAACCAAATTGGTGCTGGAACATAACCAGTTGTTTCCTGATGTACCTGGACAAATTGATGCCGTCTACCATGATGTAGATGTTGGAGACGCTAAACCGATTAAACAACATCCATATCGACTAAATCCTTTAAAGGCGAACTATCTAAAACAAGAGATTGACTATATGCTACAAAATGATATTATTGAACCAAGTTCTAGTCAGTGGAGTTCACCATGTGTGCTGGTTCCAAAGCCTGATGGTTCTTACCGATTATGTACAGACTTTCGGAAGGTGAATGCAGTTACAAAGGCAGATTCATACCCATTGCCACGTATTGATGATTGTCTTGACAAATTAGGCAAAGCTCAATATGTAAGCAAATTTGATCTACTCAAAGGATATTGGCAAGTTCCTCTCACCGAACGTGCAAAAGAGATATCAGCCTTTGTCACCAATGACGGACTCTACCAATACAAGCGAATGCCGTTTGGAATGCGAAATGCACCAGCCACATTTCAACGACTCCTGAATAGTGTGATTTCAGACATCGATGGCTGTGAAGGCTACATAGATGATGTTATTGTCTACAGTGATACTTGGCAAGATCATGTTCAAACAATTAAAACATTTTTCAAGAAACTTTCTGAGATGAAACTAACCGTTAATTTGGTGAAATGTGAATTCTCCCAAGGAACTGTGGATTTTCTTGGCTATAATGTTGGTCAAGGTCAAGTAAAACCCCTGCAAGCCAAAGCAGAAGTTATATCACAGTATCCTACTCCAACAACTAAAAAGGAGCTGATGCGCTTTCTTGGAATGGCCGGCTACTATCGACGGTTTTGCAAGAACTTTTCCTTGATTACCCAACCGCTTACAGCTTTGTTAAAAAAGAATTCTAAATTTGTGTGGACTGAGGCCTGCAAGCATGCGTTTGATCGAATTAAGGCAATACTCAATTGTTCCCCGGTTCTTATCGCTCCTGATTTTGAAAATCAATTTCACTTATATGTAGATGCGAGTGATATTGGGGCAGGGGCAGTTTTAATGCAAACTGGTCCGGATGGGGTAGATCATCCACTTTGCTATTTCTCTAAAAAATTTGACAAACATCAGTTAAATTATGCAACCATTGAAAAAGAATGTTTGGCATTAATATTGGCATTAAATCATTTCAATGTGTATTTATGCGTTACTCGACACCCCATAATTGTACATACAGATAATAACCCATTGGTCTTCATTAATAGAATGAAGAATAAGAACCAGCGAGTTCTCCGTTGGAGTCTTGTGCTGCAAGAATATGATCTAATCATTAAGCATATTCGGGGTAAAGAAAATATTCTTGCAGATGCTTTGTCAAGAATATAAATACAATGTTTACATATTACTGTAATGTATTAAAAAGTTTGTATCCAAACTTTTTCTTTAAGGAGGGGTGTGTTAGGAGATACATTTATACTATTATATTATTATTACTTTACCATAGTATTGTACTGTATATATTATATTGGTTGTAGACTAGACCAAAGTTCAGTAACCAGGTTGTTAGTAATTGTACCTATGAGATTGCTCATAACTCAAGTTGTCAGAGACACTTGTTTGATATTCCATATAAGGAAATTGTTACAACAACTTCATACTAAGATGATGATGTCATTTGAATTTCATCTTAAAACCAATTTCATCATCTTTAAGTTATTTGATGAGATCATTATGATCACCCCACATATCCTGCATAAGAATACAAATAGTGGTACATTAACCATATTTAATCAGTCCTAATACGAATACTGACATAGCTAAACTAAATGCTGTTAAAGTCTATTGAAGTATCTAGAAGTCTGTTTGACTGTTTTGAACAACTGAAGTAAAGCTTTATATTAGCCTTGGGCTCAGCTATATTTGTAAGTCTTGAATTTCTTTATGTATTTTGATTGTGTGTTACCACCATCTTACACTTTGATAATTATTTTATATTGTTAATTAATCTTTATCTTTATAATCATTTTAATTGATTTTGTTATCTTTTGCTTTTCTGTTTGAAGAATAAAACGTAGATTAGAGTATATAACTTATCCATTGTATTGCCTATCTTCTGTTTGTGCCTTGCATGTAACAATCAGATAAACTGCCATCAGCAAGTCAGACACAGCCAGATGAGTAATAAGCATGGTTTGCACCTTATTAAAATCATTTTTATTGTTGTCCTTGTTATTAAACCTCCGTGATAAAATAACAATTCCATTACCAATGGCAGATGAAACACCAATAACCAACATCAATACTCTTAACCCTTCTCGTTTTAGTAAGTCTGCACAGGAAGAAAAAGCATCTGTTGGTTCGCAGACATCAATGTCACCCACGAGACAACACAGCTTAAACAAATCTGAATATCTAAGAGAATGAACAAACAAATAACCATAGTTGTAAAGAAATGTTATTTTGTACATCTGACCTGCCTCATATATTTTTCAGTTGCATAACAGTTGCATTTAACTACTTTTGTACGGATTGAAATCAGCGTAGAAGATGGCATCGAATAGCAAAAGGCTGGTTTCCATAAAATTGCTACACCGTGTCGCCGACAGAGCGTAGCAATTTTATGAAACCAGACTTTAGTCAAACAAGGCCATATAGATGGCTGCAGTCGCGTGCTCATTAGTGTTTACCGACCGACCAACCTACCAACTGACCGAAATTACTGAACGTTTAAAAATGTTGAAATGTTTAAAAACATTTATATTTTTTAAATTTACACGTGCGTAGCCTGTCACTTTTGACGTGCTCGCATCACGTGATTTCGAGTTGAAAAGTAAGTCAAGAAAACATAAATCGGGCAAATAGAGTGCGCAATAAAATTTAACGCGCAGTGCGCGCGCAACAATCTGCGCACTCATTTGTAATCATATCTTCACAACCATGAATCACAATTAAATAAAATTTGGTACTCATAAATTTCAGGGCATAAATCATCATATGGCAATACAATTACATGCGTAGCGCATGTAACGCATGCGTACGCGCGCTTAAAATTTTCAAATTTTATTTTCGATGAAATAAGAGTACGTTTCACGCAATTTTGTAAACGCTTAATACATATGTATATTATACATATGTATTATAACCAGTTTATTAAAGTTCAATTTGGTCTTTTAATATATTTGTATGGTTATAGGTATTGTATGGTGTTATTCAGTCGCCTTATAAAACAAATACTTTGCACTTAAAGGTCAAATGTCAATATTAACCAATCACACAATTTGCATTTAAAACCAAATAAAAACTAACATTTAAGAAAAAATGTTATGTTTTATCATTCTGTTAAGACATCTATCAATCATACACAATCAAAAGAGCACATTTATCATTACACAAGTTGACATGGGTCAAAGGTCAACATTTGAACAAATGATATACTAAATAATGCAAAGTTATTCAAACTATGAGATCGATGTTCATAAATGTAATCACGTTATTTGATCAGTGAAGTTATGGTATTTTTATATTTTTTCTAGTGCGCATTATTTTAAATGTATTAATATAATACTGTAAAATAAATAATAAAATTAATATTATGACGATTAAAATATTATGATGTTAAAATGTTGCGCTGACCTTCAATGATTTGCCACTATACAGTTGCATTTATTAGGGCTACAATATTCGTCTTTGGAAAATAAACTACTATTCATCAGAACCAGAGAATACAAATTCGTACCGGATAGGGCATAGGCAGATCCAGGTGGCCAAACTCAATCCACAACTCACTACACAGACAGACCACAATTTTTATATAGTTTGGCCCATACAGGAAAGAGTTTCCTGTATACAAAGGATTCTAAAATAACCCATGTGGATTTGCCCGAATGAACCCTCTAAGGACCCTTTTGGGATCTATATGTGGTGTGCTACATAAGGCCCTGTATTAGAAATTAGTATGGGGTAAATAGTTCATAGATGAACTATGGAATAAAACTAAATGTGCACCTTCAATCTTTAAATAACATTTATGGCTTTGCTCAAATGAACCCAAGGGTGGGGCTACAAGAGACCCTATATTGGAAATAATGTATGTGGGGTGAAAATGTGGGTTCATAGAGATATAATAAATATCCCTGTGCACCCTCGATCATCCATAAGGAATATTTTATGGATTTGCCCAAATTAACCCAAGGGCCGGTCGTTCTCCATGGATGGACATTAAGCCCCATAATGGAAATATAAGGGGTGACACTGTGAGTTCATATAGACAGGCGTGGCCCATGAATTAAGCTGCCTGTGCACTCTCGATCCTTAAGAAAAATTTATGGATTTGCCTAAATTAACCAAAGGGCCGGTCCTCCATGGACATTAAGCCCCATAATGGAAATATAATGGATGACACTGTGGGTTTATATAGACAGGCACAACCATGGAATAAAGCTGCCTGTGCACTCTCGATCCTTAAGGAACACTTATGGATTTGCCCAAATTAACCCAAGGGCCGGTCATCCATGGACATTAAGCCTCATAATGGAAATTTAAGGGGTGACAATGTGGGTTTATATAGACAGGCACATGGAATAAAGCTGCCTGTGCACTCTCGATCCTTAAGGAACCGATTTGGATTTTGCCTAAAATGAAACAACAGCAGGTCATCTATTTAAACCCTTCTGTGGTTCTCTACTGTATGTTCAGTTCTACATTTGGCTCCTGTATCGGATCAATGCATTTGGCTACATAAGTTACTGTGTTAGAAATATATCGGGTAACTAAAACTGTAGGTTCCAATATTAAGCCATGGGAAAAGCCTGTCTGTGCACTCTCAATCCTTTTAAAAGGAGCCCATATGGATTTGCCAAAATGAACCAAGTGTAACTTCTGAATTCTCTATGAGCCGTACATTCCGTTTATTTGAGATTCGTGGATACCTGATTGAAATTGCTCAAATATTTCTGAAAGACATTGTACTGTATAGTAATAGTATTATTCCCCTTCCACACCTCTTTGAATTAAATCCGCCCTGATAGGCTCTTAGGTACAGGATTTAAAGGCAATAATCACACTTGTATTTTTCAAACAGTATAATCTATTAGATTGAATAAAACTATCTATTATAAACAATTTGCCGTTAGAAATCTCTGTGCCATGTCGTTATTTAGATGAGAAAAACAGGTCAAAGGTTAACATTACAGAAAAATAGGTGTTTCAGTCACTTTTTGAAAAAAATGTTTCATTATGGCAAGTATAAACATATATATTGTGAACAATTTGACACCACAATTGGCTCCTTACGACAAATATTTATTAATTTATGTTTTTATAACCTTATTCAATTATGTCAAAGGTTAATAACCACACTTCCGGTCATTTTCAAGCAATATCATCTGTTATACTGAATATAAAGGTATATCTTGGGAACAATTTGCTCCTATTTTTAATTCTCTCCGACCTGCCGTTACTTAGATATAGCAAAAAAGAGGTCAAAGGTCAAAATTGCTAACAATGGGGTTTCCGGTCAATTTTTCAAAGAAATTTCTGTTAGAGCTAATATAAACATATACATTGTGAACAATTTGACACCAAAATTATCTCACTACGCCCAAAATTTCCAGAGATACAGCATGTTTTTATATTGGTCAATTTTGAAATTTGACCCCTTATATCTCGAAAACGCTTCCTATCCTGATCGATTACCCTCCATATTCGTAATCTACGGAAAATTCTGGTCTAGAAAAGTTGGATAGCAATTTGTCCCCTTTCGGGTGGTGATGGTAAAAATGAATTTGGAACTGTTTGGACTTCAAGAGTTTTTGGTTTTCAAAGAGTGCCGAATTGAGAGGGTTGACTATTCTTTAATTAAAGGTCATGAAATATGAATGCGTGTACAGTTTCAAAAACCATTATTAAATAGTAGGTGCTTGAACAGCAATAAACCAGTATTTGTAAGCATATGGGTATTAATGTCCTTTCAATACTTACAGTTCTTTTAATTCCTTCAGTTGTTCAAAAGTTCTATCTCTGTATTTCTGTAAGTTGTTGTCCCTTAAGTCTCTATTAATAATATAAACAACCCGTTAAAAGCACAATGATGTTAACAAGTGAGTCGGCGAGAGATTGCGCAATGAATAATAGTTATATTGTTGGTTGGTAAGTTAATTTTTGCCTAGTACGTTTAGTCGTTGGTACCATGCACACACATGCGCATAGACGAACGTATCGGTTACAAAGTCAATACATTTATCTTATTTTATTCAAACAAGATCGCTTTCGCCAACAAATGTACCAATATCCGGTATTTTTTTAATGTACAATATTTGTATTTCAGTTAAGTTTTAAATGAGTTAAATAATTATTTAATCTATTCCTTTTGTGAATCATTTTGATAGTTTTGATTTTGCATTATATTTCTTTGAAGAACACAATTATATTTTGAACGCGTTTTCGTTATAAAATAAATAAAAAAAATAATAAAGGTATAACAGTTAATTAAATATTTATACTCATGTTTACAAAAACAACTTAATGTTTATTAATTAATATTATTAATTATATGATTGTTATGCAAACTAGTTCTGCCTTTGATTAAAATACTTCTTAGAAGCTGTACTTTGAAGCAAATTAACTTTGATTCATCTCAAATTGTTTTACCATGGTAAAACGTTTAAAACTTACAAATACAAAAGGGATGAAGTAGAATAGCAAAATGCACCATATTTTATGGTAGTTATGCTGTTTTTATTTAATAACCTGTTGAAATAAAAACAATGATTTTAAATGACAATGTTATAATGGCAATGATATAGTGGAATTAAGATGATGCAATTTTCAAAATGTATCAATGTTACTGGTACATAATAAATAATTTAATTGTACTTATTAGGATTTTTTTAAAGCATGTTAATATACAAGTTTCTATGCCATGAAACCACAACTTAAATTGTCTTAATATGTATGTGTTTTAACAGTTAGTGTGTCTATTAAAAGTAAAACAGAAAACTTGTTATTATTAAATGATGCCATGCATTAATTATAAATGATTATGAAATATGTTAATTGGACGTCGAAACAACCAAACATGAAGTCCTAATAAGGCCAACAAATGGGTAGGTCGGTAGGAAAAGGTGTTTTTTTTTTTTTTTTTTTAGACCAAAAAATGTGTTGCCGGCAAAAAAATAAACAATTTACACATGATAAAAAAAATACTTTTAAAAACACTATTTCCGTGTTATATGCTACATTACGCGAGTTAAAATTATTCCAGATGAAAAATATTGAGTTTCATATTGTTTTATCCATACGTAATTACACTGGCATTATAGATATAACATTAAAATGCAGGCCGTTATGAGCCATATTTCGCCGATTTCTTATCGCGGGGAAATTTCCCACCATGGAGAGACATCGATTGATCGCAAGGCGCATGCTGGAACGGGTGGATTATCGCTATATAGATAAACAAGTTTCAACAAAAGAGCTTACGAAAATCTTAGGTAAATTTTTATTAAATGTATAGGCCTACTTGCTTGGCGATTCCATGCATTTTAAATCATTAAACAAGTTCATAATCATCGTAGTACTCTGTACAGTAAAAGTATGAGGGTGTTAAAAAATGTGATAACTAATAAAAACGTGTCACAACCACTGTGTAATCAAAGCGTTTATTTAGTTAAAACTTCGAACCCCCTAAAATTGATAATCGCGTATTCCGGTTATCACATGATTGAGTCACGGTTGGTTGCACACTTCTTTTTTACACGGCGGAAGTGAAATAAATTCGCCAATTTGGCAAATAAGACAATATATTTATGTATTTCACCTTATATAAAAGTAATTACGAAAAAGGTACCTACAGTATTTGTAATGACGTCAAATCATCAAACGTCTTGGCCGTCAATGTACGTATTTGGTTATTGTTCAAATACCTTCAAAAAAATTAATTGTTTAAAAAAACATAATGGAAATTTAATCATCGGCATATTATGGCTTTAGGATTTTTAGTTGCGTGGACGCGACTCTATAGTTCACTATGTTGGTCGGTCGGTCTGTCGGTCTGTCGGTATGTCTGTCGGTCCGGTATCACTATGCGTTTTATTGCTTTCTGACCTTATCTTGATATCAGTTTAATCTAGCTAAGTCAATTTTTCACAGTATATTCCTTATGGCCAGGAATCGATGTGGTTATGTTTTCACGGTGCGCAATAAAAAATTACGCGGTCTACGCACGATTTAACGAAATCACGTTTGTAATCATATCTTCACAACCATGAATCACAATTAAATCAAATTTGGTACTCATAAATTTCAGGGCATAAATCATCATATGACTGCTCGCCGGCTTTTAAAAATTGTCTCCTATCTTTTAACACTAGCCGGTCTGAAAATAATATTATTTTTGTTATTTTGTGATGTTATTAATAAACCAATTTTGATGATTTTCAATAGGCATGGTCTGAAAGTACTATCTACACCCAAAAATTCAGAACGATAACTTGAAAACAGTAGACGCTATCGTGCTAACAAACAAAAATACATACACACATACAAACAAAGTGAATACTATACTATAACAAACACACGCGATCGATTACATATACCTCCTTGGCGGAGGTAAAAAATACTCACAGTTCATTCAAAGATGTCAAACCAGAAAAAACACAGGCTGGTAATGAACTAATTTGGTTGTGATTCAAACCCCTTCAAAAATAAATTTAATACACGGTAATATAACAATTGAAATTAAATAAATAGATATTCAATATTTGTATTAAAAGAAATGGCCCATGTTTAAATACGATAAACAAACGTACAATCCTTTCAATGCTCTCAAATCATCATTGCTATTAATATAGGAAAATAAATGAAAACATCGTCTGGTAATATACTAATCTAGGTTAGTTTGAGTACAGATACCGTATTTATATGAATAGATTTCCCGCTGTGTTTTGTTTCGCCCCATAGGACATCATTTGGTTAAACTCCCTTCGAATAAACGCTAAAAACCCCGGGTGTTTTTATTTCCTCTTCCACCCCTGAAAAAACTTTTCCGAAAAAATATTCGAATAAATACGGTACCTCCGAAGTAAAGACAAAAATCGAAACGCTGAATGGTGAATAACAACATAAAAACAGACAATAGAAACTTGAGGCAAGTATGAATTTTAAAAAAAATAAGAAAAACCATTGGCTGGTAATGTACTAATTTCGTTTAAGCCAAATATCTCCAAAGTAAACAGAATACGCAATACACATGTGGAATTGTCTATGTTGACCACTTTTCAATTAGCATTATAACAACAAAGTAAATGCAATTACCGTATATAAAAAATAAACAAATTTCTTCTAGAGATATCAGCCCAGAGAAAATAGTGGCTGGTAATTTACTAATTTCGTAGGAAGACAAATTCCTTCAAAGTAAACACAATGCACATGTGGAATTGTCTATGTTGACCACTTTTCAATTAGCATTATAACAACAAATTAAATGCAATTATATAAAAAAAACACGTTTCTTCTAGAGATATCAGCCCAGAAAATTAACAACAAAAAAACGTAATTAAGACAATTAATACTTAACACTTACAGTTTTTCCAGAGATGTCAAACCAGAAAACAATTTGGCTGGTAATGCGCTAATATTGTTCAAGGACAAATTCCTTCAAAGTTAACACAATGCACAGTAAACATGTGAAATTGAATATGTTGGGTACTTTTCAGTCAATTTAACAACAATTTTAGGCCTACTCTGATCTTTGTCAAATATGTCAAACCAGAAACAAAAACCTGCTTACATAATTTCGCGGTTTTATAATATTTATGATAACTTTGGTACTTTATTTTCAGGAAAGGTAAATAAATTTATAAATTGTCCTATTTAAGATGATGACTTTTTTTAATGCTTTAAAAAAAAAAATCTGTTTTCCAATATGTCGCTGTACATTGATATCAATATCCTAACATTTGTGTCAGTTTTTAAATGTGAATACTGTAAGTCAAAGACTGGTGGACAACAACTTAAAACAGGCAATAGAGATTTGAGACAAGTATAGAAATAAAAATACAGTTTTTTCAGAGATATTAAATCAGAAAAAGCATAGACTGGTAATGTACTAATTTGGTTAGATGACAAATCCCTTCAAAGTAAACACAATGCAACAAAAATGTGAATCCACAGAAACAAAATTGTCTGGTAACATAATTTTTGCGGGTCATGATAATATGCTTAATATGCTAACTTTAGTATTTATGATTTTATTTTTAGGAAAGGAAGGTTACGTTAGTTAGGAAATGATAATTGTTATTGCTGGTTATAGGCATACAGTTCTTTCAGAGATATCAACCTGAACAAATATTAAATGTGCATATTTTGATTATTTTTATATAAAAAAATGTATATTTGGTAGCAGAATTGTTATGTTTATTTATATAATATTAAATAATTTAAGTGTTTGGACAAATTATTTGGTATCAAATGAACGCCCATAAAATATTATATCCATTGCTACCCAACATGTATTAAAAATCTGTAATTATGATGCTAATTTTGTTAAAATTGTACATATTTTATAATTTTTTTACAAAAATGAGTATATTAAATAGTGTAAATTTATTTTGGTTTATTTTGTATAATAAATCAATATTTGTTTAGCTTTAATGAACTATGTCACACATTAAATGAAAGCCAATCAAATATGCTATCCAATTGAATTGTAAAGTTAAAATTATAAAGCTAATAATTAGCTTTATAATTTTAACTTTACAAGTATAGTGTAAATATATTTTGGGTTATTATACATTTAATTCTAGTGTTTTAAATAACTATTTGGTATCAAATTAAACCCCATAAAACATGCTACCTAGTACATACAGATTATCCAATATGTATTGAAATATCTTTTTTTTTTTGGAAAATATAGAATTATATAATATTATAAATCAACCAAAATAAATTTACCCTATAACTTACTGTATTCTCATGTTTGTCAAAAAAAAAAGAAGCATATTTTCAAAAAAGTCATAATTAAAGATTTTCAATACAAGTTGGGTACCAATGGATATTATATTGTATAGGGTTTTATTTTTTATACCAAATTTAACGCTAAAATTATTTAAACCAAAATAAATTTACACTAATTTATACTCATTTTTGTCTAAAATTATTAAAATATGGAATTTTTAGTTTTGGTCATTTTTGGATCAAATGTCAGTAAAAGCATTTCCGGTCATTTTTCCGCTAAAAGTTGTGTTAGACCGATTATAAATATGTATATTCTGAACAATTTGACACCGAAAGCAAATCTGTACGACAAGTGGTTGTCGAGATATAAGAGCCACACATTATTAACCTTAATGCATACAAATCTGACCCAGGTCATAGACTATTAACACTTACAGTTTTTCCAGAGATGTCAAACCAGAAAACAATTTGGCTGGGACTGCACTAATTTCGTTCAAAGACAAATTCCTTCAAAGTAAACACAATACCCAGTAAAAATCTGGTAACATAATTTTGCGGTTTCATGATAATATGCTAACTTTAGTATTTATAATTTTATTTTCAGGAAAGAAAGGTTACGTTAGTTAGGAATGATAATTGTTATTGGTTGTTATAGGCATACAGTTCTTTCAGAGATATCAACCTGAACAAATATTAGGTGGTAAAATTCTAATTTCTATCCAAAAACACTCATTTAAAGTATAGACAATACATGGTAGAAAAGGAAAGTGGGGCTATCACCATTACAGGCCCACTTTAATAATAGTTTACGCATAACAATGTGTTGAAATAATTGACAATGTCAATGTTGTGACTTTTTTAGTTTTACCACTATCACCGTTTAGAAATTAAAAATCGACCATTTTGTTTTCCCCAAAATTGTTTCGTCTCTGTCATCAAATTCTTTTAGATATAATAATGATAAGTTCAGTAAAGATACCTACAATGATTTGATTGGACAATGCTGGTTGTAATTATAAATTTCTGTCCAGTTATAGCTTATTGGATTGTTACAATAATATTCGCATGTCACTGATGAGAACTGACAAGACAAATTCACTGGGCAAACCACTTCTATAAAAACAGAATAAGAAATAAATAAATACAAAACAATAACCGATAAAAGATAGTTAGCAGACACTTCTCATGTAACGTTGTTACACGTTACGATTGTTCATTCTGTACGACGAAGGAGAATCATTTACTCTAAGCCTGCGCGGTCACCTTTTTGTAAGACTCTAGACCTATTTTATGAGTCATAATAAGTTAATAATCCTGATCCCTTGCCGTTTTCATTGTGATATGGATGAGTTTGCTCGCTGACCTCATCGTGTTATTTTTATTATCAAAGACGTTTTGTCTCCAAAACAAAAACAAAAATAAAAATGAAGATTAATTAAGCTTTAAAAAAAACTTCATTGATGTCAAGACAATCGCTTGGTTGACTTTTGTATTTCTTTAAATTCAAGTTTTATCTAAATCATAAAGCTTTGTTTGATCCAATATTTGGAAATATAAATTGTTTAACAAAAATGAGAGACAACCAATATTGCAGAAAATCGATTATTTGAAATTTACTCAGTAAGTTTGATAATGATCAGATCAAGAGACTACAATAGCAAACATATTATACATGTATAATGACAATATTAAAAGCATACCAGAATAATTGCAGCAGATAACAAGCGGTACAGTCAAGATAAAAAATATTAGACATGTATAATGACAATAATAAAAGCAATCATACCAGAAACATTGCAGCAGATAACAAGCGGTACAGCCAAGATTATGACGATTATTATTTTAAAGACGACAGCCATCATTCTTCTTTACTCAACTCAACTAAAAATAAACGTTTACTCCGTGAACTTGTTCGTTATGTTATAAACGTATCGTGCTAACTACTCATATATAATTGAATAATTCTGTTGCGTTGATGTTAATGTGTATTAAACATTTAGACAAATTACTTCACCAGATATTCCTAGTATAAACGTCTTAAATAACCAATATCGTAAAGTACAACATTAAAAGTGAAGTAGTCGTGTGGTCCTCTTAGCCTACTGTTGCAAAATATTTTTTAACAGTGACTAACCCAGAGTTTGAAGCGAAAGTTCGCTAGTTCAGGACTTAACCCCCTGTCATTATAATAATAAATATATATTGTGTTAATAATTTCAGTGCTTTTATGCTTACAAAATTGATTTCAATTGATGTGTCTTATAGAAATGGTGCTGTTTGTAATGTTAAGTGTGGCACATGCAAGCGAAATCGGATATATATATATATATAAACACATCAGGCAATGAACATTAATTCTAAACCGCCCGGGGATATACTGAAATTTAATTAATTAATTTGAAACGATAAAGATGAGGAAATCTGTGAGAATGAGAAAAAGTCGCCCCAACCGAGACTCGAACTCGGACCGCCTGCTTGATATGCAGATGTCCTAATATATATATATATATATATATATATATATATATATATATATATATATATATATATATATATATATATATATATATATATATATATATATAATCATACTGTAAATTATAGAAACAGTGCTCATATTCGGAACATGATCTCATAATCGCGTCGAGCATAGCTCATTGGCAAAAGTTCCATATTTTTTAGTTGTATGAAAAAATGTCTCTGGCGGGATTTGAACCTGCAACCTCTCGCTTACAGGGCGAGTATCATACCACTAGACCACAGAGCCATGTATGGTATTATCACAGATTTTCACCCACCAGATACATTCTCTCATACAACAAACGCCCTCACAATCAGTGGAGGCTTAACAAGTCAGAATAAATTCCAACTTTAATTCGCAACGGTTTTTTAAATAATATTTTGTATATGTAAATCAATGATGTTGCGTAGCACTGTGTAAATTATATATAAATCATACTGTAAATTATAGAAACAGTGCTCATATTCGGAACATGATCTCATAATCGCGTCGAGCATAGCTCATTGGCAAAAGTTCCATATTTTTTAGTTGTATGAAAAAATGTCTCTGGCGGGATTTGAACCTGCAACCTCTCGCTTACAGGGCGAGTATCATACCACTAGACCACAGAGCCATGTATGGTATTATCACAGATATTATGTACCCATTTACATACGATTTTACAGGAAAAGGGGTACAAATCTACATTAGAAATCGTTAAAATCTTCAATTTTTTTCACGCTGCTGCTCTAGCCCGCTACGTCACACGAGATGACTCATTAATTAGATGAAATCAAGCAGCAGTTATAGTACTACACTTTGACATTTTTGTTAAAATGGAAACTCCACTATAATGTATAGGTAGCAGCTACATTTCTGGTATTTATGAGTCCCATGATAATACTGTATTTCGCTGTCAGATAATCATTGAATTATTATCAAAACAGTCCATGAAAGTTTTTGTTTGTAATATGATACTTCACACTTAAGGCGTGATGAAGTGACCCCCAGACTTGACCTTAGCAATAAAATAAAATAAATTGAGTCTGTTTCATATCAAAGTTATTCACTTCTGTAACAAAATTCACATTATAGAAAGAGAAAAGAAACGTTTAATTATAACTCAAAAACCACATTGTCTGACAGATTTTTGCTTTTAATTACATTTTTTAAGGTAAAATAACTATTATATGACAATAAAATGACACATTCAAAAACAAATTTGAAATAAAAAATATTTTTCAGAGGGACAATATATCTTTAAAACTGTTAAGTCAATAAGCGAGCAGCGTTTTTTGTAAGAAATATTTCTTGTTTAAAGTTGAACAGAGTTCAACTTCAACGTTACGATCGGTAAAACTGACTGACCAATCAAATAGTTCATAAATTACGTCATCATTGTTTGTGACAATTCTTATTTTTTACAACGCGACGATGTTTTTTGTGCTCTTTTAAAGTCTGACATTTCAAAATAACATTTGTAAGTAAAACTAAGTTTTAATATAAAAACAATTTAATTTAATGTTGTCTTTTAAATTAGTGTAAAGACTAGATTAAGATATCAGCGAAAACATGTCCTAGGCCGGCTGGGTTGAAGCATCAAAACCCCTAACTTTTTCAATTTTGACACGGGCCCGGCTGCGCGTGACCGGCCTTGGCTTTTCAAAACTTCACGTCCATGTGTCCCAGCAACGTCGAAAGAACCAAGAAACCAACGATCACGTAAAAATTCGCGACGGAAAAAGAGGCTTTAGGCGCAAAAAAACAGTTCCGTATATTAAATATGGTCTATACAAAACCCACTATATTCAAATAATTATATGACAAGAATCTACTGGCCTCAGATGCTATTTCCGGGCGTGTAGAAAAAAATTCCCGGGGGGCATGCCCCCGGACCCCCCTCCCCCTAGACGATTATTTTTCCCATATCGTCCTCCTCTTTTTCAAAATCCTAGATCCGCCCCTGCTTTCTCTCTGCTTCTCTTCCACGCCCCTTATGACCAGGCAATTTCTTCTGCTGTATTGTTCAGCTTCGTTCTAATAGATCTGTACAGTTACATAGTCACACAAATTAGTCCGGTCCCTAAGGGGAAATGAGGTTACCATAGTGGATACAAGTGTGCCCTTTTGCATGTTGATAGAACATGATATGGAGATACCAAAACAAAGTTACTGGAAATCTGATTTGACCTCTGTGACCTCTGACCTCAATTTTTATATTTCTATCTTAAACAGCCATATCTCCGCAACGGGTTTGACAATTGAAATGATATTGGTGTCAAATAGATCAGAGGGTACATATTTATATTCGCTCTAATAGAACTTTTTTTTTAAAAACGACCGGAAATGTAATTTCTCAACGTTTTGACCTTTGACCTCGGCTTACTATATCTCAATAACTACTGGTCAAAATTTCTTGAAATTTGTTTCAAATTGTTAAGAGCATACATATTTATATATACTCTAATTAAACATGTTCTTCCTAATTCACAGGAAATGTCATTTACTGACCTTTGACCTTTAATGTTTAAATATGTCTATCTCTGTAACCAAATTTCATAAAAAGTTCAATTTGGTGTCAAATTGTTCAGAATGTAAACATTTATATTAGCTCTAATAGAAGATGTTATCATATTTTAACGGGAAATGCCAGTTTGAGTTATGATCAGAATATACTGTTAAGCGTGCATGTGTCATACTTATAATAATATACCTAAAATATAGATTTAATGGACCAGACTACATTCAATATCCTATTTAATTTACCTTTTACAATTTTCTTAAAACTTAATGTTTAATTTAATTTCAATATATAATTCCATTGCATGGTAGGCCTACACCGTAAGAGCAACACTTAATATCAACATAAAATTAGATAAACTTAAAGTTGAATAACATTTTTTTTTTAAATAAAGAGAAAAGAAGAATTAACCAATGCGATTTGATACTCATAAAACACATAACCTAATTATCAATTCATTGCTTGAAGTATGCTGAACAAATGAAATGTTGAAAACAGTGAGGAAAAAGCGAAGAAAAGAGTGAAAAATAAAAACATATGTTTGAAATATTAGAAATCTGAAAAGGATCAAAGACAAATTAATTACAAAGCTGATTTCTTTTCAAGAACATAGTGTAGTGGAATATAAAGGGAAAACGAACCAGTGAGCAGTCAAAAAAATTACCATCTATTCTTGTAGAGAAAATGAAAGAGGCTTTAAGGCAAATGCAAGAAAACAAAGCTCCAACACTGATGATGAAGCTTGATGAGGCAATAACACATCCAGCTCATAACACTATACAACAACATCTTTGAAACCACAAGAAATGAAGAGATTAAGCAATGATGTACTTTTAACCACAAAAACATGACAAAACTGACATCAACCATTACCGACCAAACGAACATTATCACATGTACACAAATAATCAAAAAACAAAATCAGAGACCGACTAGAAGTACATAAACTAATATATATGGCTTCATACAGTAGGACCATCTTATACAGTTTGTCAATCAACTAAAATAAAAAGGAAATGAATATCACCAAATCTTTGATTTAGAGATTATCAGAAAGCATTTGACTTAATAAAACAGGCATTACCATATTAGAGGGAAATATTATACCTCAACAAATATTGATTACGATCGTTAAAAGAGTAGTTAAGGAAGATTAGTAAGACAAGGCGACACTTAAGATCTTCACTGCATTTGAAGAGGTGTTTAATCAAAGGGCTAATCTAAAAAATAGAGTAAATATCACTTTAAAGACAAAATAAACAGTTAATTTAACCAAAACCACATTGACTTCCAGCCTATTTTTTGCTTTGAATTACAGTTTTTTTTGGGTATGCACTATATAATTTTTTTTCAATCCAATTGTTGGTGAAATAGTAAATAACTATTATGTGTGACATTAAAATTGCATATTCAACAAAAATATTTGTCAAAATTACTTTGTCAGGGGAAAATAAGTATATCTGTAATAGCATGTGATATTATTAGCAAATATTTCAAATGTAGTTTTGAAACTTTCCCATTACAAACAATTGCCATAATTTTGATAACATTACAATACACCCATCCTCTGGGACTTATTTTCAAATGTAGCTAAAAAATTTCCAGTACAATTCCGGCCATTTTGATGTGTATAGATGCATGCAGTAGCATTGGAAATGCGAGAGAGGGGGAGGTGGTTGGGGTGATGGAGAGGTGGTTGGGGTGATGGAGAGGTGGTTGGGGTGATGGAGAGACACATATTTTTTTACATATTTGTCTACACTATAAACTAGTTTAACAAAAAAGGTGTGATGTGTCCAAATATGGTAGTGATATCATGTCATCGTGTCCATATATGGGCACATCACACTTTTTTGTCGCATAAAGTTTTATAGTGTAGACAGAGTTTAACATTTGTGTAACATGTAAAAAAATGTCTCTCCATCCACCCCAACCCCCTTCCCTCTTTTTTTATAGATTATTAATTGCTAAATATATGCAAAACGATGTGTCATAGCTCAAATTGACATTTCCAAAGGAATACTGACAAAATATTTTGTTAGAGCAAGTATAAATGTGTATATTTTGAACAATTTGACACCAAACTGAACTTTTTAGGACAAATAGTTACCGAGATATCGACATATTCAAACATTAGAGGTCAAGGGTCAAAAAAGCTTAATTTATGGTAATTTTTTGAAAAAAGTTTCTATTAGACTAAATATTAGATTTATTTTCTTAACATTTTGAGCACATTCTCAAATCTCTGACATTGCGTGTTATTGAGATATTAGGCAATCAAGGTCAAAGGTCAAACTGAAAAATAAAGCCTTTGCGGCCATTTTTAAATATTTTTTTTCATTATAGCGAATATAAATATATATCTTCCAAGCATTTTGACAAAAAAATTAATGTAAAATGTCCATGCGTTGTCAAGATATGGCGATTTTTAGTTATATAATAGAAAAATATACAAATTGAGGTCAGAGGTCACAGAGGTCAAATCAGATTTCCAGTAACTTTGTTTTGGCATCTCCACACTATACTCTACCAAACTGCTATACTGAAAAATTTGTATCCAGTCTGGTAACATCCCACCCCTTTTTCTCCCCTTAGGGACTGGACTAAATAGGCCCATGTCATGTTTGAATTGAATATTGTAAGTTTCCAGTTCTTAGCTCGTAGCCGGTCAAACAATGTTAACTTTATCATGGGGAAACCCCTTATTTCTCCATGACTTTACCAAGTCACCAACGAATCTGTGATAACGAATCTCATCATACCATTTTGATAAAGAAGAAAAAAAATGCCAATAGGCCTACTTTACAAATCGTTACATTATATCGCAACTACAAAACAGGCTATCAAGCTTAATTCATTCAT
The DNA here is from genome assembly GCF_964355755.1 of Antedon mediterranea. NCBI lineage: Eukaryota > Metazoa > Echinodermata > Crinoidea > Comatulida > Antedonidae > Antedon > Antedon mediterranea. The sequence continues at coordinate 24,388,752 of NC_092670.1, forward strand.
TCAAGAATATTTAATAATTTCGATAATGGTAAATAACAATACATATGATTAAAACAGTTTAAAGAAAGAAAGAAAAACAAATTGTTTGTAACATGCAAGATCCCATAAAAAGATAACAAGTACATCAAAAACATTTCAGAAAAAATTACTTGCACCATAATTGTAAAATATAAATGTTATCAATAATTTGAAATTAAAACTTTTAAATACGGATTTAGCGTTTAAAAATTTTTCAGGCTATTCCATATCTGTAAACTTACTGCAATAATGATGAATGGATTAAATGGATTTTATGTAATTCTTTACATTAAACAATAATACATTGAAGAAAGTGCATAAATAGTAAATCTATAAAATGCTTTACGTAATTAATATAACAAAATTAAAATTTAGTGTCGATTTACACAAAACATGATACATCTTCAATTGCTTTTCTCAATATTTGATTACACGTCATCATTTTAAATATGAAATCTTCTCACAGTGGGTTAATGAGAGTGCTGGATTTACGTACTAGCATCTATATATAAATTTACGTAAGGGCAAAATTCGGTAAATCGCAATTTATTTCTAGAATTTTTAATCGATGGTATATAAAGTTGGTTCGTACTTTCGGTACTGATTTTAACCACTAATTGATGTAACCCTGTTTACTAATTAAATTGAGTTAGATAATTAGTTATTGACAATTAAAACGAATTTAGGTTCAACGATTTGCCCCAAATAGGGGTGTCTTCCGATCGTGGTATACACTGTCATAAAGCCCATTTACACTTGGACGATAACGATGGACGATAAATATATAAACATGCATTTTTTTTACATAAAACAAAATAAATTAGAAAGGTTTTCGTTCTAGAACTATAGGATAATCATTTATGCTGTCTTTGATAAAAATAATATTTTAAAAATTCCAATCAAATGACGTCATGATAAATAAAAACAATAAAATCATTGTATTGTCACGATATTATTGCTCTTACTAATCGTGATGTCATTTGATTGGACGTGTGAAAATATCATTTTCAGCAAAGGAAGCATAGAAGGTTATTCTATGGTTCTAGAATGAAAAGTTTTTTATATTTCTTTTGTTTTATGTATGAAAAATGCACATTTGTCTATTTATCGTCGATCGTTATCGTCCTAGTGTAAATGGGCCTTAATGCATGTCCATCTTGAAAAATACCCGCATACAATAACACGAGGATGCTTCGCCTTTTCCTATCTCCTCCTACGATAATTGTATTTAATGGCTGAAAACCGGTTGAACAGCTCAAGTACAGCATCATAATGTTGAAGACAGGTGTATCGTTACATGTATTTTTTCGACTATTCATTCAATCTTTTATTTCGGAATCTCTGGTCCATAGAAAGTAAAAAGTACATATAAATGAAATGAAATAAACAAGACTACTACTACTCATCCTAGGATGGCATTCCACCTGGAGAGCATCTTCGACTTAACTAAGACATTGCTTATAATCGTTGAGACTAAAACATTTTCGCTTGCATTTAGTCTACCCATCAGGCCATATATTGATTTTCTTAACAATTCATAGAAAGAAGGAATTCTACATTCCGTAAACATAATAAGGATGGCATTGCAATGTCGAGGCCTTTGTAGCAACATTCTTAAACCATTATTATTGTAACATACTTGGAGAGATCGCAAGGTACCCTGATTATAATTGCACCATAATGTAGCACAATACATATTTACACAATATGTTCTAAATAAAACACATTTTACATTGATAGAACACATACTAAATTTACTGACCAAGGAGTTGGCTCGGATACACAAAGATCTGTATTGCCGCTTTATATCGAAATCACATAAATCCAAGGAGATAACATGACCAAGTCAACATATTCTAAGGTTTTACCATTAATGGTAATAATAGGTTTCAATTGAATCCACCATGACTTAGGACTGATTATCATACAAGATGATTTCTTAGAATTGTAAACAATATCATTTTTGGCCGCAAAGCATTCAGACATTTTAATTAAATGTTGCAAACCTGATGCAGAAGGTGATAAAAGCATCATCTGTATACGATAGGTTGTTAAATTTATTTCAATAAACACTGTGACAGTGACAGTTTTAACGAAGTATTAAATCGCAATTGTTTTACTCTATTTAGTGGTATATTAATTATAGGTCTTTAAAAAAATTGTCTTTACTGAGTGGATAATAAAGAACTATAAAGTAAAGAATAATTTAATATAAAGAATATATGAAAAAATTGTTCCTCTTTGTACGTATCCTCATCCTCATCCCCAACCCTTAACCCTAATGTTAGATACAAAACACAAATTGGGTTTGTTTAAATGAGTCCAAATCAAAAAATGTGGACTCATTTTGTTTCTCTTTCGGAAGTAATTCCCAGGGTGCTAATTTTGGTGTACTACATAAATCATTGTGTCTATTTATTTGTTTCTGTAAACGACAAAGTTTTATAGTCCTACATTTGAAATCGCCAGTTTTTTTTACGCTAGAAATTACTATGTATTCAAAAACCATCTAGTGATTCATAATTTTTCAAAAAAAAATAAAAAAATCTAATCATCAACAATGTTTATAAACCAGTAGTTTATATTAGTATGAAGCAGTTTTTATTATTATATCTATTATTACACAAATAGATTGAAATGATGATTAAAAAAAAAGAATGATATATAATATTAAATGATCTAAATAAATTATAAAATCTGTGCATAAGAGTATTGTATACAATATATTTACAGGTAGGCGCTAATTAGGAAAGGAACAACTACAGTAAAACAAGCACATTTACTGGGAAAGTACTGTGTGATGGATATTTACAACATAAATAAAACAATATAAAATATATCAACATTGAATATTACACAAAATTCAATGTTGCGTAATTACATGTAAACATAATTTATATACAATTGTGTACACATATCTGTAAATTTACATAACATATACATATCAAATGTCAACTTTTGTCATGTTAATTTCTTGTTGAAAGTTTGGTTTGCGGGAATTGCAAGTAAACATATGCACGATAGTGTACAGATACGGATTAATGCACGAGTTGATAGGAATTATGAATGTTGCCGCCCAAACATATATTTCATCTGGAATGTCCCACCTTTCCGTCTCTGAACAAATCCCCATCAGTATGACAGGGAACCAGCAACTGAAATCGGTGAAAACTATTAATCCTAGTTTTCTAGCCATTTTAACCTGTTCCTTTCTCCTCAGTCGTCTGTTAACCGTTGCACCTGAACGTTGAACAGAGAAGAAAATTGCAACATAACTCGTTGCGATCACGATAAAACCTAAACCATTGAATCCAATAAAAATGACAATAGCATACTCCCAGCCTGGCCATCGACTTTTTGTTAGCGGTAGTGCAAGGCAAACACTCTGTTTCCCATAGTAGTTTTCGCCAAAATACGATAAATTAATAAAGTCTAATCTGTTTACAAGTGGAAGAAAACTGAGAACAATCCAAACTAACCAACTAATACCGATAATATTTTTACACTTTGTACTGTTCAGCCGTTTTGTAGTGAAAGGGTTCACGATGTTAACTGCACGGTCAATGCTCAATATCATCAATGTAGTTACAGAACATTGACCGGAGAGAGTAGAAATAGCACCCGCAAAGCTACAAAGAAAACTGCTTTTCCAATATATCGCAACTATCGCATACCGTCCTCTGTAGTGTATATCTGCACTCGCTATGATGATCAGATAAACTGCCATCAGCAAATCAGACACAGCCAGATTAGTGATGAGCATGGTTTGCACCTTATTAACATTACTATCATTATTCTTGTTAAACCGTCGTGATACGATTACAACTACATTACCAATGACAGATAAAACACCAATAACCAACATCAATACTCTTAACACTTCTCGTTTTAGTAAGTCTGCACAAGAAGCAAAGGCATCTGTTGGTTCGCAGACATCAATGTGACCCACGAGACAACACAGACTAAACAAATCTGAATATCTGAAATAATTAACACAAAAAAACCATAGTTGTAAAGTAATGTCATTTTGTACATCTAACCTGCCTCATATATTTTTCAGTTGCAGAACAGTTATATTTAGCAACTACTTTTGTACGGATTGAAATCAGCGTAGAAGATGGCATCGAATATCTTAGCATTAAAGAGAATAATACAGTTTTGCAAAAATTATTGGTATGTCAACTCTCCCAATACTGAACTGGTTTCCCAGAAAGTATGGTATTCGGAATGTGTTTTTAATGGTAAAAATGAATTTTAGAATATTTGAATTTCAAGAGTTTCTGGTTTTCAGAGAGTGCCGTATTGAGACAGTTGACTGTATTCTTTTAATTAAAGGTCATAAAATGTGAATGCGTGTACAGTTTCAAAAAACTAAATGTAGTAGGTGCTTGAACAGAAATAAAACAATATTTGTAAATGTATGGGTATTCAGGTCCTTTCAATACTCACAGTTCTGTTAAGGTCTTTAGTTCTTCAAAGGTTCTATCTCTGTAATTCTGTAATTTGTTGTCCGTCAAGTTTCTGAAAAATATTAATATAAACAACCCGTTAAAAGCACAATGATGTTAACAAATGATTCGGCCAGAGATTGCGCAATGAATAATAGTTATATTGTTGGTTGGTAGGTTAATTTTTGCTTGATACGTTTAGTCGTTGGTCCCATGCACACAGATGCGCATATTGTCTCTTTCGGTTACAAAGTCCTATTTCATTGATACAAGATCGGATTCGCCATAAAACGTTCCAGTATCCGTTTTTTGTTTGTTTAATGTACAATATTTGTATTTAAATTAAGTTTTTAATGAGTTGGTTAGTTATTTAATCTATTCCTTTTGTGAATCATTTTGATAGTTGTGATTTTGTATTATATTTCCTGGAAAAACACAATCATAATTGTGAACGCGTTTCCGTTATAAAATGAAAATACTAATAATAAAGGTATAACAATTAATTAAATATTAACGCCTGTATTCTTAAACCGGACTTTAGTCGTAGTTCGAAGTTCGACTTGAAAAAGTCGTAGTTCGAGCTATTACTTCAAATTCGATTAAAAAACGAAGTAGTCGAAGTTTGCAGTTCGACTTAATGAAGTCGAGCTTTAGGTCGAGTTGCACACGTCTGGGTAACAAAGGCTATACATTGGCCAATGACAAGAGAGTATTTGAGGAGCAGACGAAATTTTGCGCATTGATATCACTTTCCATTTTCTTACAACACTTTTTACGCATCAGGACTATATACATGAAAAATAATTTTAATCGTTAATTATTAGAACAAGATCAGTATTAATTTAACAGTGAAGTATATTTGATTAACAACAAACAAAATCTTCAAACTATATTTAGGAACCATGGCGGTACGGTAACTTTTATATTTTCTAGGCCCCCAAAAAAGTATGATCGCGACGAACCACGCACTTCATAGCGTGACAAGAAAGTGCTAGGCCCCCTAAACATTCCATCGCGTCGTGAATTTCCGCATCTGCCATTGTCGCTAATGGCGTAACGTAGTTCAAGTCGGACTTGCGCGAAGAAAATTTGTAATTTGTATACGGTTGTAAATAAAGATGATTTTCATTATTATAACTTATACCAATGTATATTTAATTAAGCTAATATAAAAATAGATACTTTATTCTTCAATATCTGACCAATATAACAACTAAATTACTGTTACGTTTTTCATAAACATCGTTTAAAAACCATTTAGTCGACCATTTAGCCTGCCCCCTCCAAGACTAATAAAATCGATCAAAATCCGTCTCGATTTAGTCGAGGTTGGCCTGAATTAGTCGGCGATTTAGTTGAAGTTCGGTTTATGAATTAAAATGACGTCATTTTTTTAGTTTTAGCTTGAACTACGACTAAAGTCCGGTTTAAGAATACGGGCGTAACGCCATGTTTACAAAAACAACTTAATGTTTAAATAAATGATATGATTGTTAGGCAAACTAGTTCTTCCTTTGATTAAAATACTTCTTAGAAGCAGTACTTTAAAGCAAACTTTGATTCATCTTAAATTGTTTATATTTGAAATACGTATAATTGTTAAAACGTAAAATGTTCAAAACTTACAAAATTAAAATCGATGAAGCAAAACAAGCAAATGCACCATAATCTATAGTAGTTATGTTGTTTTTATGTAAATAACTGTTGAAATAAAAAGAATGATTTTAAATGGCAATTTCATAATGTCAATGATAGGCCTATAGTGGAATTAAGATGATTCAATTAAAAAAATTCATCAATGTTACATAACAAAATAATACTTGAATCATAGATATTCTATATTTTTTAAAGGATGCACAAAAACGCTTTTAATACGAGTTTCTATGTTATCAAATTACAAATGCATTAGGGCTACTTAAATTGATTCAATATTTATGTGTATTAACTATTAATGTGTGTATTTCATTTATATATTTTGAAAAATGCATAATGATAGATTATTATAAAATATTTTAATTAGACGTCGAAACAAAACATGAAGTCCTATTAATTCTAAAACATTCTATAAAAAATTGTATATTATAGTAATTATAAAAAGTACCTACAGTTTTTCCAATGCCGACAAATCATTAAACGTCTTGGCTGACAGTGTACGTATTTGATTATCGTTCAAATGCCTTCAAAGAAATAAATTGTAAACAAAATAAAATGATGGCAATTGTATTCTTAGGCATAATATGGCTTTTTTGTCTCTATGAAACCATATTTATATTATTTATATAATTACTGATTTAACTTTGTTTCAGTGTTATACCTATTTTACACAAAATAAATTATTCTTGATTTTACATGAAGGAAACAAATCAGTATTACAATATTTACTTAAATAAACGTCTAATTATAATATTTAACATGACAACTTTATTATTCTTTAAATGACTTTAAGTTAACATCTTTTTTTATTTCAAACACATTTATACACTGGATAAAATATCCTAATTCAAAAATAAGTTTTCAACATGGTCCTGTTTAAAACTATAAAACCTTAACTAAACTACAGAACAATGACAAAATATATATAAAAAAAAGAATATGAAAATTATTTTTATAATAAAATTTACACATTTGAATGGAAGCACATTTTTGAATTATTACAAGTATTTTATTCCAGGCATTTGCATTTACAATACTTAGGCCTAGAGCGCGAACTATTGAAAGTAATGCAGATATTTTGATTATTCAAATAATATAATATAGTTGGGTGTTGAATAGATGTCTGTCATAAAGCATTTCAATATTTACACAAGCCAGGAGGTGCAATACCATTTATGCATTTATACATTAAACACGTTAGGGCATAATAGTCATTAAACTAGTTATAATGTTAGTCAATTAGCATTATAAAAGCAATTTAACGTAGTTATAAAAATAGAACACTTACAGTTCTTTCAGAGATGTCAAATCAGAAAAAACATCGTCTGGTAATGTACTAATTTGGTTTGAGTACAAATACCTTCAAAGTAAACATAATACACAGTAAACATGCTATTTACTCTATTGAAAACTTTTTAATTTGCATTATACACTAATAAAAAATTTACCGTATAATACTGATTTAACTTTATTCAGTATTATACCTATTTTACACAAAATACATTATTCTTGATTTTACATGAAAGGAAACAAATCAGTATTACAATATTTATTTAAATAAACGTCTAATTATAATAATTAACATGACAAATGTATTACTCTTTAAATGACTTTAAGTGTTTATTCTTTCTGTCTTTCTGTTCCCTCTATTGTCACGCCATTGATCTTTTTTTAATTTCAAACATATTTATACACTGGATAAAATAACCTAATTCAGAAATAAGTTTTCAACATGGTCCTGTTTAAAACTATAAAACCTTAATACACAGTAAACATGCTATTTATTGAAAACTTTTTAATTAGCATAATACACTAATAAAGAAGTTAACGTAAATATATAGGAAAGACATTAGTCTTAGTTCTAGACGCTATTTCAACTTAATATTGATAAAAATATAAATATTTTAGCACACATGGCGTTTCATACGTGTACTGAAACACCTATTTTATTTTTTTATTTTTTTATCTTATTCAATAGAAACCAATAGCGATAATTTCCGCCACTAACAGGTTTGATACAAACAAAGCCAGGACTGGAGCAACTTGATTGGTCCTAACATTGATCTAGGGCTTCTCTCGTCCAGTGCCGACCTTGACCAGAGGAAACTAGAGGATACTAGATGCAGGGGCTGCCATAAGAGTCAGCAATGCTGATTTCAAATGCCTAACGGGACCCCAGCTCCATACAGCACCCGACATTCCCAGATGGTCTCCCATCCAAGCTCTAACTAGGCCCGACGTTGCTTAACTTCGGTGATCTGACGAGAACCGGTGTTTCAACGTGGTAAAGCCGTATAAACGCCGACTGAAAAGATTGAAAAGAGCCTGGATGGCTGTTCTACAAGAAGGATGCTGCGAACAGTTTTCAACATACATTGGAGTGAGCACAAAACCAACAAGGAGCTCTACGGTGATCAAAATCACCAAATCTCTCTCAACAAATCAGAGAGAGAAGGAACCGATTTGCTGGCCACTGCTTCAGAAGTAAGCAAGAGCCTGTGTCAGAACTAGTAGTCTGGAAACCAAGACATGGGAAAAGAAAACCAGGCAGACAACCTCTTTCGTATACAGACGTTCTAAGGATGGATACTGGCTTGGAGGGAGCAGAAGTGGAAACAGCTATGACAGACAAGAAACTTTGGAGCGCCATGGTGGTTCGAGGACTCCACTCGCCATAATTCAAGTCAGTCAAGTCAAGTCAAACGCCGACTGGTGGACAAATACATAAAAAAAGACAAAACTAGACTTCGGACAAGTTATTATAAAAAAAGTACCTACAATTTTTGTAATGATGTCAAATCATCAAACGTCTTGGCTGTCAATGTACTTATTTGGTTATTGTACAATTTCCTTCAAAGAAATAAATTGTTAAAAAAATAATATGAGGACAATTGTATTATTAGGCATATTATGGCTTTAGGGTTTGTCCGTACTTGGTTAGTGAACAAACGTCTTCAATGAAATAAATTGTAAAACAAATGTGCTATTAAATGTCAATTGTATTATTAGACCTATATGGCTTTAAGTTGAGTTTGTTATAAAACTCTAATTATATTATTCAAAATATTACTAACTGATTTAAATACCTTCAACATGTGAAATTGTCTACCAACAATTAGAAGTAGATATAGGAAATAAATTACTCTAGGTTCTAGACGGCATTGCGACTTAATACTGGTAAAAAGATAGACATAGCGTTCCATACGTATAATATGAGAGCTGAAATAGTTTAGGTCTACAAACAAAACTAGAGACTTAAGGCAACTATAGAATAAAAATACTCATAAAATTAGTCTACGTTAGCGTCTGTTTTTAAATGTAAATACTATAAGTCAAAACGACTGGTGGACAACAACATAAAACAGACAATAGAGACTTGAGGCAGGTATAGAAATAAAAATACTCACAGTTCTTTCAGAGATGTCAAACCAGAAAAAACATTTGCTGGTAATGTACTAATTTGGTTATCAAACAAATTCCTTCAAAGTAAGCATAAAACACAGTAAACATGCTAAATTTACTATATTGAACAATTTTCAAAATAAAGGTATAAATTGTTCTATTTAGGATGATGATTGTTTTAATGATTTGTATTTCGTTGTACATCGATAACATTAGTCTACGTTGGCGTCTGTTTTTAAATATAAATACTGTAAGTCAAAGGCTGACTGGTGGACAACAACATAGAACAAACAATAGAGACTTGAGGCAAGTATATAAATAAAAATACTTACAGTATTTTCAGAGATGTTAAACCAGAAAAAACATTTGCTGGTAATGTACTAATTTGGTTATCAAACAAATTCCTTCAAAGTAAGCATAATACACAGTAAACATGCTAAATTCAATATAATTATTGAACACTTTTCAAAATAAAAGTATAAATTGTTCTATTTAGGATGATGATTGTTTTAATGATTTGTATGTCGTTGTACATCGATAACATTAGTCTACGTTGGCGTCTGTTTTTAAATGTGAATACTGTAAGTCAAAGGCTGACTGGTGGACCACAACATAGAACAAACAATAGAGACTTGAGGCAAGTATAGAAATAAAAATACTTACAGTATTTTCAGAGATGTCAAACCAGAAAAAACATTTGCTGGTAATGTACTAATTTGGTTATCAAACAAATTCCTTCAAAGTAAGCATAATACACAATAAACATGCTAAATTCAATATAATTATTGAACACTTTTCAAAATAAAAGTATAAATTGTTCTATTTAGGTTGATGATTGTTTTAATGATTTGTATGTCGCTGTACATCGATAGCAATAATCTAACGTTTGATTCTGTTTTAAATGTTAATACTACTTATTTGGTTATCAAACAGATTCCTTCAAAGTAAACACGGTTAACATGTAAAATTGTATAAATTGAACATTTTTCATTTAGCATTATAACCAAAATTAAACGTAATTAAGAAAATAGAAACACTTACAGTTCTTCCAGAGATGTCAAATCAGAAAAAATATTGTATGGTAATGCACTAATTTCGTTCTTATACAAATCCCTCTTATAACAACAATTTAAACTTAATCAAGAAATGTACTCACATTTCTTCAATGATGTCAAACCAGAAACAAAATTGGTAAAAAAAAATCGCGGTTTTACTATATTGAACACTTTTCAAAATAAAAATATAAATTGTTCTATTAATGATGATGACTTCATTATTATTTTTAATGATTTGTATGTCGCTGTAAATCGATAACATTAGTCTACGTTAGCGTCTGTTTTTAAATGTAAATACTGTAAGTCAAAACGACTGGTGGACAACAACATAAAACAGACAATAGAGACTTGAGGCAAGTATAGAAATAAAAATACTCACAGTACTTTCAGAGATGTCAAACCAGAAAAAACATTTGCTGGCAATGCACTAATTTCGTTCTCAGACAAATCCCTTCAAAGTATAAACACAATACCCAGTAAGCATGCTAAATTGACTGGGCCTATATTCAACACTTTGACACTAAGTCAATGTAACAAATATTTAACTTAATCAAGAACATAAATATACTCACATTTTTTCAAAGCTGTCAAAAACCAGAAACAAAATTGGTCAAAAAAGGCGCGGTTTCATATAATATAATATGCTAACTTTAGTATACTTATGATTTTATTTATAGGAAAGGTAAGTTAGTTAGGAAACATTGAACATTTCTATTTATTGCTAGGCCTGCAGTTCTTTCAGAGATATCAAATATTAGGTGGACTTGTTGAACCCACAAATGTGAAAACAACCACGAATGTGAAAACGCATCACCCACAAACGTGAAAACAACCACAAATGTTAAAATGTATCACCCTCAAATGTGAAAACAACCACAAATGTAAAAACGCATCACCCACAAATGTGAAAACAGCGCCCACAAATGTGAAAACGATCAATTCAAATGAAATTTATTGCTAGACCCAAACAAATTTTATCGAATTAATGTTAATGTATTTATATACATTGTATTGAGTTTTTTCAATAATTTTGTATTCACGACCAACTTTCTAAAACGACCACACATTGTAAGCTACCATCTCTGTTAAGGAACCGCTTCTCATAATCGACCACCTCTCGAAAAGGATCACCTCCTCTCATAAGGGACCACTTCTCATAATCAACCACCTCTCGTAAGCGACCACCTCTCTTAACGACCTCACCTCTCGTAAAGTGACCACCTCTTTTAAGGGACCACGACCTATTTCTCTCTATTAAAGGCCCGCTTCTCAGAATCGTCAGTGAGGACTCTTTTTTCAATCAATCAATCAATCAATCTCATAATCGACCACCTCTCGTAAGGGATCACCTCCTCTCATAAGGGACCACTTCTCATAATCAACCACCTCTCGTAAGCGACCACCTCTCTTAACGACCACACCTCTCGTAAAGTGACCACCTCTTTTAAGGGACCACGACCTATTTCTCTCTATTAAAGGCCCGCTTCTCAGAATCGTCAGTGAGGACTCTTTTTTCAATCAATCAATCAATAATAATTTATTTCTCAAATAAAAACAAAATACAGTTAACATTTTCTAAAATAATAAATAAAAAATGAGAAAATGGGTACCCCACTGGAAGCTAAGCTTTAAAATGTGGGGTCCGGGCAACATATTTAAGTAAGGTAAGGTAAGAAACATGATCATGAACAAAAAAGGCATTTAACTTAAACGAATGCAGTTGTAATTTAACTTAAGACAGATATATTATTAACTTAAACAATAATAGTAGAAACAAGGTATTCATGTAATTTGGACTTAAAACAAGATATAAAATTAATAATTTTGAGTTCTTCTGGTAAAGTATTCCATATTTTGGGTCCTTTAAATGTATTTATCGATTTTAGTATTTACCACCTCTATGGAACGACCACCGTCTCTCATAAGCGACCGATTCTCATAACCGACCACCTCTCCTAACGACCACTATCTCTCGGAAGCGACCACCTCCTTTAAGGGACCACTGCCTCTCGTTTCGTTTCGTTTCTTAATTACCACTCGCAAGGGCCATAAACTGACAGTGTGTCTCTGTGTGTTTTCAGAATTCGTTTGCCATTTTGATTTTTTTTTATTTCATTTCAATTAATAAAAAAAATCAAAAGTGTGCAATTATAGGTGACTTGAAAGGCCAATATAAAATTGAATTGCACTGTTATAAAATTCACCTTTAAACCAACTTGACCAATATAGGCTAGAGTTACACTTACCCTAAAAAATATTCATTGTAGAATATTAGAACCAATTAATTCCCCAAAAGAACAAAGTGTATTTAACCCCTGTACCCTTTTCATCATAAAACAATTAATCAATGACAGTCATCTAAGATATACTTAAGAAGTAGGCCTACTTGCTGGAAAAATAGGACTTATAGTTAAGCTCACAATTAGGGAGGGTGGTAATTTAAAAGAGTGGTCACTTACGGGAGGTGTTGTCGTTAAGAGAGATAGTCGCTTACAAGAGGAGGTCGATTATGAAAAGCAGTCCCTTATGAGGGGAGGTGATCACTTCCGAGAGGTGGTCGATTACGATAAATGGTCCCTTAAAAGAGACGGTGGTCGTTCAATAGAGGTGGTCACTTACCAGAGGTCGTTGTGACGGGAGATAGTCGATTATGAGAAGCGGTTCTTTAATAGAGAGAAAGAGGTCGTGGTCTCTTAAAAGAGGTGATCACTTACGAGAGGTGGTCGATTATAAGAAGTGGCCCCTTAACAGAAACGGTGGACGTTTAATAGAGGTGATCACTTACCAGAGGTTGTTGTGACGGGAGATAGTAGATTATGAGAAACGGTTCTTAATAGCGAGAAAGAGGTCGTGGTTCCTTAAAAGAGGTGGTCACTTACGAGAGGTGGGGTCGTTAAGAGAGGTAGTCGCTAACGAAGAGGTGGTCGATTATGAAAAGCGGTTCCTTATGAGAGTTGGTGATCACTTACGAGAGGTGGTCGATTATAAGAAGTGGTCCCTTAACAGAAACGGTGGACGTTCAATAGAGGTGGCCACTTACCAGAGGTCGTTGTGACGGGAGATAGTCGATTATGAGAAGCGGTCCTTTAATAGAGAGAAAGAGGTCGTGGTCCCTTAAAAGGGGTGGTCATTTACGAGAGGTGTGGTCGTTGAGAAGTGGTCGCATACGAGAGGTGGTCGATTATGGGAAGCGGTTCCTTATGAGAGGAGGTGATCCCTTACGAGAGGTGGTCGATTATGAGAAGCGGTCTCTTAACAGAGATGGCAGCTTACAATGTGTGGTCGTTTTAGAATGTTGGTTGCTTACAAGAGGTGGAAAGACTGATAGCTAAGTAAGGATCGATGCATTTGCACATGATTTAGACATTATTTGTAAAATATAACATTTTCTACATTAGCTGGCGATAGTAACCACATTAGCTGTTGACCGTTTCTACATTAGCTAGTGTTGATTTTTATTTACTACATAAGCTGTTGGTGTTTCTACATAAGCTGGAGGTTTACTACATAAGCGGTGGATTGTTCTACATTAACGGTTGTTTCGACATTAGCTGGCGTTTTCTACATTAACGGTTGTAACACGCGTACATATGGCGGGCCAAACATTTAATCATTATCAAGATATCTTTAGTTTTAAATAGAGCTTTCTTTTTTATCAATACAGTTTTAAAATTGTTAAAAAGTTAATTTATGTTATCAAACACCATAATTTTACAGAAGTTTAGGTGTAGGTTTAAACGCTCGACTTTTTTGACGTAACAGTTTTAATTATCAACTGGAAAATTATTACTTTTATGTTGAACCAAAAAAATACATACACAATTGGTATAAATACCTTTAGTTTGTGTATGTATTTTTTGGTTAACAAAAAGTAATAATTTTCCAGTTAATTATATTCGGAACCAGGTGAATTTATATAATAGTTTTTTTGTTTTTCTTTCGTCATTAAATGGTGTTTTTTTAATTAGCTTATCAATCAATTAATTGAATCAAACAATCTACTTTTACTTCAGAACAAAGTCCATGGCTTACTGATGTATAGAACAAAAGTATAATTTAATAATAAAAACTAAACTATAGTACTTTGCATATTCAGATGTAGGGGCGTAACAGTAAGCCAACGAAATAACAACCAAACACTTCAAGTAGCAACGGTATATAGCCTTCACCTTGTAGTATCGTGTGCGCGCGCAGAAAACATCGAACATCGACTTAGAACTATACGTACATAACAGTAAGCCAACGAGTTAACAACCAAACACTACAAGTAGCAATGGTATATATGACTTTGACCTTGTAGTATCGTGTGCGCGCGCAAAAAAACATTGAACATTGACTTGGAACTGTACGTAGGCCTACATAAATAGTAAGCCAACGAGTTAACAACCAAACACTATATTCAAGTAGCAATAGAATATTATGACCTTGACCTTGTAGTATCGTGCGCAAAAAACATCGAATCGAACATCGACTTGGAACTATACGTACATAACAGTAAGCCAACGAGTTAACAACCTAACACTACAAGTAGCAATGATATAATATGGTCTTGAAGTATCGTGCAGGCGCGCAGCAAAAACAAATATCGTCAAACTAACGAGTTAACAATGTTAACAATGCAAATATCGCGCGCACGAGCAGAAAAATATTAATAATCCAACGCGTTAACGACGACCCTAACAGACGTATCGTGAACACGCAAGTATTGAAACAACTCAATATAATCATGATATATTAACTCGAAAAAAAATTGTTGAGTCTAGCACTAAATTTGATTTGATTTTTTTTTTTTACATTTGTGGGCGTTATCACATTTGTGGGAGATGGTTGTTTTCACATTTGTGGGCGCTGTTTGTTACATGTGTGGGTGATGCATTTTTACATTTGTGGTTGTTTTCACATTTGTGGGCGTTTTCACATTTGTGGGTTCAACAGGTCTTCTATTTAAGAAAATTCCTTCAAAGTAAACACAATACACGTTAGAAAAAAGGAAAGTGGGCCTGTTGGCCTATCACCAAATAACAGGTTCACTTTAGTAATCAACAAATATGTTGATAATAATTGAATTTATGGTTTTCAATATTGATCAATATTGAACAAATGTATAAATGTTAACGCGAGAAAAGATAATAGCCTATATTGCAAAACCACAGGCTACTTTGCAATGATTGTATACAGTTAAACTAAATGTTCAATCATTAGATTTATTGTTATAAATTCATAATTCGTATGAATACTTTAAAAAAAGTTAATTAAACTCAATTAATTTTCAATTCTTAAATTTTCCAAAATGAATTGTTATTTGATGGGATTATGTTTTAGATATTAAAGATATGTTTTGTTTAACAAAAATGTTTTAAAAAACATTAATCCCATCTCCAAAACAGGCGTCATAAAATAAATTTAAAAAAATAAAACAAACAATGGCCTAAACTGTTTATAATGTAATATAGAAACTCTATGGCGTTAAAATAACATTAAATTTGTACAATATTAATTTCCCAGACACACTTCGAAATAATTGTCAACATCATTTATAAATTTCGGTTATACATTATTATTATTTCTGCTTCATTCTCTATTTTATTATTTCTTTATTATGTGTCGTATTGTACCTTAATCTAATATTGTTATCCTTTTGTTACACTTTGGTGACTTTTTTAGTTTAACCACTCTCACAAGATATTCACCGTTTACAAATTGTTAAGAAATTAGACCGATTAAAGAACATTTGTTAGGCCTATGTTTTTCCCCAACTTGTTTCGTTGTCGTCAAATTCTTTTAGATATAACAATGATTAGTTCAGTAAAGATACCTACAATTTTTTGATTGGACAATGCTGGTTGTAATTATAAATGTCTGTCCAGTTATAGCTTATTGGATTGTTACAATTATACTCGCATGTCACTGATGAGAACTGACAAGAGAAATTCACTGGGCAAACCGCTTCTATAAAAAAACAGAATAAGAAATAAATAAATACAAAACAATAACCGATAAAATATAGTTACCAGACACTCATCAGGTAACGTTGTTACACATTATGATCGGGGGCTCCATTCTGTACGACGGAGGAGAATGATTTACTCTAAGCCTGCGCGGTCACCTTCACCACTGAGTGTATTTTGGTAAGACTCTAGGCCTACGTTATTATTTTATGTAGTCATAATAAGTTAGTAATCCTGATTCCTTGCCGTTGTTCATTGTGATATGGATAAGTTTGCTCGGTGACCTCCTCGTGTTATTTTACTATCAAAGATGTATTGTCCCCAAAACAATACAAATGAAGATTAATACAACTTCAAACTTTTCCCCCGAAAATAAAAAAAATCAATTCAAACAAACCAAGACAATCGCTGGATTGACTTTTGTTTTTCTTTAAATTCCAGTTTTATCTAAATCATTGTTTTGTTTGATTTAATTTTTGGAGATATGAATTGTTTAACAAAAATGGGAAACAAGCAATACTGCAGAAAATCGATTATTGGAAGTTTACTCAATTTTATAAGTCTGATAATCAAGATCAAGCGACTACAATAGCAAACATATACATTACACTTTAAAAATATTATACATGTATAATGACAATAATAAAAGCATACCAGAAATATTGCAGCAGATAACAAGCGGTACAGTCAAGATTATGACGATTATGATTTTAAAGATGACAGCCATCATTCTTCTTTACTCAACTCAACTAAAAATAAACGTTTACTCCATGAACTTGTTCGTTATGTTATAAACGTCTCGTGCTAACTTCTCATATATAATTGAATAATTCTGTTGCGTTGATTTTAGTGCGTATTAAACATTTAGACAAATTACTTCACCAGATATTACTAGTATAAACGTCTTAAATAACCAATATCGTAAAGTACAACATTAAAAGTGAAGTAGTCGAGTAGTCCTCTTAGCCTACTGTTGCAAAATATTTTTTAACAGTGACTAACCCAGAGTTTGAGTCGAAAGTTCGCTAGTTCAGGACTTAACCCCCTGTCATTATAATAATATATATATATTGTGTTAATAATTTCAGTGCTATTATGCCTACAAAATTGTTTTCAATTGATGTGTCTTATAGAAATGGTGCTGTTTGTAATGTTAATTGTGGCACATGCAAGCGAAATCGGACATACGTCGCATTTGTAGATTTGTAGAAACAGCCAAAAACATTAAAAGGCTGAAAAATTACATTTTTTATATTTACAGAAAATGATATTTATATTATATTAATATTTATTTACATTACCCTGGTGTTTTTCTATTTTGAGACAAATAAATAGATACATTTTAACATTTTGTTTAGTATGTTGGTTAAAAAGAATGATTTTCATAAAACCTATCATGTTTTATGCTTAAATTGAAAGTGTTCCATTGGGTTGATTTTAATGAAATTCATCATTTCTGTCCTTAACCTGAACAAAAATAATGCAGCCTGGTGTCTAGTCATATGTTGTATGCTCCTACGTTTATTTTTATTTGTGAAAGTTATCTCCTTTTTAGTTATTACCGAGTAAATCCTGTAATGTTTTAATTGTTGCTATATTTTGTTATATTCTTAAATCTGGCTTTTGTATAATTGTTTCTTTATGTTAATTCTCGTCAAAGTATACCTACACTATGAGAAAAGCACAGGTTGAATACGTAACTAGATTCTTCTTAACTTTGATTTAACACGTGTCTTGGAGTATCTGCTTTGTTATTATTAATTATAATTGATAAGGTTCGTCGTCGTATTTGATATTAATTTATTGATTTAGGTCTTTAGTTAAATTTAACATCGCTTTCATGTTGTCTATACGCATTTATATTTCACAAATAATAATTCCTTCCTATGAGTTGTTTTTCTCTTGTAATGTAGAATTAAGTCTACCGTATTGTGTATGTTATTACACATTCAAATATTATTGTTTAATATTGATTTGGAGTTTGCAGGGTTTTAACTTTATAACTTTAACCATGGAGAATTCTTTAACTAAATCATAAACTGACTGTATTACAACATTAGTTTCCTTATGGCCTATTTATTACATTAAACCATTGCGCATATATCAAAATATACCGATTTAATTGTACAGAAAAAGAAATATAATATTGTCTTCCAGCCCTCCTAAAAAAATATTTTTAAATTGTTTGATTATTTATGCCGTTTTAATACGAAACACAATTGTTATTCATGTTTACCAAAATTGGATCGAAACACAAATATTTAGCTGAACACCCTGTAATTTAAAGCAGTCTTAAGTCTCTTATAGATAATGATTTTTTTTATTTAATTTGGTTGTCTATTTAAGTGAAATCATAATTTAATAAACTTGATAAAAACTAAAAAGTGATTTTATTAATCTTCATTTTCCATGTTTTAGGGCACATCTTTAAATTATTTTTAAAACAGCATTATGTTATACAGAATGAATGAATAAATATTCATAACGGTTGATATGTAAGAAAGTTCTTGGCATACCTTATAAATCTAATAACGACAGATCACAAGGGCTGAACTTGGGCGTTTTCCATTCAAGAAATTGTTAGCTTTTTTGCTAAAGGTAATCGGAATGGCTCCAAATCGACTTCCTTATAAATGTTATGCGCTTTTGAAGCGATTTCAGGAAAACGAAGGTAAACCAAATTGGGTATCAAATATCAAATCAATCCTCAAGCGATACCGGTATGGCTTCGGCTATGCATGGCTTAACCAGGGTGTTGGAAATAAACGTTTATTTCTTATGTAATTTAAAAAAACGATGTATTCACAGGAGTGGCGGTCACAATCTGACTCACGCAGCAGACTTTTTTATCTCAATATTAAACAGTCAATTAAGTTAGAAAAAAAAACAAACAACAAGTAAAAGTATTTAGGCATAGAAGATACATTTTGTTGATAAGGACCTCATCACACAACTTAAATGTAAATATTAGAGTAAATGATAATTTCTTAAATCTATGTCAGATTTAAATGCTTATGTTAATCTGTCAAAGTATTTATTTGTATCGTTAAAAAGGAGAGAGTCAACCTTACAGTAATATATTGTGAATCTATGTGCCCGTGGCCTAAAGATAAAATAAAGGCAGGCACCATTGCCTGGAATTAAAAAAAAACCTAGGCCTAACATCTCAATAAATGATATAGCATTTATCTTTGTTCTAAATTTACGAAAAAATCCATTTTATTAATAAATTCCACTTTGTTCTTTTGCCCATTTATTACAAAATCCTGCTACATAGTACAGATCTGAAACGCGAAATATATTCGTCTATTTCTTTTTCAGGCTTGGGGAAACCGCAATGGTATCGTTATTGGAATAAATAAAGGAACTCATAGGTAATAGTATACCTAAAATTAGCTAACAAAGACGAGGATTAGGCACAGAAAACCACAAATACATAAATCATAACATACATTTATTCATCTCATAAACAAACAAACCAAGCAAAGAATAAAAAATATTTTTAATGATGAAAGGGACCTCCAACAAGAAACCCCAGCCAGAACAACACAAAAAGAAGCAGAAAGGTTAAATGAACCCATTATAGGCCAACATACTGTACATTACATTATACATAATCATGGCATAATTATTACATTAGCTTAGTAAAAATTATTATAAATCAATAAAAGAAAGTTTATATTTCATCTTCAAAATAGCCAACGATGAAGCTGTCAATGCTGTTCCATATTTCAAGAGCAACACAGCATTAAGACTAGTACATTTACATTTTCTTTTCTTTGACTTAAGTCTAGTTTTACCTCTAGTGTTATAATTGTGCTTGTTCGATTCTTTTCCAAAGATAGACACCAACCTAGTATTTAGATCATGAGTGACAGAGTACATTACAGTACCAATTTGATAATAAAGTCTTGCATTTTAAGAAGTCCATGTCTACGGAAGACGGACGATACACTGTCTCTGAACTTTGTGAAGGTGATAACACGTAGTGTTTTCTTTGGAGACGCTTGATTTCATACAAATACGATTCGTACGTGTAACCCCATACAACAATGCCATACTTGAATATTGGTTCTATAAGGGATTTATATATCGAAAGTAAGGCTTTAAGTGGTAGAAAGTGTTTTACTCTATAGTATGCCAATATACTTAGATACTTTTTTTGATACGACGTCAATGTGTTCTTTGAAATTAACATGATCGTCTAAATAAACACCACGAAATTTAGTTTTATTTGCTCTTTTGTAATTCTGTAAATAAAACTTTAACTTGATCTATGTCAACTTTTCTTTTTATACTTCGAAATATCATAAAATTGGTTTTATTTACATTTAATGACAGTTTGTTACATTAAAACCATTCATTAATTTTATCAATTTCGGTAGCGACCAGAGTACTTAAGTTTTTGTGAGATAAGAATATATTAGTATCATCAACAAATAAAATAAGGGATAACAGTTTAGAGCAACTAAAAATATCATTGATGTAAAGTATGAATATGAGGGGTCCAAGTATAGACCCTTGGGGCACACCATATTCAATATTACGAATTGTAGATTTAACATTATCAAAGACTGTATATTGGCGCCTTCGGGAGACATAGCTCTTAAACCAATTTAAAGCTGTACCCCTGATACGGTACTAGTCAAGTTTGTTTTTGTAAAATGATGTGATCAATCGTATCGAATGCTTTGCTAATTTCCACAAATATACCGATACCATACTCTCCCTTATCAATGGCATCGAATACCTTATATCGATACGTTTGAGAATAGCCATATATGTGGAGCTTTGTTTTTGAAGACCGAATTGAGAAAGGTGAATAATTTTAGTTTTCTGTACATGGTTATATAGCCTATTGTATACAATACGCTCTAGAATTTTAGATAGGGTGGGAAGCACGGATTTAGGTCTGTAGTTTGAAAATAAATTTTCTCTCTTAATCACCGGATTTATTTATTGGAACAATCCTGGCTATCCTTGTCATATCAGGTACAATACCCTTTTCTAGCGAAAGGTTAAAAATGTAACATAACGGAATTTAAAGAGGGTAAATAATATGCTTAATGATCCTGCCATTTATACCATCCACACCTGCATGCCTCTAACAAGTTGTATAATTTCTTCTGGGCTGGTAGGGTAAAAAAAAGATAGTTTATGTTGCTATTCTGGATATTGTTAGCCAGGTTTGCCCCAATATTTGTAAAATAATCAATGAAACCATTAGCAGTGGATTTAGCGTCATCGGTGTCAGCTTTCTTCCTTTTCCCTGTTGAGAACCTCACCAAGAATATTCCAAGTCTGCTTAACGTTATTTTTAGCCGCAACGAGAGCACTGGAATAATATTGGCGTTTACTAATTCTAATTAAATGAATGAGTTTGTTTTTATATTTAGTATATTTGTGTCTATTGTTATCACATTTTGATCAATTTTGTATATAGACAATTATTAATTATTAATGGACTTCATGATCCCATTAGTAATCCAAGGTTTCCGGTTAACTTGTCGTTTTGAAATAATTTTTGTAGGAATATTATCATCAATAAGTAAAATAAGTTTGTTAATAAGCAAGCTGTAGCCTTCATTGGGATCATTTTAAGTAAATATAGCATTACAACTCTCTAAATTTACCTAGGAAAGAAGATTATTAAGTGTTGTGTCGTTTAAAACTTTTGTCGTTTGTTGAACATTATGTTTGGTTCGTCTATTTTAATAATGAGTAAAATTGAAAATAGGAAAATGATCAGTGATGTCCGAAATGATTATTCCACTTTTAATAGAATTTGAAGTATCATTTGTAATAATGTTGTCAAATATGGGGTCTATCTTCGGGTACATAGTTATTACTCAACTTTTTCCCCTTCAGTTTCCGCTTAGCCCTGTAGACTTCGTTGCGCTTTTTGTAACTACAGAAGTTGACGATGATTCCCCTGGGTTTACTAGCCAAGCCTCTTTTGTGGACCGAGCCTATGGCTCCGGTCGATATCCTTGGAGTCTATCTGTACATTTAGGTCAGTGGTGAATATTTTTCTTACCAGTGTGTCCGTGGTTTCCAGGGGCGGATTTAGGAGCGGGGGGGCCTTTTTGTAATATATATATATATATATAAATAAAATAACAGCAGAAAACTTGGTTACTTCATTGTTTTAATCACTACAAATTTGTTTCGTACGACCAGCATGTAGCTGGCCGCACTCTTCATGTGAAATATAAAACATAAGTGACACAGTTGTCTCATAGTGCTTAATAGAAGTGAGTCATCAGGAAGTCGTATACAATAGCCTATAGTTTTAGATAAACTATTTGGATCTGCAATTTAGTAAGAATTTTTTCCTATGTCTACAAGTAGAGACTAACTCATTCTTACGGTTCAGTGAGCATAGCTCTGGTTGACATATAATAATATACTTTTCATATATACATAAATTACATCTTTTGTTAATATTTGAGTAAGGTTTGCATTTCTTTATAATTTTCCATTTAATTGAGTAGTTTGTTTTAGAGTCTTTAAGTGTCCATATATATTTACTGAGTTCCGTTGCGTTTCTTAGTTTTTCGTTCCGGAATGAAGACGTATGGTTCTGTATCTGGTTTTAAACTGGTTTTCAGTTAGTCCGACATATGTTTCTTCTTTTGATGAATCTTCTCTCTTTACTGTAGCTTGGTAAACTACGCCTTTTGTTAGGCAGTTACCTGGGAGCCATTTACATACGATTTTATCAACGATTTTACAGGAAAAGGGGGTACAAATCTACATTAGAAATCGTTAAAATCTTCAATTTTTTTTAAAAGTTGAACAGAGTTCAACTTCAACGTTACGATCGGTAAAACTGACTGACCAATCAAATAGTTCATAAATTACGTCATCATTGTCTGTGACAATTCTTATTTTTTACAACGCGACGATGTTTTTTGTGCTCTTTTAAAGTCTGACATACAAATAACAAGTGTAAGTAAAACTAAATTTTAATATAAAAACAATTTAATTTAATGTTGTCTTTATAGTTTAAAGAGTAGATTAAGATATCAGCGAAAGCTGGAAGCTTTGGCTCTCAGAGCAATTTCGGTTGTTTTAATAAGCTTACAGAGACATTTTTTACCTACTAAAATCTGAGTTATGCAGAGAAATTATATAGTACAGTATTATGGAAGTTAGTAGTACTGATCATGAAATACAGCTTTATTGTTGCAAAAAAGTATATTATATTAGGCCCTTAAATAATTTCTTATCCTATAAACATAAAAAACAACTAGATTTAATTCGTCACTATGACGAATTATAGGTTATATGCATTGATTTAAATAAAGATAATTGATTTTTAAAAGATATATTGATTGATTGATTTTCTCAGAATCTTTAATTATTTATAATAATTATATGATAGGACCTTGCTAACCGGTATCACAATCCGATCAAAGATCCATATGCGTATAATGTCATAAACCACATTTGTTGTTACATAATATAAAGACATAAGTTAATTTTTATCTAGATTTCATTATAAATCATGTGTATAATCTATACACTAAGAAATAAATTTGAACAAACAATACGGATAATAAAAAAAAAATCTTATTTCGTTTCCCAAGGTGAGACTTGATCTCGGTACCTTGAATGCCATAGACACGAGCACAGACCATCGAGCCATACACAACTGGCTAAAAGTTGTAGAAAAATTCCTCCGTGTATTTACTATGCAGTAACCACTTTGGTGCAAATAGATTATTACATACCGAAATGAATTATAATTTTTTACTATGATGACATCTTTAAAATGTAAACAAATGATGCACTGTCAAACTACATACTTTTAACTTGAATATATGAACTTTTGAAGGAAGAAAGTTAATGTTAAGTTTGTTATTTTGGCCTAAGAAAATGTCATAATTTGTTTTATTGTCGAAATTAATTTTTTTAAATTTAATATGCAATTAATGATGACTTAATCAACTTTTGTTCTTCTAATTTCATAATAAATCATACATTTGATACATACACTTCAAGAAAATGAAATAAAAAATAGGTGTTCCCCTGCATTCTGACGATATATATTAATTAAAAAATTTAGCATATTTTCACCATTTTGTTAACTTATACGTGCGTAGCCAGTCACTTTTGAAGTGCTCGTATAACGCAATTTCGAGTTGAAACCTGAATCAAATATGAGGATATTATTAAAGAAAGATTGTAAAACAGAAATCGGGCAAAAAGAGTGCGCATTAACGTTTAACGCGCAGTGCGCGTGCAAAAATCTGCGCACTCATGGCAATTTTGTAAACGCTTAAAATTGCCTGAAACGTACTCTAATTTCATCGAAAATAAATTTTGACAATTTTGAACATTTTAAGCGCGCGTACGCAAGCGTTATATGCGCTACGCACGTAATTGTATTGCCATATGATGAAATATGACCTGAAATTTATGAGTACCAAATTTTGTTTAATTGTGATTCATGCTTGTGAAGATATGATTACATACGTGGTTTCGTAAAATCGCGCGTAGACCGCGTAATTTTTGATTGCGCATCGTGAAAATATAACCACATCGATTCCTGGCCATAAGGAATATACTCTGAAAAATTGACTTAGATAGATGAAACTGATGCCAAGATAATTCACGAACAAAATAGTGCTAAGGAAAGAATAAATAAACTAGATTTAATTCGTCACTATGACGAATTATAGGTTATATGCATTGATAATTAAAATAAAGATAATTTATTTTTAAAAGATATTTTGATTCATTGATTTTCTCAGATTCTTTAAATAATATATAATATATGATAGGACCTTGCTAACGCGAATACAATAGCCGGTATCACAATCCGATCAAAGATCCCTCTGCGTATAATGTCATAAACCACATTTGCTGTTACATAATAATAAAGACATAAGTTATTTTTTATCTAGATTTCATTATAAATCATGTGTATAATATATACACTAAGAAATAAATTTGAACAAACAATACGGATAATAAAAAAAAATTTATTTCGTTTCCCAAGGTGAGACTCGATCTCGGTACCTTGAGTGCCATAGACACGAGCACACACCACCGAGCCATACACAACTGACTAAAAATTGTAGAAAAATTCCTCCGTGTATTTACTATGCAGTAACCACTTTGGTGCAGATAGATTATTACATACCGCAATGAATTATAATTTTTTACTATGATGACATCTCTAAAAATGTACAAAAATGATGCACTGTCAAACTATATACTTTTAACTTTAATATATGAACTTTTGAAGGAAGAAAGTTAATGTTAAGTTTGTTATTTTGGCCTAAGAAAATGTCATAATTTGTTTGATTGTCGAAATGAATTTTTTTTAATTTAATATGCAATTAATTATGGCTTAATCAACTTTTGTTCTCTTAGTTTAATAATAAATCATACATAAGATACATACACTTCAAGAAAATGAAATAAAAAATATGTGTTCCCGAGCATTCTGACGATCTATATTAATTTTAAAATTTAGCATATTTTCACCATTTTGTTAACTTACACGTGCGTAGCCTGTCACTTTTGACGTGCTCGTATAAGGCAATTACGCGTTGAAAAGTGAATAAAATATGATGATATTATTAAAGAAAGGTTGTACAACCGAAATCGGACAAAAAGAGTGCGCATTAACGTATAACGCGCAGTGCGCGTGCAAAAATCTGCGCACTCATGGCAATTTTTTAAACGCTTAAAATTGCCTGAAACGTACTCTAATTTCATCGAAAATAAATTTTGACAATTTTGAACATTTTAAGCGCGCGTACGCAAGCGTTATATGCGCTACGCACGTAATTGTATTGCCATATGATGAAATATGACCTGAAATTTATGAGTACCAAATTTTGTTTAATTGTGATTCATGCTTGTGAAGATATGATTACAAACGTGATTTCGTAAAATCGCGCGTAGACCGCGTAATTTTTGATTACGCATCGTGAAAATATAACCACATCGATTCCTGGCCATAAGGAATATACTCTGAAAAATTGACTTAGATAGATGAAACTGATATCAAGATAATTCACGGACAAAATAGTGCTAAGGAAAGAATAAATAAATAAAGATTTTGACAGAATCAAGAGGTTATATGCATGATAATGCATATAACCTAACTAGATTTAATTCGTCACTATGACGAATTATAGGTTATATGCATTGATTTAAATAAAGATAATTGATTTTTAAAAGATATATTGATTGATTGATTTTCTCAGAATCTTTAATTATTTATAATATATGATAGGACCTTGCTAACGCGAACACCATAGCCGGTATCACAATCCGATCAAAGATCCTTCTGCGTATAATGTCATAAACCGCATTTGTTGTTACATAATAATAAAGACATAAAGTAACTTTTTATCTAGATTTCATTATAAATCATGTGTATAATCTATACACTAAGAAATAAATTTGAACAATACGGATAATAAAAAAAAAATCTTATTTCGTTTTCCAAGGTGAGACTCGAACTCGGTACCTTGAATGCCATTGACACGAGCACAGACCATCGAGCCATACACAACTGACTAAAAGTTGGAGAAAAATTCCTCCGTGTATTTACTATGCAGTAACCACTTTGGTGCAGATAGATTATTACATACCGCAATGAATTAAAATGTTTTACTATGATGACATCTTTAAAAATTTAAAAAAATGATGCACTGTCAAGCTATATACTTTTAACTTTAATATATGAACTTCTTAAGGAAGAAAGTTAACGTTAAGTTTGTTATTTTGGCCTAAGAAAATGTTATAATTTGTTTGATTGTCGAAATTAATTTTGTTAAATTTAATATGCCATTAATGATGACTTAATCAACTTTTGTTCTTCTAATTTCATAATAAATCATACATATGATACATACACTTCAAGAAAATTAAATAAAAAATAGGTGTTCCCGAGCATTCTAACGATATATATTAATTTTAAAATTTAGCATATTTTCACCATTTTGTTAACTTACACGTGCGTAGCCCGTCACTTTTGACGTGCTCGTATAACGCTGTTTCGCGTTGAAAAGTGAATAAAATATGATGATGTTATTAAAGAAAGGTTATACAACAGTAATCGGACACAAACAGTACGCATTAACGTTTGACGCGCAGTGCGCGTGCAAAAATCTGCGCAGTCACGGCAATTTTTTAAACGCTTAAAATTGCCTGAAACGTACTCTAATTTCATCGAAAATAAATTCTGTCAATTTTCAACATTTTAAGCGCGCGTACGCATGCGTTATATGCGCTACGCACGTAATTGTATTGCCATATGATGAAATATGACCTGAAATTTATGAGTACCAAATTTTGTTTAAAAGTGATTCATGTTTGTGAAGATATGATTACAAACGTGATTTCGTTAAATCGCGCGTAGACCGCGTAATTTTTGAATGCGCATCGTGAAAACATAACCACATCGATTCCTGGCCATAAGGAATATACTCTGAAAAATTGACTTAGATAGATGAAACTGATGCCAAGATAATTCACGGACAAATAGTGCTAAGGAAAGAATAAATAAATAACTAGATCTGTAACTCGTCACTTGAGGACGAGTTTGGTTATCCGCCCGTAACAAAACGTATCTTGCGCATTCAAGTACCTTTCAATCATGACTTTTCCAAAAAGTAGCCTATTCGAAATTAAAACTGCCCTTTCATTGTAATAACCAAATAAATCCTTTTATTTAATTGTTTTCCCGTGACGGGATTCGATCCCGGTACCTCTGATACCAAAGTCGATGGCACTACACATCGAGCCATATGAGCACCTGCTGAAGAGAATCCGAAGAAAGTTAACTCGTCCATTCGGTATGTCGTGACCCACTCGATGCAAATAGATTATTACTTACCAAACTAAATCATAATTTTCACTATGATGAAATCTTCACAAATTTTAAACAGTGACATATTATGAAAGTGCACACTTGAAAGTTTTATATATTAACATGTGAAGAAAAAAGATAAACGTTATGTTTATTGTTTTGCTCTTTGAAAATGTTATTGTTTGTTTAATGATAAAAATTTCAAAAATTATATTTAATATGCAAATAATGTAGCCATCAAACACGTTTTAACATTCAACACTATAATAAATCAGACCTATGATTCATACACTGCAAGAAAATAAAATAAAAAATAGGGGTAACCTTGCATTCTGATGACCTGTATCGTTTTTAAAAGTATACATATTTTGCAACATTTTCACAATTTTTTAACATTTTACGTGCGCAACCAGTCATGTTTAACGTGCTCGTAGAACGCCATTTGAAGTTGAAAAGTGAATAAAATAACGTAAAATTGTTAACCAAAGATTGAAAAACACAAATCGTGCAAAAGAAATGTTCATACGTGTTTCCTGCGCCGTGCGCGCGTAAAAATGTGCGCACCTGGTGGCAATTTTTCAAACGCTTAAAATGACCTGAATCGTGCTCTAATTTAATCAGAAATTGATTTAGAGCATTTTAAAATTTCAAACGCCGTTTACTCGCCCACTTTCCAATGTTACAAATTTCGGTAGCGATAAAAAAGTTAGCAATTGATGTGAAGCAAACATGGCTGAAATTTACGTTAAAAATATTCATCTGTTTCGAAGTTATGATCAACTTAGGATTTTCTGAAAATCACGCGTGACTTACGCTACGCGGTTCTGCCAGCGTCCAAAAGCTTGGCTGCACATCTTCAGCTAAATGTCTAAATGTTTACCAAGTTACAACATGTTATGTTAACAGGTTGCAGAGAAAAGCTGAACACAAAAATCGGCGGAAATAGAGAAGAATAATAAAAAACTAGATCTGAACTCGTCACTTGAGGACGAGTTTGGTTATCCGCCCGCAACAAAACGTATCTTGCGCATTCAAGTACTTTTCAGTTATGGCTTTTCCAAAAAGTAGCCAATTCGAAATTAAAACTGCCTTTTCAGTGTAACAACCAATTAAATCCTTTTATTAAATTGTTTTCCCGTGACGGGACTCGATCCCGGTACCTCTGATATCAAAGTCGGTGGCACTACACATCGAGCCATATGAGCACCTGCTGAAGAAAATCCGATGAAAGTTTACTCGTTCATTCGGTATGTAGTGAACCACTCGATGCAAATAGATTGTTACTTATCAAACTAAATCATAATTTTTACTATGAAGAAATCTTCACAAATTTTAAACAGTGACATATTATGAAAGTGCATACTTTTAAGTTTTATATATTAACATGTGAAGAAAAAAGATAAACGTTATGTTTATTATTTTGCTCTTTGAAAATGTTTATGTTTGTTTGATGATAAAAATTTCAAAAATGATATTTAATATGCAAATAATGTAGCCACCAAACACGTTTTAACATTCGACACTATAATAAATCAGACCTATGATTCATACACTGCAAGAAAATAAAATAAAAAATGGAGGTAACCTTGCATTCTGATGAACTGTATCATTTTTAAAAGTATACATATTTTGCAACATTTTCAAATTTTTTCAACATTTTACGTTTGCAACCAGTCATGTTTAACGTGCTCGTAGAACGTCATTTCAAGTTGAAAAATGATTAAAATAACGTAAAATTAATAACCGAAGATTGAAAAACACAACTCGTGCAAAAGAAATGCTCATACAAGTTCCCTGCGCCGTGCGCACGTAAAAATGTGCGCACCTGGTGGCAATTTTTCAAACCCTTAAAATGACCTGAATCGTGCTCTAATTTAATCAGAAATTGATTTGGAGCATTTTAAAATTTCAAAAGCCGTTTACGCGCGCACTTTCCAATGTTACAAATGTCGGTAGCAATAAAAAAGTTAGCAATTGATGTGAAGCAAACGTGGCTGGAAATTACGTTAAAAAATATTTATTTGTTTCGAAGTTATGATCAACTTAAGATTTTTAGAAATGCGTGCGTAACTTACGCTACGCGTATCTGACAGCGTCCAAAAGCTTCGCTGCACAACTTCAGTTAAATGTCTAAATGTTTACAAAGTTACAACATGTTATGTTAACACGTTGCAGAGAAAAGTTGAACACAAAAAGTGGCGGAAATATGGAAGAATAACTAGAACTTAAACTCGTCACTTGAGGACGAGTTTGGTTATCCGCCAGCAACAAAGCGTATCTTGCGTATTCAAGTACTTCCAAGTTATGACTTTTCCAAAAAAAGTAGGCTATTCAAAATTAAAACTGCCCTCTCAGTGTAATAACCAACTAAACCTTTTTAATTAATTGTTTTCCCGTGACGGGACTCGAACCCGGTACCTCTGATACCAAAGTCGGTTGCATTACACATCGAGCCATATGACCACCTGCTGACGAAAATCCGAAGAAAGAGTCCTCGTTCATTCGGTATGTCGTGAACCCCCTCGATGCAAGTTGATTATTACATATCAAACTTAAATCATAAATTTTACTATGATGAAATCTTCAAAAATTTGAAACGCTGATATTTTATGAAAGTACATACTTTCAAGTTTTATATATTAACATGTAAAGAAAAAAGATAAATGTTATGTTTATTGTTTTGCTCTTTGAATAAGTTTATGTTTGTTTGATGATAAATATTTCAAAAATTATATTTAATATGCAAATAATGTAGCCATCAAACACGTTTTAGCATTCAACACTATAATAAATCAGACCTATGATTCATACACTGCAAGAAATTAAAATAAAAAATGGGGGTAACCTTGCATTCTGATGAACTGTTTCATTTTTAAAAGTAGACATATTTTGCAACATTTTCACAATTTGTTGACGTTTTCGTGCGCAACCTGTCATGTTTAACGTGCTCGTAGAACGCCATTTCAAGTTGAAAAGTGAATAAAATAACGTAAAATTGTTAACCGAAGATTTAAAAACACAAATAGTGTAAAAGAAATGCTCATACGCGTTCCCTGCGCCGTGCGCGCGTAAAAATGTGCGCACCAGTGGTAATTTTTTAAACGCTTAAAATGACCTGAATCGTGCTCTAATTTAATCAGAAATTGATTTGAAGCATTTTAAAATTCCAAACGCCATTTACGCGCGCACTTTCTAATGTTACAAATTGCGGTAGCGTTAAAAAAGTTAACTATTGATGTGAAGCAAACGTGGCTGAAAATGACGTTAAAAAATATTCATTTGTTTCGAAGTTATAACCAATTTAAGATTTTCAGAAAATCACGCGTACCTTACGCTACGCGGCTCTGACATCGTCAAAAAGCTTGGCTGGACAACTTCAGTAAAATGTCTAAATGCTGAACAAGTTACAACATATTATGTTTACACGTTGAAGAGAAACAGCGTGCAAAAAATAAGAAGAGTAAAATATTTCAAACGCAATTTACGCGAAAACTTTCTAATCTCCAAAAATTTGTTAAACATTCCAAAAGTTAGCCATTGATGTGAAGAAAACGTGGCTGAAAATTTCGTTAAAAAATATTTATCGGTTTCGAAGTTATGACCGATTTAAGATTTTCAGAAAATCGCGCGTAACTTACGCTACGCGGATCTGACATTGTCAAAAAGCTTGGCAGTACATCTTCAGTTAAATGTCTATATGTTGACGAAGTTACAACATGTTATGTTAACACGTTAAAGAGAAAACGCGTGCACAAAATCCGAGAAAGAAAGAAGAATAACTAGAACTTAAACTCGTCACTTGAGGACGAGTTTGGTTATCCGCCCGCAAAAAAACGTATCTTGTGCATTCAAGTACTTTTCAATCATGACTTTTCCAAAAAGTAGCCTATTCGAAATTAAAACTGCCCTTTCATTGTAATAACCATATAAATCCTTTTATTTAATTGGTTTCCCGTGACGAGATTCGATCCCGGTACCTCTGATACCAAAGTCGGTTGCACTACACATCGAGCCATATGAGCAGCTGCCGAAGGAAATCCGAAGAAAGTTTACACGTTCATTCGGTATGTCGTGAACCACTCGATGCAAATAGATTATTACTTAGCAAACTAAATCATAATTTTTACTATGATGAAATCTTCAAAAATGTTAAACAGTGACATATTATGAAAGTACATACTTTTAAGTTGTATATATTAACATGTGAAGAAAAAAGATAAACGTTACGTTTATTGTTTTGCTCCTTGAAAACGTTTATGTTTGTTTGATGATAAAAATTTCAAAAATTATATTTAATATGCAAATAATGTAGCCATTAAACACGTTTTAACATTCAACACTATAATAAATCAGACCTACAATTCATACACTGCAAGAAAATAAAATAAAAAATGGGGGTAACCTTGCATTCTGATGAACTGTTTCATTTTTAAAAGTAGACATATTTTGTAACATTTTCACAATTTGTTGACGTTTTCGTGCGCAACCTGTCATGTTTAACGTGCTCGTAGAACGCCATTTCAAGTTGAAAAGTGAATAAAATAACTTAAAAATGTTAACCAAAGATTTAAAAACACAAATCGTGTAAAAGAAATGTTCATACGCGTTTCCTGCGCCGTGCGCGCGTAAAAATGTGCGCACGAGTGGCAATTTTTTAAACGCTTAAAATGACCTGAATCGTGCTCTAATTTAATCAGAAATTGATTTGAAGCATTTTAAAATTTCAAACGCCATTTACGCGCGCACTTTCTAATGTTACAAATTGCGGTAGCGTTAAAAAAGTTAACTATTGATGTGAAGCAAACGTGGCTGAAAATGACGTTAAAAAATATTCATTTGTTTCGAAGTTATAACCGATTTAAGATTTTCAGAAAATCACGCGTAACTTACGCTACGCGGCTCTGACATCGTCAAAAACCTTGGCTGGACAACTTCAGTAAAATGTCTAAATGCTGAACAAGTTACAACATATTATGTTTACACGTTGAAGAGAAACAGCGTGCACAAAATAAGAAGAGTAAAATATTTCAAACGCAATTTACGCGAAAACTTTCTAATCTCCAAACATTTGTTAAACAGTCTAAAAGTTAGCCATTGATGTGAAGAAAACGTGGCTGAAAATTTCGTTAAAAAATATTTATCGGTTTCGAAGTTATGACCGATTTAAGATTTTCAGAAAATCGCACGTAACTTACGCTACGCGGATCTGACATTGTCAAACAGCTTGGCAGTATATCTTCAGTTAAATGTCTATATGTTGACGAAGTTACAACATGTTATGTTAACACGTTAAAGAGAAAGCGCGTGCACAAAATCCGAGAAAGAAAGAAGAATAACTAGATTTAATTCGTCACTATGACGAATTATAGGTTATATGCATTGATTCAAATAAAGATAATTGATTGATTTAAGATATATTGATTGATTGATTTTCTCAGAATCATTAGTTATATATAATATATGACAGGATCTTGCTAACGCAAATACAATAGCCGGTATCATAATCCGATCAAAGATCTTTCTGCGTATATAATGTCATAAACCACATTTGTGTTTTTATTTAGATTTCATTATAAATCATGTGTATAATCTATACACTAAGAAATATAATTGAACAACCAATACGGATAATAAAAAAAATCTT
Organism: Antedon mediterranea; assembly: GCF_964355755.1. NCBI lineage: Eukaryota > Metazoa > Echinodermata > Crinoidea > Comatulida > Antedonidae > Antedon > Antedon mediterranea. Next base: position 24,422,756 of record NC_092670.1, read on the forward strand.
ATTTCGTTTGGTTTCCCAAGGTGAGACTCGAACTCGGTACTTGACTGCTATAGACACGAGCAAAGAACACCGAGCCATATACAACTGACTAAAAGTTATGGAAAAATTCCTCCGTGTATTTACTATGCAGTAACCACTTTGGTGCAGATAGATTATTACATACCGCAATGAATTATAATGTTTTACTATGATGACAGCTTTAAAAATTTAAAAAAATGATGCACTGTCAAACTATATACTTTTAACTTTAATATATGAACTTCTTAAGGATGAAAGTTAATGTTAAGTTTGTTATTTTGACTTAAGAAAATGTTATAATTTGTTTGATTGTCGAAATTAATTTTGTTAAATTTAATATGCCATTAATGATGACTTAATCAACTTTTGTTCTTCTAATTTCATAATAAATCATACATATGATACATACACTTCAAGAAAATTAAATAAAAAATAGGTGTTCCCGAGCATTGTAACGATATATATTAATTTTAAAATTTAGAATATTTTCACCATTTTGTTAACTTATACGTGCGTAGCCTGTCACTTTTGACGTGCTCGTATAACGCTGTTTCGCGTTGAAAAGTGAATAAAATATGATGATATTATTAAAGAAAGGTTATACAACAGTAATCGGAAAAAAACAGTGCGCATTAACGTTTGACGCGCAGTGCGCGTGCAATAATCTGCGCACTCATGGCAATTTTTTAAACGCTTAAAATTGCCTGAAACGTACTCTAATTTCATCGAAAATAAATTCTGACAATTTTCAACATTTTAAGCGCGCGTACGCATGCGTTATATGCGCTACGCACGTAATTGTATTGCCATATGATGAAATATGACCTGAAATTTATGAGTACCAAATTTTGTTTAAAAGTGATTCATGTTTGTGAAGATATGATTACAAACGTGATTTCGTTAAATCGCGCGTAGACCGCGTAATTTTTGATTGCGCACCGTGAAAACATAACCACATCGATTCCTGGCCATAAGGAATATACTCTGAAAAATTGACTTAGATAGATAAAACCGATGCCAAGATAATTGACGGACAAATAGTGCTAAGGAAAGAATAAATAAATAAATAAATAAATAAATAAATAAATAAATAAATAAATAAAGATTCTGACAGAATCAAGAGGTTATATGCATATCATGCATATAACCTAATAAATAAATAAAGAAATAAATAAAGATTCTGACAGAATCAAGAGGTTATATGCATATCATGCATATAACCTAACTAGATCTAAACTCGTCACTTGAGGACGAGTTTGGTTATCCGCCCGTAACAAAACGTATCTTGCGTATTCAAGTACTTTTCAGTTGTGACTTTTCCAAAAAGTAGCCTATTCGAAATTAAAACTGCCTTTTCAGTGTAATAACCAAACAAATCCTTTTATTTATTTGTTTTCCCGTGATGGGATTCGAACCCGGTACCTCTGATACCAAAGTCGGTTGCATTACACATCGAGCCATATGACCACCTGCTGACAAAAATCCGAAGAAAGAGTCCTCGTTCATTCGGTATGTCGTGAACCCCCTCGATGCAAGTTGATTATTACATATCAAACTTAAATCATAAATTTTACTATGATGAAATCTTCAAAAATTTTAAACGCTGATATTTTATGAAAGTACATACTTTCAAGTTTTATATATTAACATGTAAAGAAAAAAGATAAATGTTATGTTTATTGTTTTGCTCTTTGAATAAGTTTATGTTTGTTTGATGATAAATATTTCAAAAATTATATTTAATATGCAAATAATGTAGCCATCAAACACGTTTTAGCATTCAACACTATAATAAATCAGACCTATGATTCATACACTGCAAGAAATTAAAATAAAAAATGGGGGTAACCTTGCATTCTGATGAACTGTTTCATTTTTAAAAGTAGACATATTTTGGAACATTTTCACAATTTGTTGACGTTTTCGTGCGCAACCTGTCATGTTTAACGTGCTCGTAGAACGCCATTTCAAGTTGAAAAGTGAATAAAATAACGTAAAATTGTTAACCGAAGATTTAAAAACACAAATCGTGTAAAAGAAATGCTCATACCTGTTCCCTGCGCCGTGCGCGCGTAAAAATGTGCGCACCAGTGGCAATTTTTTAAACGCTTAAAATGACCTGAATCGTGCTCTAATTTAATCAGAAATGGATTTGAAGCATTTTAAAATTTCAAACGCCATTTACGCGCGCACTTTCTAATGTTACAAATTGCGGTAGCATTAAAAAAGTTAACTATTGATGTGAAGCAAACGTGGCTGAAAATGACGTTAAAAAATATTCATTTGTTTCGAAGTTATAACCAATTTAAGATTTTCAGAAAATCACGCGTAACTTACGCTACGCGGCTCTGACATCGTCAAAAAGATTGGCTGGACAACTTCAGTAAAATGTCTATATGTTAAACAAGTTACAAAATGTTATGTTAACGCGTTACAGAGAAACAGCGTGCACAAATTAGGAGCATTTTAAAATTTCAAACGCAGTTTACGCGCAGACTTTCTAGTGTTCAAAAATTTGCTGAAGAGCGAAAAGGTTAGCCATTGATGTGAAGAAAACGTGGCTGAAAATTTCGTTAAAAAATATTTATCGGTTTCGAAGTTATGACCGATTTAAGATTTTCAGAAAATCGCGCGTAACTTACGCTACGCGGATCTGACATTGTCAAAAAGCTTGGCAGTACATCTTCAGTTAATTGTCAATATGTTGACCAAGTTACAAAATGTTACGTTAACACGTTCAAGAGAAAACGCGTACACAAAATCTGAGAAAGAAAGAAGAATAACTAGATTTAATTCGTCACTATGACGAATTATAGGTTATATGCATTGATAATTTAAATAAAGATAATTGATTTTTAAAAGATATTTTGATTCATTGATTTTCTCAGATTTTTTAATTATTTATAATATATGATAGGACCTTGCTAACGCGAATACAATAGCCGGTATCACAATCCGATCAAAGATCCCTCTGCGTATAATGTCATAAACCACATTTGCTGTTACATAATAATAAAGACATAAGTTATTTTTTATCTAGATTTCATTATAAATCATGTGTATAATCTATACACTAAGAAATAAATTTGAACAAACAATACGGATAATAAAAAAAAAATCTTATTCCGTTTCCCAAGGTGAGACTCGATCTCGGTACCTTGAGTGCCATAGACACGAGCACACACCACCGAGCCATACACAACTGACTAAAAATTTTAGAAAAATTCCTCCGTGTATTTACTATGCAGTAACCACTTTGGTGCAGATAGATTATTACATACCGCAATGAATTATAATTTTTTACTATGATGACAACTCTAAAAATGTACAAAAATGATGCACTGTCAAACTATATACTTTTAACTTTAATATATGAACTTTTGAAGGAAGAAAGTTAATGTTAAGTTTGTTATTTTGGCCTAAGAAAATGTCATAATTTGTTTGATTGTCGAAATGAATTTTTTTTAATTTAATATGCAATTAATTATGGCTTAATCAACTTTTGTTCCCTTAGTTTAATAATAAATCATACATAAGATACATACACTTCAAGAAAATGAAATAAAAAATATGTGTTCCCGAGCATTCTGACGATCTATATTAATTTTAAAATTTAGCATATTTTCACCATTTTGTTAACTTACACGTGCGTAGCCTGTCACTTTTGACGTGCTCGTATAAGGCAATTACGCGTTGAAAAGTGAATAAAATATGATGATATTATTAAAGAAAGGTTGTACAACCGGAATCGGACAAAAAGAGTGCGCATTAACGTATAACGCGCAGTGCGCGTGCAAAAATCTGCGCACTAATGGCAATTTTTTAAACGCTTAAAATTGCATGAAACGTACTCTAATTTCATCGAAAATAAATTTTGACAATTTTGAACATTTTAAGCGCGCGTACGCAAGCGTTATATGCGCTACGCACGTAATTGTATTGCCATATGATGAAATATGACCTGAAATTTATGAGTACCAAATTTTGTTTAATTGTGATTCATGCTTGTGAAGATATGATTACAAACGTGATTTCGTAAAATCGCGCGTAGACCGCGTAATTTTTGATTACGCATCGTGAAAATATAACCACATCGATTCCTGGCCATAAGGAATATACTCTGAAAAATTGACTTAGATAGATGAAACTGATATCAAGATAATTCACGGACAAAATAGTGCTAAGGAAAGAATAAATAAACTAGATTTAATTCGTCACTATGACGAATTATAGGTTATATGCATTGATAATTAAAATAAAGATAATTGATTTTTAAAAGATATTTTGATTCATTGATTTTCTCAGATTCTTTAATTATTTATAATATATGATAGGACCTTGCTAACGCGAATACAATAGCCGGTATCACAATCCGATCAAAGATCCCTCTGCGTATAATGTCATAAACCACATTTGCTGTTACATAATAATAAAGACATAAGTTATTTTTTATCTAGATTTCATTATAAATCATGTGTATAATATATACACTAAGAAATAAATTTGAACAAACAATACGGTTAATAAAAAAAAAATCTTATTTCGTTTCCCAAGGTGAGACTCGATCTCGGTACCTGGAGTGCCATAGACACGAGCACACACCACCGAGCCATACACAACTGTCTAAAAATTGTAGAAAAACTTCCTCCGTGTATTTACTATGCAGTAACCACTTTGATGCAGATAGATTATTACATACCGCAATGAATTATAATTTTTTACTATGATGACATCTCTAAAAATGTACAAAAATGATGCACTGTCAAACTATATACTTTTAACTTTAATATATGAACTTTTGAAGGATGAAAGTTAATGTTAAGTTTGTTATTTTGGCCTAAGAAAATGTCATAATTTGTTTGATTGTCGAAATTATTTTTTTTAATTTAATATGCAATTAATCATGGCTTAATCAACTTTTGTTCACTTAGTTTAATAATAAATCATACATAAGATACATACACTTCAAGAAAATGAAATAAAAAATATGTGTTCCCGAGCATTCTGACGATCTATATTAATTTTAAAATTTAGCATATTTTCACCATTTTGTTAACTTACACGTGCGTAGCCTGTCACTTTTGACGTGCTCGTATAAGGCAATTACGCGTTGAAAAGTGAATAAAATATGATGATATTATTAAAGAAAGGTTGTACAACCGAAATCGGACAAAAAGAGTGCGCATTAACGTATAACGCGCAGTGCGCGTGCAAAAATCTGCGCACTCATGGCAATTTTTTAAACGCTTAAAATTGCCTGAAACGTACTCTAATTTCATCGAAAATAAATTTTGACAATTTTGAACATTTTAAGCGCGCGTACGCAAGCGTTATATGCGCTACGCACGTAACTGTATTGCCATATGATGAAATATGACCTGAAATTTATGAGTACCAAATTTTGTTTAATTGTGATTCATGCTTGTGAATATATGATTACAAACGTGATTTCGTAAAATCGCGCGTAGACCGCGTAATTTTTGATTACGCATCGTGAAAATATAACCACATCGATTCCTGGCCATAAGGAATATACTCTGAAAAATTGACTTAGATAGATGAAACTGATATCAAGATAATTCACGGACAAAATAGTGAAAAGGAAAGAATAAATAAATAAAGATTTTGACAGAATCAAGAGGTTATATGCATGATAATGCATATAACCTAATAAACTAGATTTAATTCGTCACTATGACGAATTATAGGTTATATGCATTGATTTAAATAAAGATAATTGATTTTTAAAAGATATATTGATTGATTGATTTTCTCAGAATCTTTAATTATTTATAATATATGATAGGACCTTGCTAACGCGAACACCATAGCCGGTATCACAATCCGATCAAAGATCCCTCTGCGTATAATGTCATAAACCGCATTTGTTGTTACATAATAAAAAAGACATAAAGTAACTTTTTATCTAGATTTCATTATAAATCATGTGTATAATCTATACACTAAGAAATAAATTTGAACAATACGGATAATAAAAAAAAAATCTTATTTCGTTTCCCAAGGTGAGACTCGAACTCGGTACCTTGAATGCCATTGACACGAGCACAGACCATCGAGCCATACACAACTGACTAAAACTTGGAGAAAAATTCCTCCGTCTATTTACTATGCAGTAACCACTTTGGTGCAGATAGATTATTACATACCGCAATGAATTATAATGTTTTACTATGATGACATCTTTAAAAATTTAAAAAAATGATGCACTGTCAAACTATATACTTTTAACTTTAATATATGAACTTCTTAAGGAAGAAAGTTAACGTTAAGTTTGTTATTTTGGCCTAAAAAAATGTTATAATTTGTTTGATTGTCGAAATTAATTTTGTTAAATTTAATATGCCATTAATGATGACTTAATCAACTTTTGTTCTTCTAATTTCATAATAAATCATACATATGATACATACACTTCAAGAAAATTAAATAAAAAATAGGTGTTCCCGAGCATTCTAACGATATATATTAATTTTAAAATTTAGCATATTTTCACCATTTTGTTAACTTACACGTGCGTAGCCCGTCACTTCTGACGTGCTCGTATAACGCTGTTTCGCGTTGAAAAGTGAATAAAATATGATGATATTATTAAAGAAAGGTTATACAACAGTAAACGGACACAAACAGTGCCCATTAACGTTTGACGCGCAGTGCGCGTGCAAAAATCTGCGCACTCATGGCAATTTTTTAAACGCTTAAAATTGCCTGAAACGTACTCTAATTTCATCGAAAATAAATTCTGACAATTTTCAACATTTTAAGCGCGCGTACGCATGCGTTATATGCGCTACGCACGTAATTGTATTGCCATATGATGAAATATGACCTGAAATTTATGAGTACCAAATTTTGTTTAAAAGTGATTCATGTTTGTGAAGATATGATTACAAACGTGATTTTGTTAAATCGCGCGTAGACCGCGTAATTTTTGATTGCGCACCGTGAAAACATAACCACATCGATTCCTGGCCATAAGGAATATACTCTGAAAAATTGACTTAGATAGATAAAACCGATGCCAAGATAATTGACGGACAAATAGTGCTAAGGAAAGAATAAATAAATAAACTAGATTTAATTCGTCACTATGACGAATTATAGGTTATATGCATTGATTTAAATAAAGATAATTGATTTTTAAAAGATATATTGATTGATTGATTTTCTCAGAATCTTTAATTATTTATAATATATGATAGGACCTTGCTAACGCGAACACCATAGCCGGTATCACAATCCGATCAAAGATCCATATGCGTATAATGTCATAAACCACATTTGTTGTTACATAATAATAAAGACATAAGTTAATTTTTATCTAGATTTCATTATAAATCATGTGTATAATCTATACACTAAGAAATAAATTTGAACAAACAATACGGATAATAAAAAAAAAAAATCTTATTTCGTTTCCCAAGGTGAGACTCGATCTCGGTACCTTGAATGCCATAGACACGAGCACAGACCACCGAGCCGTTCACAACTGACTAAAAGTTGTAGAAAAATTCCTCCGTGTATTTACTATGCAGTAACCACTTTGATGCAAATAGATTATTACATACCGAAATGAATTATAATTTTTTACTATGATGACATCTTTAAAATGTATACAAATGATGCACTGTCAAACTACATACTTTTAACTTTAATATATGAATTTTTGAAGGAAGAAAGTTAATGTTAAGTTTGTTATTTTGGCCTAAGAAAATGTCATAATTTGTTTGATTGTCGAAATTATGTTTTTTTAATTTAATATGCAATTAATGATGACTTAATCAACTTTTGTTCTCTTAATTTGATAATAAATCATACATATGATACATACACTTCAAGAAAATGAAATAAAAAATAGGTGTTCCCCTGCATTCTGACGATATATATTAATTTTAAAATTTAGCATATTTTCACCATTTTGTTAACTTATACGTGCGTAGCCCGTCACTTTTGACGTGCTCGTATAACGCAATTTCGAGTTGAAACCTGAATCAAATATGATGATATTATTAAAGAAAGGTTATACAACAGTAATCGGACACAAACAGTGCGCATTAACGTTTGATGCGCAGTGCGCGTGCAAAAATCTGCGCACTCATGGCAATTTTTTAAACGCCTAAAATTGCCTGAAACGTACTCTAATTTCATCGAAATTAAATTCTGACAATTTTCAACATTTTAAGCGCGCGTACGCATGCGTTATATGCGCTACGCACGTAATTGTATTGCCATATTATGAAATATGACCTGAAATTTATGAGTACCAAATTTTGTTTAATTGTGATTCATGCTTGTGAAGATATGATTACAAACGTGATTTCGTAAAATCGCGCGTAGACCGCGTAATTTTTGATTACGCATCGTGAAAATATAACCACATCGATTCCTGGCCATAAGGAATATACTCTGAAAACTTGACTTAGCTAGATAAAACTGATGCCAAGATAATGCATGGACAAAATAGTGCTAAGGAAAGAATAAATAAATAAATAAATAAATAAATAAAGATTTTGACAGAATCAAGAGGTTATATGCATATCATGCATATAACCTAATAAATAAATAAATAAATAAATAAATAAATAAATAAAGATTCTGACAGAATCAAGAGGTTATATGCATATCATGCATATAACCTAACTAGATCTAATTCGTCACTATGACGAATTATAGGTTATATGCATTGATTTTAATAAAGATAATTGATTTTTAAAAGATATTTTGATTCATTGATTTTCTCAGATTCTTTAATTATTTATAATATATGATAGGACCTTGCTAACGCGAATACAATAGCCGGTATCACAATCCGATCAAAGATCCCTCTGCGTATAATGTCATAAACCACATTTGCTGTTACATAATAATAAAGACATAAGTTATTTTTTATCTAGATTTCATTATAAATCATGTGTATAATATATACACTAAGAAATAAATTTGAACAAACAATACGGATAATAAAAAAAAAATCTTATTTCGTTTCCCAAGGTGAGACTCGATCTCGGTACCTTGAGTGCCATAGACACGAGCACACACCACCGAGCCATGCACAACTGTCTAAAAATTGTAGAAAAATTCCTCCGTGTATTTACTATGCAGTAACCACTTTGGTGCAGATAGATTATTACATACCGCAATGAATTATAATTTTTTACTATGATGACATCTCTAAAAATGTACAAAAATGATGCACTGTCAAACTATATACTTTTAACTTTAATATATGAACTTTTGGAGGAAGAAAGTTAATGTTAAGTTTGTTATTTTGGCCTAAGAAAATGTCATAATTTGTTTGATTGTCGAAATGAATTTTTTTAAATTTAATATGCAATTAATTATGGCTTAATCAACTTTTGTTCCCTTAGTTTAATAATAAATCATACATAAGATACATACACTTCAAGAAAATGAAATAAAAAATATGTGTTCCCGAGCATTCTGACGATCTATATTAATTTTAAAATTTAGCATATTTTCACCATTTTGTTAACTTACACGTGCGTAGCCTGTCACTTTTGACGTGCTCGTATAAGGCAATTACGCGTTGAAAAGTGAATAAAATATGATGATATTATTAAAGAAAGGTTGTACAACCGAAATCGGACAAAAAGAGTGCGCATTAACGTATAACGCGCAGTGCGCGTGCAAAAATCTGCGCACTCATGGCAATTTTTTAAACGCTTAAAATTGCCTGAAACGTACTCTAATTTCATCGAAAATAAATTTTGACAATTTTGAACATTTTAAGCGCGCGTACGCAAGCGTTATATGCGCTACGCACGTAATTGTATTGCCATATGATGAAATATGACCTGAAATTTATGAGTACCAAATTTTGTTTAATTGTGATTCATGCTTGTGAAGATATGATTACAAACGTGATTTCGTAAAATCGCGCTTAGACCGCGTAATTTTTGATTACGCATCGTGAAAATATAACCACATCGATTCCTGGCCATAAGGAATATACTCTGAAAAATTGACTTAAATAGATGAAACTGATATCAAGATAATTCACGGACAAAATAGTGCTAAGGAAAGAATAAATAAACTAGATTTAATTCGTCACTATGACGAATTATAGGTTATATGCATTGATTCAAATAAAGATAATTGATTGATTTAAGATATATTGATTGATTGATTTTCTCAGAATCATTAGTTATTTATAATATATGACAGGATCTTGCTAACGCAAATACAATAGCCGGTATCATAATCCGATCAAAGATCTTTCTGCGTATATAATGTCATAAACCACATTTGTGTTTTTATTTAAATTTCATTATAAATCATGTGTATAATCTATACACTAAGAAATATAATTGAACAACCAATACGGATAATAAAAAAAATCTTATTTCGTTTGGTTTCCCAAGGTGAGACTCGAACTCGGTACTTGACTGCTATAGACACGAGCAAAGAACACCGAGCCATACACAACTGACTAAAAGTTATGGAAAAATTCCTCCGTGTATTTACTATGCAGTAACCACTTTTGTGCAGATAGATTATTACATACCGCAATGAATTATAATGTTTTACTATGATGACATCTTTAAAAATTTAAAAAAATGATGCACTGTCAAACTATATACTTTTAACTTTAATATATGAACTTCTTAAGGAAGAAAGTTAATGTTAAGTTTGTTATTTTGGCCTAAGAAAATGTTATAATTTGTTTGATTGTCGAAATTAATTTTGTTAAATTTAATATGCCATTAATGATGACTTAATCAACTTTTGTTCTTCTAATTTCATAATAAATCATACATATGATACATACACTTCAAGAAAATTAAATAAAAAATAGGTGTTCCCGAGCATTGTAACGATATATATTAATTTTAAAATTTAGCATATTTTCACCATTTTGTTAACTTATACGTGCGTAGCCTGTCACTTTTGACGTGCTCGTATAAGGCAATTACGCGTTGAAAAGTGAATAAAATATGATGATATTATTAAAGAAAGGTTGTACAACCGGAATCGGACAAAAAGAGTGCGCATTAACGTATAACGCGCAGTGCGCGTGCAAAAATCTGCGCACTCATGGCAATTTTTTAAACGCTTAAAATTGCCTGAAACGTACTCTAATTTCATCGAAAATAAATTTTGACAATTTTGAACATTTTAAGCGCACGTACGCAAGCGTTATATGCTCTACGCACGTAATTGTATTGCCATATGATGAAATATGACCTGAAATTTATGAGTACCAAATTTTGTTTAATTGTGATTCATGCTTGTGAAGATATGATTACAAACGTGATTTCGTAAAATCGCGCGTAGACCGCGTAATTTTTGATTACGCATCGTGAAAATATAACCACATCGATTCCTGGCCATAAGGAATATACTCTGAAAAATTGACTTAGATAGATGAAACTGATATCAAGATAATTCACGGACAAAATAGTGCTAAGGAAAGAACTAGATTTAATTCGTCATTATGACGAATTATAGGTTATATGCATTGATTTAAATAAAGATAATTGACTTTTAAAAGATATATTGATTGATTGATTTTGTCAGAATCTTTAATTATTTATAATATATGATAGGACCTTGCTAACGCGACCACCATAGCCGGTATCACAATCCGATCAAAGATCCATGCGTATAATGCGTATAAAACCACATTTGTTGTTACATAATAATAAAGACATAAGTTAATTTTTATCTAGATTTCATTATAAATCATGTGTATAATCTATACACTAAGAAATAAATTTGAACAAACAATACGGATAATAAAAAAAAAATCTTATTTCGTTTCCCGAGGTGAGACTCGATATCGGTACCTTGAATGCCATAGACACGAGCACAGACCATCGAGCCATACACAACTGACTAAAAGTTGTAGAAAAAATCCTCCGTGTATTTACTATGCAGTAACCAGTTTGGTGCAAATAGATTATTACATACCGCAATGAATTATAATTTTTTACTATGATGACATCTTTAAAATGTAAAAAAATGATGCACTGTCAAACTATATACTTTTAACTTTAATATATGAACTTTGGAAGGAAGAAAGTTAATGTTAAGTTTGTTATTTTGGCTTAAGAAAATGTCATAATTTGTTTGATTGTCGAAATTATTTTTTTTAAATTTAATATGCAATTAATGATGACTTAATCAACTTTTGTTCTCTTAATTTGATAATAAATCATACATATGATACATACACTTCAAGAAAATGAAATAAAAAATAGGTGTTCCCCTGCATTCTGATGATATATTAATTTTAAAATTTAGCATATTTTCACCATTTTGTTAACTTATACGTGCGTAGCCAGTCACTTTTGACGTGCTCGTATAACGCAATTTCGAGTTGAAACGTGAATCAAATATGATGATATTATTAAAGAAAGATTGTAAAACAGAAATCGGGCAAAAAGAGTGCGCATTAACGTTTAACGCGCAGTGCGCGTGAAAAAATCGGCGCACTCATGGCAATTTTTTAAACGCTTAAAATTGCCTGAAACGTACTCTAATTTCATCGAAAATAAATTTTGACAATTTTGAACATTTTAAGCGCGCGTACGCAAGCGTTATATGCGCTACGCACGTAATTGTATTGCCATATAATGAAATATGACCTGAAATTTATGAGTACCAAATTTTGTTTAATTGTGATTCATGCTTGTGAAGATATGATTACAAACGTGATTTCGTAAACTCGCGCGTAGACCACGTAATGTTTGATTGCGCACCGTGAAAACATAACCACATCGATTCCTGGCCATAAGGAATACACTCTGAAAAATTGACTTAGTTAAATGAAACTGATATCAAGATAATTGACGGACAAATAGTGCTAAGGAAAGAATAAATAAATAAATAAATAAAGAAATAAATAAAGATTTTGACAGAATCAAGAGGTTATATGCATGAATGCATATAACCTAATAAATAAAGATTTTGACAGAATCAAGAGGTTATATGCATGATAATGCATATAACCTAATAAATAAATAAAGATTTTGACAGAATCAAGAGGTTATATGCATGATAATGCATATAACCTAATAAAAAAAAAAAAAAGTAACACTACAATAACAAATGCTTATCCGCTTGAGGCGGATAACCAATAAATAAAGATTTTGACAGAATCAAGAGGTTATATGCATGATAATGCATATAACCTAATAACAAAGGTTATCCGCTTGAGGCGGATAACCAAAAAAAAAAAGTAACACTACAATAACAAAGGTTATCCGCTTGAGGCGGATAACCAACTAGAACTTAAACTCGTCACTTGAGGACGAGTTTGGTTATCCGCCCGCAACAAAACCGTATCTTGCGTATTAAAGTACTTCTCAGTTATGACTTTTCCAAAAAAAAGTAGCCTATTCAAAAAATTGAAACTGCCCTTTCAGTGTAATAACCAAATAAACCCTTTTAATTAATTGTTTTCCCGTGATGGGATTCGAACCCGGTACCTCTGATACCAAAGTCGGTTGCACTACACATCGAGCCATATGAGCTCCTGCTGAAGAAAATCCGAAGAAAAAGTCCTCGTTCATTCGGTATGTCGTGAACCCCGTCGATGCAAGTTGATTATTACATAATGAACTTAAATCATAATTTTTACTATGATGAAATCTTCACAAATTTTAAACAGTTACATATTATGAAAGTGCATACTTTCAAGGTTTATATATTAACATGTAAAGAAAAAAGATAAACGTTATGTTTATTGTTTTGCTCTTTGAATATGTTTATGTTTGTTTGATGATAATTATTTCAAACATTACATTTAATTTGCAAATAATGTAGCCATCAAACACTTTTTAACATTCAAGAGTATAATAAATCAGACCTATGATTCATACACTGCAAGAAAATAAAAAAAAAATGGGGGTAACCTTGCATTCTGATGAATTGTTTCATTTTTAAAAGTAGACATATTTTGCAACAATTTCACAATTTGTTGATGTTTACAAAATTCGGTAGGGTTAAAAATGTTAACAATTGATGTGAAGCAAACGTGGCTTAAAATTACGTTAAAAAATATTTATCTGTTTCAAAGTTATGATCAATTTCAGATTTTCAGAAAATCGCGCGTAACTTACGATACGAGCCTCTTACAGCGTCCAAAAGCTTGGCTGTACAATTTCAGTTAAATGTCTATATGTTGACCAAGTTACAACATGTTATGTTAACGCGTTGCAGAGTAACAGCGTGCACAAATTTTGAGCATTTTAAAATTTCAAACGCATTTTACGCGCAAATATGAGTAGCCAATCGTATGCACCAAGAATTATTGGAGTTAAACCACGGTGTTTCAAGTAGTATACGTATGAAACGCCATATGTATCAAAATACTTATGTTTTACTAAGTTAAAACTCCGTCTGGAGAACTCGGAATAATGTGATAATATTCTTTTAGATACGAATTTTTCGATCATTACCAGATATCTTTTCAGTTATGACTTTTCTAAAAAGTATAATAACCAAATACATCCTTATATTTAATTTATTTAATTGTTTTCCCGTGATGGAATTCGATCTCGGTACATCTCATACCAAAGTCGGTTTCACCTGCCGAAGAAAACACGAAGAAAGATTACTCGTTCATTCGGTATGTCGTGAACCCCCGCGATGCAAATAGATGATTTCATACCAAACTTTTACTATGATGAAATCTTCATCTTTCAAGTTTTATTATAGGACCTAAGAATCAATTTGCATAGTGCACCAATGCATGTAACACCAGAGTGTATTAAATCATAGACTTCTGTATTTTTTTGCATAAATTGCATGCCATAGTTAAGTGACCCCAAGTTGAAAGATTATAATGAAATGAGAAATGTTGTTTAAAAACTCTTCTAATAATATCTAATATATGGGACAATATCATAATAGTGAAAACTAATGTTATCAAATTTACATTTTGCTGTGCATCTGAGATAGATCAGGTAAGTATCCAAAGCAGAGATTTGTCCCAAAGTTTTTTCCATTGTGTTCGCCTATATACTAGGATAGTAAAGTGACATTTTGATGAAAGCATTCAACTATAATGTTTACAATACACATGAGACAATTACAAGTTTGTTGCTTTGTTTTGTTTTTATTTTTGAAACATTTGCATTAGTTCAAGTGAACTAATGGATTGATTTTTTTTTTGTATTTTACATTGCACAGGCAATAAGTTCGTGAACTCTTCCACCGACAAATTTACTGATTTGAAAATGTCCATACTGCAAATCATGATCTGATCATCGTCTGTCAGAAGATTTAGTTTTCTGTGGAAAGAAAAAAAACTTGCGTTAGTGAAATCAAATGTTGTTTTATCTAAATCTGTGCTATTTGATTAAGTAATTTACATTTTGATGTTTTTCTGAATTTATATACATACTGTTCTGAATCATTTTCTTCATCTACAGCAGTAATGGTGACTGTGTAGGTTTTATCGGATTCGTCCACTGTGTGAAGAAAAGGAGAAACGTTTTCTTTTGTCATCTTGTAGGTATATTAATTGTGCAAGAAGGCGAGAAAAGCTGTAGTGATTTGGTCAAATAGGTGGATATAGACAGAACTTATCTGTCAACGTTCAATTGGCTATGGGGAACCAAAATTATCATGCTGTAAACAGTAATATGCGATTTTGAATACATTATTTGATAATTAAGATCTTACGTTTACGATTGTTAAGTCTAAAGATTTAACTTGCTGTATATCTTTGTAGATTTCGACTTCTACATTGTTGAATGTTACGGTGTTGCCGATATTTGCATCCGTTATCAGTTCACTGTGTGAGCCCCACAGCTTGCATTTAATTTTTTTGGACGGTCTGCCGTCTTCGCCGTCTTCGCCGTCTGCGAGAAAGATGTCTCGTCTTTTCCATCCAGTACCTTCTCGGATTGGAAAAACCTGTAAGGATATGATGTGTAATACTTTAATTGTCTTATTCTCAATATATTTTATCCATATGACCTTATTAGTTTAAAACAAATTAATGGGAATCTATACAACTACAATTAATACTGCACCTCAGCTATTGTTGCCTTTAAACTAATCCTCCTTTTTGCTGGCAAAATTAAAGTTTGTGACACGGTATGCTCAGGAGGGTGATAGAATTCAGTCAGCTTGGAATGCGGTATCTCAAAGGCACACGTTTGGAAAATCTAGAAAAAAAAGTGTTGTATATAAATAATGTGGATTGTGTGGTACATAGGGTAGGTAGGTAGGTATAATGTGTTTAAAGGGCAAGTACATACTTTCGATTTTTCGCTTAATCGGATGTAGTTGGCATCAGGTTTTTTTGTTGTGGTGTGTTTTATCATCCTAATGTATTTCCCTTTGCACATTTTTTGTTGTAGACTTTTTGGAATTGTTGTTTCAAACACGTCAAAGTTATTGTCCATGGTAAAACAAAAAAAATGTTCACCATGTAACGCTGGTGTGGAAAGGATATATACTGCCACAGAAGACATCTGTTGAAATATAGAAGATTTCTATGTACTGTTAGCTTATTACAGGTTGGTTACAGCGGTAACGAAAATATGTTAAAATATTAAAGTCACACAGCCTTGTTATGGATTAACTTGTAAATGATCCATTGATTAAACGGATTGTAATATTTCGAACAAGAGGACACATTTTACTCACCTTTTCAGTTTAAACCCAACAGACGATTGTGAGAGCATGGACGCTTTGAAACTTGCTTTTAAGTTGTGTTTAGCACATGCGCATATCAGTATATCGACACCTGTACCTAAAAATCATGACAATATTGTTTGGAATATGAGCATATTTCCTACGTACGTTCAAAGCCGCTTTTGTTAATATAATACAAACTTTATTTTACAGGTGGGGCCGTTGTTGCTTCTAATTTGTTCCCATCATGCATCGCGAACGGTATTTGCTAAACCTTATTGCACGATGATATGGTTCTAAGTGTCAATATAGACGAGAACTTACGTTATATTAGAAAAAAAAAGTTGTTTTACATTTATCACTTTATAGAATTATTTGCTTAAACGAAACATTTAACTTGAAGCAAGTTAATATTGTCGTTATCGTTTATTTTGGTATTTTTGGCGACAATTGCATGCCATACTTGTAATACTGTTTCGTTTATCATATCGAGCAGCATCGCCCCGGTCTAACGCACATGTTGTGATATTAGCTAGCTGGTTTGTGAGACAAGACACGAGTGCATATTAACGCATTTTTTATTTAAATTTGATACTAAGCCAAGTAAGAAACAGGTAAGATGTTTTAAGCTACTTTTGGATGTTTGTTGTTGGAGAATATTGGATTTCATGTTTTTTTAGGCTAGCAAGTTAGGCCAAGAAGGACAAAAGTCGGCACTGTACGAAGGCGGTGACCTGAATGCCAGAATCTGGGACGATTCGGCCCACTTTTGGGCTGAAACGTCTCGCTTTTAGTCTAAACCAATGATTTTTATCAAGTTTGTAAAGGTGTTTGAACTTCCTTTTTCTGGGTGTTTTCTGCAACACCAAGGCAAAGGGAATGGAACAACATGCTAGTTTTGAATAATCGGGCAAAACGTGTCTTTTTACTAGCCGTTGTTAATGGTGAAATGTGTTTAGGCTAGCGGGACGATTCGGCTCTGAGACGATTCGCCACACTTATATGTATCGGTGTTGATATGAATTTTATAAGCTTTTTCTCCCAAACTTGATTAAACTAATATAATAGCGATAAAGATGAAATAAACCAACAATTTTTAAAACATTGTCGAAAATGTTAATTTTTTAGCCACGCCACGTGGACTATGTAAATGAGTTACGCCCTATATGTTGGCTGAATAGCAAATGCACAAAAGTTTTCAAAGAATAAATTGAATATAAAATTACGTTTTTAGTAATTTATTTTATATATTATTATATCATCATTGCCAATATCAATAAAAAATGGATATTTAAACACCTTTAAAAACTTGATAGATACCACAAAAAAATGTATATAAATTTGGTCTTAAATGAGACGTTTCGGCCCATAAAGTGGGACGTTTCGACTCAAAAGTGCGTTGAATCGTTCCACCAACATTTATATGGGCTTCACTGATTTGTATAGGTAATTATGAGACTATTGTAGGCATATGCTCATATCAGTATATCGACACCTGTACCTATCGAATATGACCATATTTCCTACGTACGCTTCAAAGCTGCTTTTGTTATTATAATACAAACTTTATTTTACAGGTGGGGGCGTTGTTGCTTCTAATTTGTTCCCATCATGCATCGCGAACGGTATTTGCTAAACCTTATTGCACGATGGTATGGTTATAAGTGTCAATATAGACGAAAACTTATGTTATATTAGAAAAAAAAAGTTGTTTTACATTTATCACTTTATAGAATTATTTGCTTAAACGAAACATTTAACTTGAAGCAAGTTAATATTGTCGTTATCGTTTATTTTGTGGGGTTTTTTTTGGCGACGATTGCATGCCATACTTGTAATACTGTTTCGTTCATCAATCGGAGCATCGCCTAGTCTGTGACGCACATGTTTTGATATCCATGTTATGCGCGATTTGAACGATTTGCGCAATTTGAAATTGCGCAAAAAAAATCCTTGCGCAATTTGAATTGAAACATGTGTTTCAAATTGCGCAAGCAACGTATTAAATTGCGCAAGTAATCTGCAAATTGCGCGCAAGGTTTTTCAACAGATTGTGAAATCATGCACACCCATGTTTTTATAGTAATTTCTAAGAATGATTCAAAATTAAAGATAAATATCGCATTTCCTTATTTTAGTAGTGCAAATATTGTTATAAGTTAGCATACCGTCGAACAACCGACGAAGGAAAACGAAGCGGTGGTGTTCCACCAGGCGGGCGCGGCGCGGGCGGCCGGCTATACTACTCTAGCCTAGCTAGGGTCTGGACTACTGATACTGACTAGGTTACATGGCCTAGCTTAAACTAATATTAAAAACTTAAAAAGTGAGTATTAAACATTATCTTCATTGAAATGGTCTTATTTATTTATAATAAAATACTAAATTTTAAACTCCTCTGCCTAGGCCTAGCCTAGCCATGTATGGGAAAATTTACAGTTCGTTTTCAAATTGCGCAAAGGTGTCATATTGCGCAAGAACTATCTTGCGCAATTTACAAATTGTGCAGCGCAATTTAAAATTGCGCAAAGATTTTCTTGCGCAATTTGAAATTGCACAAGTTGATTGCGCAATTTGAAATTGCGCAAAAAAATCATTGCGCAAATTTAAATTGCGCAAGAATTCTTTGCGCAATTTCAAATTGCGCAAGGATTTCTTTGCGCAATTTCAAATTGCGCAAATCGTTCAAATCGCGCATAACATCCATATTAATTAGTCTAGCTCGTTTGTGAGACAAGACGCGATTGCATATTAACAAATTTTGGATTTGAATTTAATACTAGGCGTATAAGAAACAGGTAAGATGTTTTTGGATACTTTTGGATGTTTGTTTTACTTTTAGGCTAGCAAGTTAGGCCAAGAAGGACAAGAGTCGGCACTGTACGAAGAAGGCGGTGACCTGAATGCCAAAATCTGGCTCGATTCGGCCCACTTTTTGGCCGAAACGTTTCGCTTTTAGTCTAAACCAATGATTGTTAATATACATTTTTGGGGTATTTATCAAGTTTGTAAAGGTATTTCAACTTCCTTTTCTAGGCCTTTTCTGCCACACCAAGGCATGTACGCCATGTAGTGTATTTCAGTGTAGAAAGTAGGAAAAAAGCCACCCCTGTATAAAGCCACCACTGTTAAAAGCAACCCAACAATGGACTATACCATTTAAAAATGGGGGTGCCATGTAATCAACTTCTATTTAATTGTGTGTTATGAATAGGAATTTAGCATGAATTATAACATTTTATTAAACTTAGGACTGACAAATCTCGAAATAAAAAATATCACATAGTCCTTATACAATGAATAAGTATTGATATTTATAAACAGTCTGTCTAATTAAAAACATTACATTAAATTGAATGAATAAATAAATGAAGTACACAAAATTATATTTAATTATATCAGTTTAACAGTTTTGAGAGATAATAATTGTTTTATATTTACAAATACTGTACATTAAAAGCAAGTCTTTGGTCGCAAGATACTTTAATCGTATGGCATAACCTAGTGCAGTCATAGTTTGATTTTGGCCTGTCGGTTGTACTTAGAAATTATGTTATAGTCTAGAGTTGCTCTTTACTGTTGATTTGGTAATGCGTTTAGATGGCACTGGTTTTCCTCGCTTTACAAGTTCAATTAAAGTCACTGAAGATGCTTCATCTCTTTTGATTGCATTGATTGATGACCAGATAGATTGGTTTGTATGACCAGTGTAGTTAAGATGCTTTCTATTCCAAGATTCACAAATGTTGTTTGTCCTCGGTTCACAGTTTAATGTCAGGTGATAAACGTTCCATAGGTCTATGTCAAACATTGGTGGGATCTTTCTGAAGATACAATTAAATATTTAAATAATCATATTTAATAAAATTGTATACAGTATATTACAACATTTGGTTAAGAAAGGCCTAAAGATAAAATAAAATGTGTCACATCATGATATACAGTAGAACAAATCCGAAGAAGACATGACATATGGCTGGTATTGGTAACTATCTACTATCAAGGTTTGCTTTGAGTTATTCAGTGAGTGGTTTTTTTGCTTGCTTGAAATAAGGATATATTTCATCCTGGTGACAGAGAAATTAAGCCACATTAGTTTTGTTGTTATTAACTTTAGAAAGATTGAGACTTTGTTTATATGAAGATATACTCTAATTACACAAGTAAGTTTTAAAACATTGTGTGTATATGTTTCTATATGTTTTTTGTTGTGGTATAATTTGTTTTTCGTCACATTCACAATGTAACCCTATTTTCTGTGTTCCTTTTTTGGTACATATCATTATCATGTTTTACAACAGTGTATTTAAGTTTACAAATTTCATGTGTAGGTTAGCTAGTTAAGCCAAGAAGGACAAAAAGCCGGTGCATTGTGAGGATCCGAGACAATTTGGCCCTGAGGCGATTTGGCCCGAAACTTTCCACTTTTTGGGCCGAAATGTCTCACTTTCTGGGTTGAAACATCTAATTTTATCCAACCAATAATTATTTGGGTATTTAAACAATTTTCAAACTTAATTTTTTATGACATATTTTGGATCAGGTGCCGTTTTTTTGTGCCACTTCGACCACCTGTATGTACTATACTATTGTATATTATAATGATAAGGCTGTGGTGAATTGTTTATGTAACCTACAGTACATGGAACAATACAGAAAGAAATATTAATTAATTATCCATGGATTGTTAACAAAGGAAACTTCTTGAATAGCACACACTAAACCCAGTGTATTTAATAAACTTCAGCTTAGTCAAATATCAGTCATGATTTCAGATTACGTGATTGCCTGTTTAGGGATGCAAAATGATACTTTGTTGTATATTTTACATATTATGTTGATGTTTGCTGATTTTGGTCGAAATAAATGATTTGAATTGAAGAAAATAAATAATAAATAAAATACATTTTTTGGATCACACAGTAGTGTAATAAATTAAATTGTTTTTAACATAATGGAGAAACAAAGATGTTAAAACAAAAGAATAAAATGGATATAAAACAGACATATATAGGCCTACTGTATATTGTTGTACACAAAAAGCCTAACAATGAGTTGCTACTAATAATGATAATTTTAAAATAGGCTTAATTTATAATATTAAAATAACAAATAAAATTTGGCAGCCATAAATGGTCACGCGGACCGATTTTTGCAACCAGAAAACCCGTCCGCCGGGCCAATTTTGATGTTACCATTGAAGAATATTTCAAATTTTATTAAATTAATGTACTTTTTCTTACAGGTTGTTGGTACGTGTTAGTTGTTTTGTTCTCTTCTTCAACTAAGGATAAATTTAATCGTGGTAACAGAGAAATTGATTCACAACATTTTTTTGTATTATTAACTTTAGAAAGATTTAGCCTTTGTTTATGAAGATATACTCAATTTCATTACACAAGTAAGTTTAAAAACATTAATTTGTGTGTATATTTTTTTCTGTTTGTCTTTGTACAGTATATTTATTAATATTGATCATGATCAAGCATGATGTAGTATAGAGTTTGTATAACATAATTTAATTAATGCAGTTTTAAGTCTCTTCTTTAAAAAACTCTGTGAGACCGCAGTTTAAGTGCAGTCTATAAATACTTAGTGTTATAATTATTAGTATTATTTTAAGGTACTGTAGAAGGTCTACTGAAACATGTTTTTTCAGCTACAGTACCAAATAAATAATTTAATATGATTAACTTGTGCTTTTTATTTGATATGTATAAAAATATAGGCCTACAAATAATTTGTTTATGAGTGCAATGGTATAATTTCATGAATACAGTATTTATTAAATATTATGTGGCTCACAATTCTCCAATTAAGTGATAGGAAATCTACTTAGGTGTGTTATAATAGTAATTATGAAGCATGTTCTGATACTTAATATATATTTTTATAATTACAGGTCAAGAGAGAAATTTAATTCAACTTACCAGTTTCTGGCAGTGGCAGTTACATGTAAATCAGTGTTGTAAGTAAATTTGTATTTTAAGGAATTTAAAAAAAAAATGGTATACAGTACTGCTTAATAGTTGACAATAATACAGTATTTACACTATCTATCCCGTAAATGGAAACAAATGTTTAAATATGGATGTGTATGGTTGACGAATATGTTTTCGAATGATGATGTATTCTATTTCACAATTAAATCAGACTATTACTGAACAAAACTTTCAATTACATGTTGTTAAATTTGTTTTAATGATACCAAATTGAGGAATAATTTTTTCAGGTGAATAATTGTTTATTTGCGAACCAATTTTTTTGTGAAAGTGAATTACTATTATGTGACATTAAAATGACATATTCAACAAAAATATTTAAATAATTTTATTTTAGGGGGACAATATATGTTTAAACAAAGAAAAAAAGAAAACTTTACATTATTGCATATATAAATAATTTTCATTTTTTTTGTTTTCAGATTTGGAGTGGATAATTGTGTGAAAGAAATCAAACTTGAATACCAAACTTGAATACCAAACTCCAATAACAAACTTGAAAACCAAACTTAAAAACAAAATTGAATACCAAACTTGAATACCAAACTTGAAAACCAAACTTGAAAACCAAACTTGAATACCAAACTTGAATACCAAACTTGAATACCAAACTTGAATACCAAACTTGAATACCAAACTTGACAACCAAACTTGAATACCAAACTTGAAAACCAAACTTGAAAACCAAACTTGAAAACCAAACTTGAAAACCAAACTTGAAAACCAAACTTGAAAACCAAACTTGAAAACCAAACTTGAATACCAAACTTGAATACCAAACTTGAATACCAAACTTGAATACCAAACTTGAAAACAAAATTTGTGAACATAGCTAAACAAATAAATTAATCAAAAAATTAAATTGTAATTATAGATTAAATCAGAATATAATCTTAGAATTGTATTTATAATATAAGAATACTTTAAAGAAAGTATTTCCTCAACGTTTGAATAAAGAGAAGAAGAACTTAATTATTATATTAAATATTATTATTATTGAAATTTTAGAATACATAGATTAATTGTCATAGGAATTGAAAAAACAAGGCAAGGCATAATGGATATGTATGAATTCATAACAGTAGTTAATGATATACTAAACATACTTTATGAATGTTGTTTAAGTGACAATGTTATTAAAGAAGATGCAATTAATATTAAAAAGCAAAAAATTGTCAATACATGTGATGTTAATACTTGTAATGTCAAATCAATTGAAGATGATATTAAAGTAAATAAGACATTTAGAAGCAATTTTGTGAATTGTATAACAAGAAAGGAAATACAACAACTCTCCGGTGGTGGTGGCTCACAACGTTTAAGAAACAAGAAGGGTCGTTTTGTCAAAACCAAAAAGCATAATAATAAAGAATCACGATCAGACCACGATAAATCAGAAAAGGTTGGTGAAAATATCATTCCTGAGAAAAGTGACAGTTTAAAACTGAATAGCTATGAGGAAATGAAATATATTGAAGAAAACAGTAAAGCAACTGGTTATATGATAGCACCAAGTAAAAGACTTGACCGTAGTAGTGTTGCAGATCATGAATTAAAGAAAAGTGAATTGAAAATTGAGGGACAGACAAACGCATCTAATGCAAAGACTAGGCAGAATACTAAAGCTAAAAATGAATGTGAACAAAATAATAGTGATCAAAATATGGATATTAAAGTTTCAACACATCTATGCAATATATCTGATGATACAATTAAAGAAAGTACTCTGTGTTTGAATGTTAAAAGTAATACAAATAAAAGTTTTTTAAAACCATGTAGCATTTCTAATAATGTAACTGTAGCACAGAGTTTAAAGAACAAGAGTTGTCGTTTTGTCAAAAGTAAAACTCTTAATAAGAAACAATCACTTGATTGTTTGAAATTGAATTCAAAATTTGACGATAAAATGGAACAGGTTAGTAGAAATATTGTTCCGGACAACAATGACATTTCAGAAATGAAAACTGACGAAAATTGTAAAATGAAATGTAATGAATATTACAGTAACACAGAAGCTGGTGATGTACCAAATAGTAATAGTGAAATGAATGAATCTAGTATAACACCATATAACGATTTTGATGTTACAGATCATGAAAATAATACATGTGCAAATTATGAGTTTTCAGACGTAGGCCCATTAATAATTGATAATGGACAACAAAAAACATCCAATGGAAAAATTAAAGCTAAAAGTGAAAGTAAGCAATTGAATAATACTGATCAAACTCTGGATATCAACGTTTCAACAAATGTTGTAGACGAGGATATTAAAAAAATAGAGAAGCTTCCACCGTCAAATGATAAAGCTAACATTAATAAAAGTGTGTTCAACCATTGTAAGAGTATTACTAATAATGTGTTAGCACAGGGTAGTTTTAATCAAGGAGATTCTCGGTTTGGCTTTTCACGTGGTAAGCAGTGTGTTCCAAATAGTCTTGTCGCTATTCTTTATTCAACAATGAGAAATGGAAATGAATTCTTTACTACTGATCTTGACGAAATATTGACTCTTGGAAATGAGTTGTACTATTACATTCAAAAAGATTCCACTATGCATGAGGACCTTTTGATGATTTCTGAACTGCCGAACGAATTAGATATTTTGAATAACACATTTGTAATCCTTCCCAGTGAATCAGTGTTTGGCATTATAGATGGGGATTTCGAATTGATGGCTGAGTGTGGCGCTTTGTCATTAAATCAAGCTCTTGAACAAGAATTACACCAACATGATGCATGTTTCATGAGTTTCAACAGAAGTACATTCTCCATAATTAAACGTTTAAATGGTTTCCTTATATTTGATCCACATGCAAGAGATCGATATGGTTGTGTTAGTGGACATGGAAAGAGCATTTTAGTTTACAGTACATCTTGGCAATGTGTATACAGTTATTGTATAAAATTAGCAAGGTCAATGAATTGTAATTTACATGACACTGAGTTTGAACTGACTGGGATAAATGTTCAAAATAAATCTATGGATTCTTCTATCAGCTTAAATAATAACTGTGAACAAAAAGGATCAAAACATATCGATGTTGATGCACCTAGTACTTGTCAGTATAAATTATCTGATAAAAATGTTGATTCCAAAATTAAAGGTCAAACACATAATAGAGAGGGGGATGGCGACATTGAAATCGTTAATGTTGAATATGGAGACAAACCTGACAAGAATTTTAAATTTGTTCCACTCTTAGAAGCACAAAAGAAACACATGTGTAATAAGTTAGGCAATAATTTTGAACATTCATGTAGTGTTAATAACAGAGAGAGTCATATTGGGCATCCTCTACAGATTAAGCATATTACTGGTGATGGTAATTGTTTTTATCGTGCGATTTCATACACTATATCTGGGACGGAAAATAATCATTTGATTTTAAGAAGAGCAATTGTTAATCATTTATTGGACACTGATGAAATATTTAACGATATATATTTATCGTTAAAGAATATGTATTTAAAAATAGAGTTATGGATAATGGAACATGGGCTTCTAACACTGAAATAAGTGCGATGGCAAACTTGCTTAAAACAGATATTTATTCGTTCAATGATCAATTTTTGACATGGCAAATGTTTTCTGCCAAAAAGCCAAGAATAATAAATGATGTTACAACTGACAACGGTATGTATATTCTGTACACCGGCAATGTGCATTTTGATGTAGTGGAATCTGTCGATATCAATTCAAATTGTGTTCAGGAAACAAGAAAACTTGATGTGAATACGTCTTCGGAAAAAACGTTTTCAAATGTAGAGGCGACTCTAATGACATCTGGCAATAAACGAAAACGAATAAAAGACCAGAGCCATGACACACTGGAAGACGTTATAGAACCAAAACAAAAACAGAACAGAAATGTTGCAGGACTTTGTTCTAATAACGATATAAAGACATTAAGAAGAAAGAGAAAACAATCAGAACAAATTAAAAGACAAAACAACAAAATCCGAATGAGAATGAAACGTTTCAATGAAAATTCTAGCATAGTAGATGCTAAAATAAACAAATATCAAACCGATTCTGTATACAGAGAAGAAAAGAAACGTAAAATGAAAGAGGCCCAAAAAATAAAGTATGAGGAGGATGATTATAAAATTCAAAAAAGAAAAGAAAACAGAGAAAAACAGCAGAAACGGTATAGATGTGAACCTGTATATAACCTTAACATACGAAGTAAGACGAGGCAACATTACAACGATAATTGTGGTTACCGAACCAACAAAAAATTTAAAAGTGTACTAAATTATAAATTAAATGAAACATTTAGGCAAAACTTAAAAAAAAGGAGAAAAAAGATGTATCACAATGATTTACTATTTAGACAAAACTTGAAGCAAAAATTAGCAGCAAAGTATCGCAAGAATTCAAAATTCAGGGAAATCTTGAGGCAAAAATTAGCAGCAAAGTATCGCAATAATTCAAAATTCAGGGAAAACTTGAGGCAACAATTGACAAAGAAATATCACAGTAATTCTAGATTTCAACAAAAATGTAAGCAAATGTTTACAGAAAAGTATCATGGTGATGAAGGGTTTCGAAAAAATGTTGTGAAAAAAAGCATCAAGCATCGTGAAATACGGAAACAAAAAAAGTGTAAGTTTGATTTTGTTTTGGAAAACTTTAGAGAAACAATTTCTCATGGTCCTGAATATGTTTGTTGTGTATGCTTTAAAATTTTATTTAAAAATCAAGTAATGAAGTGCATCAAAGCTAAGTACGAAAATAGGACGTGTATAAATGAAAAGTATTTGCATACTTGCAACGATAAATGTAATAAATCACCAAGATGTTTCTTATGGATTTGTTTCACATGCCACAAAAAAATGTTACATGGCAAAGTTCCCGCAGAAGCCAGTTCAAACAATTTACAATTACATGATATTCCTCCTGAATTAAATAGTTTAAACAATTTAGAGCAACATTTGATAGGATTAAATATTCCTTTTATGAAATTAATGAATTTACCGAAAGGCGGACAGAACGGGATACATGGACCAGTTGTATGTGTACCATCAAATACAATTGAAACTGTAAAAATACTGCCTAGACCAAAGGCTGATGATCAGTTAATATCAGTAAAATTGAAGCGAAAATTGTCTTACAAGGGTTATTATAAATACAAATTTGTTAACACAACCAATGTTATTCAAGCTCTAGAATATTTACAAGATCACAACAAATGGTATTTTGATGTAGCTATTGATGAAAAATGGCACAATTACTTATCGAAAGAAAACATTCAAAGTGCAAATGATAATGTAGAAGATCAACAGACTTGTGTAGAAAACAATGACGAAGATGAAGTAGAAGACAGATTGTGTGGTGTTGCCTTTGACACAAGTTTGCAACCTGTTGATAGACGACAAAATGTGGTTGATGAATATTTTCGTGATATAATTTGTTGTGCACCATGTGAAAACAATAGTCCAATTGCATTGTTAAGTAATGAAAGCAATGAAGCAAAATCATTCCCGGTGTTATTTCCAACAGGTCAACCAACATTCCACGATGCTAGAGATGTTAAAATAACACTTGGACGTTATTTGCAAAATAGATTAATGCATATAGATAACAGATTTGAAAACAATACAGAATTCATATTTTATGCTCAATCTATATATGAACTTCAACAAATTTTATCGAGTATTTCCATTGCTTTGCGAAAAGGGTCGAGTAAAAAGGATGATTTTAGTAAACTAACTATATCTGATTTGAAAAATGCTAACAAAATTGAGGAGATTTTGAAATCTGATATGGGTTATAAATTTTTAAAACAAATACGCGGAACTCCGCCTTACTGGCAAGCAACACAGAAAGATGTAATAGCAATGGTAAGACAGATTGGCAAGCCAGCATTCTTTCTTTCATTTTCAAGTGCAGATTTCCGCTGGAAAGAAATAATGACGACTTTATTAAGTCAAACAGGAGACCAACGAAATATCGATGAATTGGAATGGACAGACAAATGTAATTTGCTAAAATCGAATCCAGTGACTGTTGCCAGAATGTTTGACAAACGCTTTCATACTTTTTTGAAAAGAGTAATTTTGTCTGAAGCAAATCCTATTGGTAAAGTTATAGATTATTTTTACAGAATTGAATTTCAAATGAGAGGAAGTCCACATGTTCATATGTTAGTGTGGGTCGAAAATGCTCCTGTTTTTGGTTTAGATGAAGATAAGAAAATTGTTGATTTTGTTGATAAGTATATTTCTTGTGCCGTACCATGCAAAATTGTAGATCCTGAAATGAATGAAATTGTTTCAAGTGTGCAGATTCACAGTAAAAAGCATTCGAAATCGTGTAAGAAAAAGGGAACAAATTGTAGATTTAATTTTCCTAGACAACCTTCTGAAAAAACATTTGTTATGAGGCCTATTGTGGATAAAAACAATGATGATAAGGATGCCACTAAACAGGCGAAAGAGTTATTAACAAAAGTAAAAGATGCTGTGTCAAATGAAGAAACGTATCAAAAGGCAAAAGAACTTTTTCAAAGTTTAGGCATTACACAGAATGCATTTGAGGATGCAAATAATTGTATAGCTACTGAAGAAAAGATTGTTATAAAGAGAAACCCTCAAGATGTGTGGGTAAATCAGTATAATCCTTTCTTATTGAGAGCATGGAATGCTAATATGGATATTCAGTATATTACAAATGTATATGCATGTATTATTTACCTTGTGTCATACATGTCGAAATCTGAGCGGGAAATGGGCTTACTGTTATCTCATGCAGCATCAGAAATGAAAGAAGGAAATGAAGATGTTGGAAAAAGTTTACGAAAACTTGGTCATGTGTATATGAATAATCGAGAAGTGTCTGCACAAGAAAGTGTTTATCGTGTCTGTGGTTTGAGGTTAAAAGAATGTTCAAGGAAAGTTGAATTTATCCCTGTAGGACCTAATCCTGTTAGAATGAGTTTACCACTAAACGTAATTAAAAATAAACCAAATGATGATAGAAGCCCATGGTTGCCAAATAAAATTGACAAATATAAAGCTCGCCCTCATAGTTCTGAATTTAATAATATGTGTCTTGCAACATTTTGCTCTAACTATAGAATTATTAGTTCATCTGAAACGAAGGGAAAAAAACAAAAGAAGAATGTATTTCATTTACAAAACAACTTAGGATTCATCCAGAAAAGAACAAGAACCGGAAATGCTATTGTACGATATCCTCGGTTTCCTGTAAATTCAGCATCAGAAAAATATTTTCTCAGTATATTGCAATTATTTCTTCCATTTCGAGCAGAAAAACAATTAAAACCACCGAAATTTCAAACTTTTGAACAATTCTACGAAAAAGGATCTGTCAAATTATGTGGAAGTCAATTGCAAAAAGTAAAGATCATAGTTCAAGGAAACATGAAACTCTATGAAAAAAGCGCTGATGATGTTGAGGACGCACAAGAGTTCTTAGCAAAATTTGGACCACAAGAAGATGCATGGGGTCTATTATGTCCAGAAACTGAAAAAGAAAGATTAGATCATCCAAAACCAAATGTAGATATTGATGATAAAAAAAATGAATTTTTTATTCCAGATTTTGGACTAAAAAATAAATCATCTACTATAGAGTGCAATTCATCTTATATTTCAAGACCCGAATTGAATAAAATGATTCGATCTTTAAATAAAAAACAACAACAGATATTTTATAAGACAAGACAATGGTGCTTAGACAAAGTTAATGGTAAAACACCTGAATCGTTTTACACTTTTATAACTGGAGGCGCAGGAACTGGTAAAAGTCATTTAGTAAATTGTATTTATAATGAAGCAACCCGTATTCTTGGTAAAATTATGGAGAATCCAGACGATTTTTCAATATTAAAGTTAGCTCCAACGGGGATTGCAGCATATAATATTCAAGGTAAAACAATACATAGTGCGTTGTCTATTCCGATTTGTATCTCACTTCCTTATCAACCACTCGGGGAAGAAAAAATAAGTGCACTTCGTAATCAATTGGGTCAGTTGCAAATTGTTATTATCGATGAAATATCAATGGTAGATCAAACGTTACTTTGGTATATCCACGGAAGATTAAGACAAATAAAACAAATACGCAATGATAGTCCTTTTGGTAACATTTCAGTAATTGCAGTAGGTGATTTTTATCAGTTACCTCCTGTGATGGGGAGTTCTTTGTATACAGACACATTGGAAGGCTCATTATGGATTGATAACTTTAGACAAATACAATTAGATCAAATCATGAGACAAAAGGAAGATAACCAATTCGCTTTGTTGTTAAACAAATTGCGTACAAAAGAAAAAAATGACTGTTTATCTGATAAAGATTTATTAACTTTGAAATCACGGGAAACAGGTGAAAAATGTGAAGATGCCGTTCATATATACCCATGTAATAAACAAGTTAATGAATGGAATAAGAAAATGTTGCATAAAACCTGTACGAATATTATATGCATTCAAGCAGAAGATATTGTAGTTAACAGCAAAAAAGAACACAGAAAGTGCGATACACCTCGCAAATCACGTAAAACTAATTTATTAAATTATTTGTGGATTGCGCCTAATGCTAGAGTGATGTTGATTAAAAATGTAGATGTTAAAAAAGGCTTAACAAATGGATGTATGGGATATGTTAAAGAAATAACCAAACATTATCAAAACTCAAAACCAATATCTATTAAAGTGAAATTTGACAATAATGAAATTGGTATTCAGTTAATTGAAACGTTTCAAGAATCTATTGGCAGCAAATACAGCCGAAAACAATTTCCTCTCAAATTAGCTTATGCATGTACAGTTCATAAAGTGCAAGGGATGACAATGAATAAGGCATCAGTTAGCCTTAAAAATACGTTTGTGCCTGGACAAGCATACGTAGGTCTCAGTCGTGTTACCTCAATATCTGGACTTACCATTGAACATTTTAATCCTAACCTGATTTATTGTGATCCAAAAATAAAGACATGCTTAAATAAAATGGATTCATTTGTAGGCTTACATTGTGATAAAGAAGTTCATGATTACGATTTTTCCATAATGTTACATAACATTCAAGGGCTAAAACAACATTTTGTTGATCTTCAGTCTAATCAGTTGTTTATGAATTCTAGTATTATATGTCTAACTGAAACATGGTTAAGTCAGGGTGAAGATGTTTATGACTTCAGTATAGACCCATATAAATTATACCGACAAGCAAGATATAACTCGTATACTAATAAAAATCGTCTGACTTCAAAATTAAAAAATCAGGCTCATGGTGGTGTCGCAGTGTATACCAAAAACACATTTGTTAGTAGATTAGACATATGTAATATTGATATAGAAGTAATTTCATTTTTAATAACGTGTCCAAGTTCAGTTGTTGTATCAGTGATTTATCGACCTCCGAGCTACGACATCAATGAATTCTGTCAAAATTTAAGGAAACTATTGGAAAAGTTACACCAGGTAAATATAAAATCTGTCATAATGGGTGACTTTAATGAAAATATTTTAAAACAAACTTCCAGAGTCAATAATTTAATGTTAGAGAATGGGTACCAGCAACATGTTACATGTTCAACTACGGAAAACAATACATTAATTGATCATGTTTATAGCAAATGTCTAGACTCATTACAAGCCAAAGTGATTCCAATTTATTATAGCTATCATGAGGCAATTCAAATTAAATTTTAGTTAGAATATTCCAAAATGACCTTAAATGTTTATATCACATGTCATGATCGAAAATAATAGTTAGGTTACATTAATTTCAAATTTGCGAATAACCTTCTAAACTAACTATCCACCTAGTGTGGAAAATATTAATAAAGGGTTTTCATTTATTAATTGTTCAAAAATTAGCTCATTCAATACTGTCCCTTTACAAACTATACAAGTATATTTATATTTCATTCAATTACTTTTATTATTTTTATGAATTGAAAATGAAATGAAAAATCTGTCCAGCTTAAATATCATACCATAAAACTAACTCCAAATAAAGAGTGCCAAGCCTTGATTCAACGTTTCGATCTTTATTTGATCATCATAAATATCATCATCAGGTGTAACTAAAAAAACAAACTTATGTTTTAACGTTGTTTCCCATGCTGAGATTCGATCCCTGTGCGGCTAATAGCAAAGTCGGTGGCACTACACATCGAGCCATAAGGACACCCGTTACATATGTCACGAAGAAAGATTCCTTGTCCATTTGCTATGCCATGAACCCCTTGATGGAAATAGATTATTACATACCGAATTAAATCATTATACTATGATGGCATTTTCAACAAAATAAAAAAGTCACATATTGTGACAGTACATACTTTCAAGTTTTTATAAAATAATATTGACGGGAAAAAAGTAAACTACGTTTATTGTTTCACGCTTACAAAAAAATTGTTATTTTTATATCATTTTATTTAAATGTTTTCCCGTGATGGGATTCGATCCCGGTACCTCTGATACCAAAGTCGGCTGCACTAACACATCGAGCCATATGAGCACCTGCCGAAAAAAATCCGAAGAAAGATTATTCGTGCATTCGGTATGTCGTGAACACCGCTCGATGCAAGTTGATTATTACATATCAAACTAAATCATAATTTTAACTATGAAGAAATCTTCACAAATTTTAAACAGTGACACATTACGAAAGTGCGTATCTTGCGCATTCAAGTACTTTTCAGTTGCGACTTCTCCAAGAAGTAGCCTATTCAAAATTAAAACTGCCATTTCAGTGTAATAACCAAACAAATCCTTTTATTTAATTGTTTTCCCGTGATGGGATTTGATCCCGGTACCTCTGATACCAAAGTCGGTTGCACTACACATCGAGCCATATGAGCACCTGCTGAAGAAAATCCGAAGAAAGAGTCCTCGTTCATTCGGTATGTCGTGAACCCCCTCGATGCAAGTTGATTATTACATATCGAACTTAAATCATAATTTTTACTATTATGAAATCTTCACAAATTTTAAACACTGACATATTATGAAAGTGCATACTTTCAAGTTTTATATATTAACATGTAAAGAAAAAAGATAAACGTTATGTTTATTGTTTTACTCTTTGAATATGTTTTTTTTTTTGTTGATAATTATTTCAAAAATTACATTTAATATGCAAATAATGTAGCTATCAAACACTTTTTAACATTCAAGACTATAATAAATTAGACCTATGATTAATACACTGCAAGAAAATAAAATAAAAAATGGGGGTAACCTTGCATTCTGATGAACTGTTTCATTTTTAAAAGTAGACATATTTTGCAACATTTTCACAATTTGTTGACGTTTTCGTGCGCAACCTGTCATGTTTAACGTGCTCGTAGAACGCCATTTCAAGTTGAAAAGTGAATAAAATAACGTAAAATTGTTAACCGAAGATTTAAAAACACAAATCGTGTAAAAGAAATGTTCATACGTGTTTCCTGCGACGTGCGCGCGTAAAAATGTGCGCACCAGTGGCAATTTTTTAAACGCTTAAAATGACCTGAATCGTGCTCTAATTTAATCAGAAATTGATTTGAAGCATTTTAAAATTTCAAACGCCATTTACGCGCGCACTTTCTATTGTTACAAATTTCGGTAGCGTTAAAAAAGTTAACTATTGATGTGAAGCAAACGTGGCTGAAAATGACGTTAAAAAATATTCATTTGTTTCGAAGTTATAACCAATTTAAGATTTTCAGAAAATCACGCGTAACTTACGCTACGCGGCTCTGACATCGTCAAAAAGCTTGGCTGGACAACGTCAGTAAAATGTCTAAATGCTGAACAAGTTACAACATATTATGTTTACACGTTGAAGAGAAACAGCGTGCACAAAATAAGAAGAGTAAAATATTTCAAACGCAATTTACGCGAAAACTTTCTAATCTCCAAAAATTTGTTAAACATTCCAAAAGTTAGCCATTGATGTGAAGAAAACGTGGCTGAAA
The DNA here is from genome assembly GCF_964355755.1 of Antedon mediterranea. Taxonomy (NCBI): domain Eukaryota; kingdom Metazoa; phylum Echinodermata; class Crinoidea; order Comatulida; family Antedonidae; genus Antedon; species Antedon mediterranea. The sequence goes on from NC_092670.1 coordinate 24,457,344, forward strand.
ATTTCGTTAAAAAATATTTATCGGTTTCGAAGTTATGACCGATTTAAAATTTTCAGAAAATCGCGCGTAACTTACGCTACGCGGATCTTACATTGTCAAAAAGCTTGGCAGTACATCTTCAGTTAAATGTCTATATGTTGACGAAGTTACAACATGTTATGTTAACACGTTAAAGAGAAAACGCGTGCACAAAATCCGAGAAAGAAAGAAGAATAACTAGATCTTAAACTCGTCACTTGAGGACGAGTTTGGTTATCCGCCAGCAACAAAACGTATCTTGCGTATTCAAGTACTTCCAAGTTATGACTTTTCCAAAAAAGTAGGCTATTCGAAATTAAAACTGCCCTTTCAGTGTAATAACCAAATAAACCCTTTTAATTAATTGTTTTCCCGTGACGGGACTCGAACCCGGTACCTCTGATACCAAAGTCGGTTGCACTACACATCGAGCCATATGAGCACCTGCAGAAGAAAATCCGAAGAAAGAGTCCTCATTCATTCGGTATGTCGTGAACCCCCTCGATGCAAGTTGATTATTACATAATGAACTTAAATCATAATTGTTAGTATGATAAAATCTTCACAAATTTTAAACAGTTACATATTATGAAAGTGCATACTTTGAAGTTTTATATATTAACATGTAAAAAAAAAAGATAAACATTATGTTTATTGTTTTACTCTTTGAATATGTTTATGTTTGTTTGATGATAATTATTTCAAAAATTACATTTAATATGCAAATAATGTAGCCATCAAACACTTTTTAACATTCAAGACTATAATAAATTAGACCTATGATTAATACACTGCAAGAAAATAAAATAAAAAATGGGGGTAACCTTGCATTCTGATGAACTGTTTCATTTTTAAAAGTAGACATATTTTGGAACATTTTCACAATTTGTTGACGTTTTCGTGCGCAACCTGTCATGTTTAACGTGCTCGTAGAACGCCATTTCAAGTTGAAAAGTGAATAAAATAACGTAAAATTGTTAACCGTAGATTTAAAAACACAAATCGTGTAAAAGAAATGCTCATACCTGTTCCCTGCGCCGTGCGCGTGTAAAAATGTGCGCACCAGTGGCAATTTTTTAAACGCTTAAAATGATCTGAATCGTGCTCTAATTAATCAGAAATTGATTTGAAGCATTTTAACATTTCAAAAGCCATTTACGCGCGCACTTTCTAATGTTACAAATTGCGGTAGCGTTAAAAAAGTTAACTATTGATGTAAAGCAAACGTGGCTGGAAATGACGTTAAAAAATATTCATTTGTTTCGAAGTTATAATCAATTTAAGATTTTCAGAAAATCACGCGTAACTTACGCTACGCGGCTCTGACATCGTCAAAAAGCTTGGCTGGACAACTTCAGTATAATGTCTAAATACTGAACAAGTTACAACATATTATGTTTACACGTTGAAGAGAAACAGCGTGCACAAAACAAGAAGAGTAAAATATTTCAAACGCAATTTACGCGAAAACTTTCTAGTCTCCAAAAATTTGTTAAACATTCCAAAAGTTAGCCATTGATGTGAAGAAAACGTGGCTGAAAATTTCGTTAACAAATATTTATCGGTTTCGAAGTTATGACCGATTTAAGATTTTCAGAAAATCGCGCGTGACTTACGCTACGCGGATCTGACAGCGTCCAAAAGCTTGGCTGAACATCTTCAGTTAAATGTCTAAATGTTGACCAAGTTACAACATGTTATGTTAACGCGTTGAAGAAAAATCGCGTGCACAAAATCTGAGAAAGAAAGAAGAATAATAAAAAAAAAAAAAAAAAGTAACACTACAATAACAAGAGCTTATCCGCTTGAGGCGGATAACCAATAAAAAAAAAAAGTAACACTACAATAACAAAGGTTATCCGCTTGAGGCGGATAACCAATAAATAAAGATTTTGACAGAATCAAGAGGTTATATGCATATCATGCATATAACCTAATAAATAAATAAATAAAGATTTTGACAGAATCAAGAGGTTATATGCATATCATGCATATAACCTAAATAGTACCGTATATTTCGGTGTACAAGTCGCACCTGTGTATAAGACGCACCCATAACGGAGACTGAAATATTAGTATTTTTTATGTATTCGATGCATAAGACGCACTTATTTCTAGGCCGAAATTTAAACATTTTACAATCAAAACAATGGTATTTTAATAATAAAACAACGATATTTGAGACATATTTATTAGAATCAAATGATATAATTTTGTTTTGTTGCCTTTATTACATCGTAATCAGTCTCTACTTCAACTGAACGTTCAATGAAAAGGGAAATCCCCATATTGTTTCAGTTACGATGCACTGTCTATTTAAGTAACTTTAATTTCATATTATTTAAATATATACCTTCTTATTGTGTGTATGACCATTATAAAATCAATCCAAATGATGTTCAGTTTTTTGGGCTGATAATGAACCAGGAATATCATGTTGGGTAGGCCTATATGAAAATCTTTCCTATTTCCATGCATGCATTACAGCAATATGAGGAGAGGAGAGCACTAACCATGTGCTCCTTGCCTGGTGGCCAGCACTGTTGGCCATATACACTATGAGATTAGGGGAAGCTACTTAACACAATAACAATACACTCTTTTAGATATCGCTTGACATACGAACTATTGCCTACATGATTATAAAAATTATGTGATTGTTGACATAGAGATGTAATAAAAATAAACCACCGTGATCAAGGGAAATAGTTATTGTGTAATTAAAATGTGACACCACCGTAGTTAATGGACTCTTCCATAAATGTGTTGCGCTGTGATCATCTGCATGCTGCTAGAATACACACCCGCGAGTTCAGAGAGTATTACTAGGCCTGGGTAGAATATCTAATGCGTACTGTAATATTAATTAATACAGTCGATGATGACAATTTACCTTAACTAAAAATTCAATAAACTTGTTACCACTCTGTGGTTAGACAGGAGTGAGTAACTAGCTAGGCCTACATTGCAGAGTAGTACACTATTTTTAATTAATTTAAGTATTAGTAGGTAATTAAATTAATTAGGGTAACATTTAGAAGTCAAATTTGCGTGTCAAAAGTGCGTCTTATACACCGAAATATACGGTAGGCCTACGTACACGTACCAATTTAACTCAGCACCATTTTTATTCAAGTTTACACAGTGAAATTCTTTGGTTTAATGAAAAATATTTCCAGGAAAAAAATAAAAATCCCCAAAAAGATTGAACTGAACTGAACGTGATCTTGTGCGTTCCGAAAAGCCCGGCCGAAGCACGCGATTGGTCAGTCCATTTTTCTGTCATATTTATAACCATCATCTCTCAACAATCTCTCGATCTCACGCTCAGCAGTGACTTTGACATCGGACAATCTGTATAGTCGATCAATTTAAACATAGTCAATAGAAGTAAAATGACCAAAAAATCTGCTAATAATTGATAATTAATTGCACGATTTTGGAAGTGGGGCCTTTGTTTTTCAAGGGGGGGGGGGGGGTTCGCTGGTAAAAGGGGGTTCACGCAAAAGGGGAAGTTCGCCCGAACCCACCAAAAAACCCCTGGCTACGGGCCTGTTGTGTTAATAATTTCAGTGCTTTATGCCTACAAAATGTATTTCAATTGATGTGTGTTATATAAATGGTGCTGTTCTTAATGTTAATTTGTTTTAATTGCTTATTGAATTTAGTAATAATACATTAGTAAATGTATACTATTCAACTCACTATATCAGGCGCGACTGTGTGTAGCGCGGTCGCAATAATTATTTTGGCTCGTCGTCCATTATTCATAATTTCTGTCCTTAACCTGAACAAAAATAATGCAGCCTTGTGTCTAGTCATATGTTGTATGCTCCTTTGTTTATTTTTATTTGTGAAAGTTATCTCCTTTTTAGTTATTACCGAGTAAATCAGTTTAATTGTTTTATTTTGTTATATTCTTAAATCTGACTTTTGTATATTATTGTTTCGTCATCTTAATTCTGGTAAAAGTATACGTACACTTTATGAGAAAAGCACAAGTTGAATGCGTGGCTAGATTCTTCTTAACTTTGATTGAACATGCGTCTTGTAGTATCTGCTTTGTTATTAATAATTATAATTGAAAAGTGACAATGTTCCTCGTCGTCTTTGATATTAATTTATTGATTTGGGTTTTAGTTAAATTTAACATCGAGTTCATGTTGTGCATACGCATTTAGATTTTACAAATGATAATTATTTCCTTTTTTCTATTGTAATGTAGAATTAAGCCTACCGTATTTTGTATGTTACTACACATTCAAATATTATTTTTTAATATTGATTTGGAGTTTGCAGGGTTTTAAGTTTATAATTTGTAATTAGTTCCCTTTTTGGCCTATTTATTACATTAAACCATTCCGCATCTATCAAATACTACTGATTTGGTTTTACAGAAAAATAAATATAATATGGTCTCCCAGCCCCTTGAAAAAATATATTTAAATTGTTTGAATAATTATTCTATTTTAATACGACACACTACACAATTGTTATTCATGTTGACCAAAATTGAATAAAAAACAAAAATATTTACCTGAACAACCTGTAATTTATAAAGCACAAAAATAGCCTTAAGTGTCTTTCAGATAATGATTTTTATTTAAATGTATATTTTGTCTTTTTAAGTGAAATCACAATTTAATAAACTTGATTAAAACTACAAAATGGCCTACTCAAAGTCTGATTTTATTCATCTTCATTTTCCATGTTTTGGGGACAACACATCTTTAAATTATTTTTAAAACAATATTATATTACACAGAATGAATGAATAAATATTCATAACGGTTAATAGGCCTAACAATCTCAATAAATGAAATTTATGAAACAACCGATATTTATTAATAAATTCCACTTTGTATACTTTTGCCCATTTTCGACCAGATCCTACTACATAGTATTTAAAAACAGATCTGAAACGCGAAATGTATTCATCTATTTCTCTATTTATTCTATTATTTTGGGGAAACCGCAATGGTATCGTTATTGGAATAAAATGAAGGAAACCCACTAAGATAGGTAATAGTACACCATTGGCTAAAAAAATATGAAAATGGATGAGGCAAACTTTCAATAAGAAAGAACTCACCTGAAACTCTCAGCAGGACGAAGAAAATAGCTCGGCCATGGACTTATACATTTATAGGTCCTTGTGTCGATCACGAAATAGCCGGGAGATAACGTCAACCAAGATGACACGAAAAAGACTAGATACAGCAGAGAGAACTAAAAGTAAAATCCGGATCAGAACATTCTGGAAACCGGTCTATACCCCAGGAGGGGAGATTATCGTTAGTATAGATTTCTGAACACGTCATAGCAACGTCATAAATCGTCTCTGTCACATAATCACATATAGACCTATTTCATGTTTGAATTGAATATTGTAAGTTCCCAGTCCCCCATTCATTGATCTTAGCTCATAGCCAATTTCAAACAATTTTACATTGATTATGGAGAAAACCTTGTATTGCTCATTACTTGACCAGTCAACATATCAACGAATCTGTGATAACTAATCTCATCAAACCATTTGATAAAAGTAGAGTAAATGCCAATACTTTATAAATCGTTACATTATTATAGTAACTACAAAATAGGCTACCAAGCTTCATTTATTCATTCAAGAACATTTAATCATTTCGATAATGGCAAATAACAATACATATGATTAAAACATTTTAAAAACTTACTAATATCGGGTATCTCAAGAAAAACAACATGCAAAATGCCATAAAATGATAATAAGTACATCAAAAACATTTCAGATAAAATTGCTTAAACCAGAATTGTAAAATACAAATGTTATCAATAACTTTAACTTTACAGTGTTACAAAAGATAAATACGGATTTAGAATTTTGAAGATCGTAAGTTTATTCCATATCTGTAACCGTACAACTTACTGCGTTGATATATTGATTCAATAGATTTTATGTAATTCTTTACATCAAACGATAATAAATTGAAGAAAGTGCCTTAATAGTAAATAGTAAACGTTACGTTATTAATAAGAAAAATAAAGTTAACTAAAGTATAGATTTACCTATACAAAACATGATACATCAATTGTTTTCCTGAATAAACAATTTTTATTTGATTACATGTCATTATTTAGATAAATATTAAATCTAACATTGGGATATTGAGAGGTAACTTCTTAGTTTCACTTACAAATAAAAGTTTAACTTGCACGCAATTTACATGTAGACATATACACTGTGTAAAAAAAAATGTCTAGTCAATTTACATAACATATACATATCAAATGTCAACTTTTGTCATCTTAATTTCTTGTTGAAAGTTTGGTTTGCGGGAATTGCAAGTAAACATATGTACGATAGTGTATAGATACGGATTAATGCACGAGTTGATAGGAATTATGAATGATGCCGCCCAAACATATATTTCATCTGGAATGTCCCACCTTTTCGTCTCTGAACAAATCCCCATCAGTATAACAGGGAACCAGCAACAGAAATCGGTGAAAACTATTATACCTAGTTTCCAAGCCCTTCTTGTTAGATCCTTTCGTCTTTTTATTTTGTTGACAGTAGCTCCTGATCTCTTAACGGAGACGAAAATTGCAACATAACTCGTTGCGATCACGATAAAACTTAAACCATTGAATCCAATAAAAATGGCAATAGCATACTCCCAGCCTGGCCATCGACTTCTTGTTAGCGGTAGTGCAAGACAAACACTCTGTTTCCCATAGTAGTTTTTGCAAAAATACGATAAATTAATAAAGTCTAATCTGTTTACAAGTGGAAGAAAACTGAAAACAACCCAAACTAACCAGCTAATACCGATAACAATTTTACATTTTGTACTGTTTAGCCATTTTGTAGTGAAAGGGTTCACGATGTTAACTGCACGGTCGATGCTCAATATCATCAATGTAGTTACAGAACATTGACCGGAGAGAGTAGAAATAGCACCGGCAAAGCTACAAAGAAAACTGCTTTTCCAATCCCTTGCAACTTTCGCGTAGCGTCCTCTGTAGTGTATATCTGTACTCGCTATGATGATCAGATAAACTGCCATCAGCAAGTCAGACACAGCCAGATTAGTAATGAGCATGGTTTGCACCTTATTAAAATCATTTTTATTGTTGTCCTTGTTATTAAACCTTCGTGATAAAATAACAATTCCATTACCAATAGCAGATGAAACACCAATAACCAACATCAATACTCTTAACCCTTCTCGTTTTAGTAAGTCTGCACAGGAAGAAAAAGTATCTGTTGGTTCGCAGACATCAATGTCACCCACGAGACAACACAGGCTAAACAAATCTGAATATCTAAGAGAATTAACAAACAAAAAAACATAGTTGTAAAGAAATGTTATTTTGTACATCTGACGTGCCTCATATATTTTTCAGTTGCATAACAGTTGCATTTAGCAACTACTTTTGTACGGATTGAAATCAGCGTAGAAGATGGCAACGAATAGCAAAAGCCTGGTTTCCATAAAATTGCTACACCGTGTCGCCGACAGAGCGTAGCAATTTTATGAAACCAGGCTTTAGCCAAAAAAGGGGACATTAAAGAGAATCCTGCAAAAATAATTGGTAAGTAAACTCTCTCTCTCTCTCTCTCTTTCAGAAAGTATGGTATTCGGAATGTGTTTTTAATGGTAAAAATGAATTTGGGACTGTTTGGACTTCAAGAGTTTCTGATTTTCAGAGAGTGCCGTAATGAGAGAGTTGACTGTATTCTTTTAATTAAAGGTCATGAAATATGAATGCGTGTACAGTTTCAAAAACCATTATTAAATGTAGTAGGTGCTTGAACAGCAATAAACCAGTATTTGTAAGTGTATGTGTATCCATGTCCTGTCAATACTTACAGTTCTTTTAATTTCTTCAGTTTTTCAAAAGTTCTATCTCTGTAATTCTGTAAGTTGTTGTTCCTTAAGTCTCTATTAATATATAAACAACCCGTTAAAAGCACAATGATGTTAACAAGTGAGTCGGCGAGAGATTGCGCAATGAATAATAGTTACAACAATATATTGTTGGTTGGTAAGTTAATTTTTGCCTGGTACGTTTAGTCGTTGGTACCATGCACACACATGCGCATAGACGATCGGTTATAAAATCTCTATATTTATCCTATTTTATTCATACAAGATAGGTTTCGCCATTAAATGTACAAGTATCCGTTTTTTGTTTAATGTACAATATTTGTATTTCAGTTAAGTTTTAAATGAGTTAAATAATTATTTAATCTATTCCTTTTGTGAATCATTTTGATAGTTTTGATTTTGCATTATATTTCTTTGAAGAACACAATTATATTGTGAACGCGTTTCCGTTATAAAATAAAAAATACTAATAATAAAGCTATAACAATTAATTAAATATTTATACTCATGTTTACAAAAACAACTTAATGTGTATTAATTAATATTATTGATTATATGATTGTTATGCAAACTAGTTCTGCCTTTGACTAAAATACTTCTTAGAAGCTGTACTTTGAAGCAAATTAACTTTGATTCATCTCAAATTGTTTATATATCGGAAATGCGTATAATTGGTAAAAGGTTCAAAACTTACAAATACAAAAGGGATGAAGTAAAATAGGAAAATGCACCATATTTTATGGTAGTTATGCTGTTTTTATTTAAATACCTGTTGAAATAAAAACAATGATTTTAAATGACAATGTTATAATGTCAATGATAGTGGAATTAAGATGATGCGATTTTTAAAATGTATCAATGTTACTGGTACATAATAAATACTTGAATTGTACTTATTAGGATTTTTTAAAGCATGTTAATATACAAGTTTATAGGCAATGAAACCACAACTTAAATTGTCTTAATATGTATGTGTTTTAACAGTTAGTGTGTCTATTAAAAGTAAAACAGAAAACTTGTTATTATTAAATGATGCCATGCATTAATTATAAATGATTATGAAATATGTTAATTGGACGTCGAAACAACCAAACATGAAGTCCTAATAAGGCCAACAAAAATGTATTGTGTTGGCCACGTTTTGGCTAATTCCCAAAATTGGGTAGGTCGGTAGGAAAAGGTGTTTTTTTTTTTTTTTTTTTTTTAGACCAAAAAATGTGTTGCCGGCAAAAACATAAACAATTTACACATGATAAAAAAATAATTTTAAAAACACTATTTCCGTGTTATATGCTACATTACGCGAGTTAACATTATTCCAGATGAAAAATATTGAGTTTCATATTGTTTTATCCATACGTCGTAATTACACTGGCATTATAGATATAACATTAAAATGCAGGCCGTTATGAGCCATATTTCGCCGATTTCTTATCGCGGGGAAATTCCCCACCATGGAGAGACATCGATTGATCGCAAGAATTAGGCCTAGGCTAGAGGCCCAACGCACATGCTGGAACGGAACGGAACGCTAATAACAAGTTTCAACAAAAGAGCTTACGACAATCTTAGGTAAATTTTTATTAAATGTATAGGCCTACTTGCTTGGCGATTCCATGCATTTTAAATCATTTAACAAGTTCATAATCATCGTAGTACTCTGTACAGTAAAACCAAAAAACACCGCATCAACAACCTCGTGCAATGTACGATCTGTTGTTCTTTGCAGATCAACATTGGTAGAGTATGAGGGTTTTAAAAAATGTGATAACTATTAAAAACGTGTCACAACCACTGTGTAATCAAAGCGTTTATTTAGTTAAAACTTCGATCCCCCTAAAATTGATAATCGCGTATTCCGGTTATCACATGATTGAGTCACGGTTGGTTGCAAACTTCTTTTTTACACGGTGGAAGTGAAATAAATTCGCCAATTTGGCAAATAAGACAATATATTTATGTATTTCACCTTATATAAAAGTAATTACGAAAAAGGTACCTACAGTATTTGTAATGACGTCAAATCATCAAACGTCTTGGCCGTCAATGTACGTATTTGGTTATTGTTCAAATACCTTTAAAAAAAAATAATTGTTTAAAAAAACATAATGGAAATTTAATCATCGGCATATTATGGCTTTAGGATTTTTAAAAATGCTAAGTTGTCTATATTGAACAATTTTCAATTAGAATTAACAACAAAAAAAACGTAATTAAAACAATTAATACTTAACACTTACAGTTTTTCCAGAGATGTCAAACCAGAAAACAATTTGGCTGGTAATGTGCTAATATTGTTCAAGGACAAATTCCTTCAAAGTAAACACAATGCACAGTAAACATGTGAAATTGAATATGTTGGGCACTTTTCAGTCAATTTAACAACAATTTTACTTCAGAAAATATAGGCCTACTCTGATCTTTGTCAAATAGGCGCGGCCTATGTCAAACCAGAAACAACAAGGCCAACAGCCATTAAGTCGCGTGCTACAATGCATAGTGATACCGGACCGACAGACAAACAGACCGACAGACAGACAGACCGACAGACAGACGGACCGACCGACATAGTGAACTATACTGACCGAAATTACTGAACATGTTTAAAAATGTTGAAATGTTTAAAAACATTTAAATTTTTTTAATTTACACGTGCGTAGCCTGTCACTTTTGACGTGCTCGTATAACGTAATTTCGAGTTGAAAAGTAAGTCAAGAAAACAGAAATTGGGCAAAAAGAGTGCGCAATAACATTTAACGCGCAGTGCGCGCGCAAAAATCTGCGCACTCATGGCAATTTTGTAAACGCTTAAAATTGCCTGAAACGTACTCTTATTTCATCGAAAATAAATTTTGAAAATTTTAAGCGCGCGTACGCATGCGTTACATGCGCTACGCACGTAATTGTATTGCCATATGATGATTTATGCCCTGAAATTTATGAGTACCAAATTTTATTTAATTGTGATTCATGGTTGTTAAGATATGATTACAAACGTGATTTCGTTAAAACCTGCTTACATAATTTTGCGGTTTTATAATATTTATGATAACTTTGGTACTTTATTTTCAGGAAAGGTAAATAAATTTATAAATTGTTCTATTTAAGATGATGACTTTTTTTAATGCTTTAAAAAGAAAATCTGTTTTCCAATATGTCGCTGTACATCGATATCAATATCCTAACATTTGCGTCAGTTTTTAAATGTGAATACTGTAAGTCAAAGACTGGTGGACAACAACTTAAAACAGACAATAGAGACTTGAGGCAAGTAGGCCTATAGAAATAAAAATACTCACAGTTCTTTCAGAGATATTAAATCAGAAAAAGCATAGATTGGTAATGTACTAATTTGGTTAGATGACAAATTCCTTCAAAGTAAACACAATGCAACAAAAATGTTAGTTAGGAAATTATAATTGTTATTGGTTGTTATAGGCCTACAGTATTTTCAGAGATATCAACCTGAAAAAAAATATTAGGTGGTAACATTTTAATTTCTATCCAAGACCATTCCTTCAAAGTAAACACAATACATGGTAGAAAATGAAAGTGGGGCTATCACCATAACAGGCTCACTTTAATAATAGTTTACGCATGACAATGTGTTGAAATAATTGACTTAATGTCAATGTTGGGACTTTTTTAGTTTTACCACTATCACCGTTTGGAAATTAAAATCGACCGATTGAAAAACATTCTGTTTTCCCCAAACTTGTTTCGTCTTTGTCGTCAAATTCTTTTAGATATAATAATTATAAGTTCAGTAAAGATACCTACAATGATTTGATTGGACAATGCTGGTTGTAATTAGAAATGACTGTCCAGTTATAGCTTATTGTATTGTTACAATAATACTCGCATTTCACTGATGAGAACTGACAAGAAAAATTCACTGGGCAAACTGCTTCTATAAAAACAAAATAAGATATAAATAAATACAAAACAATAACCGATAAAAGATAGTTAACAGACACTCCTCGTGTAACGTTGTTACACGTTGCGATCGTGGGCTCCATTCTGTACGACGGAGGAGAATGATTAACTCAACTTTTTCACCATACCTGGGTGTATTTTGGTAAGACTCTAGGCCTACGTTATTTAATTTTTTTAAATTTTATGTAGTCATAATAGGTTAGTAATCCTGATTCCTTGCCGTTGTTCATTTTGATGAGTTTGACCTTCTCGTGTTATTTTACTATCAAAGATGTACAAAAAATGAAGATTAATACAACTTCAAAATAAATAAATAAATTTAAACAAAACCTACATTGACGTCAAGACAATCGCTGGGTTGCCTTTTGTTTTTCTTTAAATTACAGTTTTATCTAAATCATTGTTTTGTTTGATCCAATTTTTGGAGATGTTGCAGAAAATCGATTATTCAAAGTTTACTCAATTTTAAAAGTCTGATAATGATCAGAACAAGAGACGACAATAGCAAACATATACATTACACTTTAAAATAGTAATAAAAGTAATATAATGACAATAATAAAAGCATACCAGAAACATTGCAGCAGATAACAAGCGGTACAGTCAAGATTATGACGATTATAATTTTAAATATGACAGCCATAATTCTTCTTTACTGTGTATCCAAATAAACGTTTACTCCATGAACTTGTTCGTTATGTTATAAACGTATCGTGCTAACTACTCATATATAATTGAATAATTCTGTTGCGTTGATTTTAGTGCGTATTAAACATTTAGACAAATTACTTCACCAGATATTACTATTACACTATCTTAAATAATCAAATTATAAATGACAAAATTTAAATGAATCGATGTATAACGATCACGGCGTCTGTGATCTAGTCCTCATAGCCTCCAGTTGCAAAATCCTCTCCAACAGTGACTACTTTAGATATGCAAGCGAAAGTTTACTGAATGACTTAAAACCCACTGTTATTTTAAATATATTCTGTGTTAATAATATTCAGTGCTTTTATGCCTACTAAATTTATTTCAATTGATGTTTGTTATAAATGGTGCTGTTCTTTATGTTAATTTGTTTAATTGTTTATAGAATTAGTAATATATAAGACATTAGTAATAATATTCAACTCAGTATCTTAGGCCTGTGTAGCGCGGTCGCAGTAATTCTGTATCATAACATATTAGGCTCGCCTGCATTATTCATTATTTCTGTCCTCCTGATAGGAAAAAAGAATGCAGTCTGGTGTCGAATGTTTTCTCTTTTTAGTTAATGTATTTAATCCCGTATTGATTAATTGTTGCTATATTTTGTTATATTCTTAAATCTTGATTTTGTAGATTGTTTCGTCATCCTAATTGTACTGATCAAATGAGCTTATGTTATGAGAAAAGCACAAGTTTAATGCGTGACTAGTCTTTATGCATAATTTAAGATTCTTCCTTCTAAACTTTGATCTTAGTGCATTTCATAAACGTAGATAAAATAGACATCTTTACGTTGGTATTAATTATGATCGTCGTATAAATGACTAATTTCGTGGTCGCCATGTTTTCATATTGTTATTAGTATAATGTTTATCATCAATATCGGATATGATCAGTATCCATATCTTGACAGCTGAGCATGCGTCTTTTAATGTATATTCTTTGTTAAAATTATTATTACTAGATGGCACGCTCGCTTCGCTCGCGTACCATCTACCACAGATGGTTCTCGAATACACAGTATTTCCAGCGAGAAAAAAATGGAGATTTCAAATGTACGTACCGCAGGACTATAATACATTGTCGTTTACAGAAACGAATAAATATACACAATGATTTATGTAGTCAACCAAAATTAGCACCCTGGGAATTACTTCCGAGAGAGAAACAAATTTTTTTATTTGGACTCATTTAAACAAACCCAATTTGTGTTTTGTATGTAACATTAAGGGTTGAGGGATGGGGGAAGAAGATAGGTACAAAGAGGAAACATTTTAAAATATATTCTTATTCACTCAGTAACGAAATATTGTTTTTAATGTTTTATAGGCCTATAAATAATATACCACTAAATACAGTAAAACATTTACGATTTAATACGGTACTTTGTTAAAACTCTCACTGTCATAGTCGATTGAAATAGTAAAGTACATGTAACGATACACCACTACGACGTTTATATATTTTTAAATTATTAATTAATACAAACGTTGAGAAGCAACTGTCAGTAATAACGTTTATTTATTTGTATATTATATGTTTATAATCTAACAGTAGGGCCTACCCACACTCACAGTAATAAAGTTTATTTGTATATATTTTTATATTACATCTAACAGTACCAACACTCACAGTAAGAAATTTGCGATTCAAATTGCGATCAAAAGTGGTTAATACCTTAACAGTATTGTACAGCATTGCAATACTATTTATGTTTATTCTCCAAGGGGGCCCATAAATCTAAATCTATACCTCTATGGTTAAACCAAATAATTTGGAATGTTTATTTGTATATTATATGTTTATAATCTAACAGTAGGGCCTACCCACACTCACAGTAATAAAGTTTATTTGTATATATTTTTATATTACATCTAACAGTACCAACACTCACAGTAAGACATTTGCGATTCAAATTGCGATCAAAAGTGGTTAATACCTTAACAGTATTGTACAGCATTGCAATACTATTTATGTTTATTCTCCAAGGAGGCCCATAAATCTAAATCTATACCTGTATGGTTAAACCAAATAATTTGGAATGTTCCATTCATCACAAATCAATACATTTGTAAAAACGTATATTAAATGTATCAAAATAGTATTTTTTAAAGAAAATCGGCCTGTCTTCAACATTATGATGCTGTACTCGAGCTGTTCAACCGGTTTTCAGCTATTAAAAACAATTATCGTAGGAGGAGATAGAAAAATGTGAAGCCTCCTCGCATTTTTGTGGCGGGTATTTTTCAAGATGGACATCCATTAGACAGTGTATACCACGATCGGAAAACACCCCTATTTGGGGCAAATCTTTGAACCTAAATTCGTTTTAATCGTCAATAACTAATTATCTAACTTAATTTAATTAGTAAACAGGGTTACATCAGGTGGTTAAAATCAGTACCGAAAGTACGAACCAACTTTACATACCATCGAGTAAAAATTCTAAAAGTAAGGCGCGATTTACCGAATTTTGCCCTTACGTAAATTTATATATAGACTAGATGGCACGCTCGCTTCGCTCGCGTACCATCTAGGTCGTGCCCACAGATGGTTCTCGAATACACAGTATTTCCCAGCGAGAAAAAAATTGAGATTTCAAATGTACGTACTGCAGGACTACATTGTCGTTTACACAAATGAATAAATATACACGATGATTTATGTAGTCAGCTAAAATTAGCACCCTGGGAATTACTTCCGAGAGAGAAACAAAATGAGTCAAATTTTTTTATTTGGACTCATTTAAACAAACCCAATTTGTGTTTTGTATGTAACATTAAGGGTTGAGGTATGGGGGAAGAAGATAGGTACAAAGAGGAAACATTTTAAAACATATTCTTATCCACTAAGTAACGAAATATTGTTTTTAATGTTTTATAGGCCTATAAATAATATACCACTAAATACAGTAAAACATTTACGATTTAATACTTTGTTAAAACTTTCACTGTCATAGTCGATTGAAATAGTAAAGTACATGTAACGATACACCACTACGTACGTTTATATATTTTTAAATTATTAATTAATACAAACGTTGAGAAGCAACAGTAGTAATAACGTTTATTTATTTGTATATTATATGTTTATAATCTAACAGTAGGGCCTACCCACACTCACAGTAATAAAGTTTATTTGTATATTTGTTTATATTATATCTAACAGTACCAACACTCACAGTAAGAAATTTGCGATTCAAATTGCGATCAAAAGTGGTTAATACCTTAACAGTATTGTACAGCATTGCAATACTATTTATGTTTATTCTCCAAGGGGGCCCATAAATCTAAATCTATACCTCTATGGTTAAACCAAATAATTTGGAATGTTCCATTCATCACAAATCAATACATTTGTAAAAACGTATATTACATGTATCAAAATAGCATTTTTTAAAGAAAATCGGCCTGTCTTCAACATCATGATGCTGTACTCGAACTGGTCAACCGGTTTTCAGCTATTAAAAACAATTATCGTAGGAGGAGATAGGAAAATGCGAAGTGTCCTCGTATTATTGTGTGCGGGTATTTTTCAAATTGACATCCATTAGTGTCGTATAATAAATAAGTACTGTAATAGTTACTGAAGTTACTATTACAATCTCGTCAATGAAAACACGAAAATGTATATGCACTTACTTATGAAAACGTATACAGTATTATACTCAGTTATTGAAACAGTAGGTTTAAAAAAGTTTCGTTTGTCTGTAAAATGATGTAATCAAGCTGTTTACATGAGTCTTAATTTATAAGCACATCAATAATAAAATAGTTTATCTATCCTGTAATTGGCGAGATTATGGTCGCTGTTGAATGAAATAAAGCCAATCGGTATCATATTTGTACAGAAACGTTTTCGCGGCCGAAGGGTGTAACCTAAATTCGTTGTATTATCGTCAAGAACTAACTGTAACTAAACTTACATAGAAAGTAGGGTATCATAAATTTGGCCTTAGCACTCGGGGGAGTGGCTAAGATGAAGTCCGTGGGACTACTAAATATAAATTGTAATGAACCTCGAGGGACACAAATAGGAATATTTCATGTTTCATTATCAATGTATAATAAATGGAAACTGTTTACCGATTCAAATAATAGAAATTGGTTTTTAACATTTTCCTGTCTTCAACATTATGATGGTGTACTCTAGCAATCTATCAAAATAGTATTTTTTAAAGAAAATCGGCCTGTCTTCAACATTATGATGGTGTACTCTAGCTGTTCAACCGGTTTTCAGCTATTAAAAACAATTATCGTAGGAGGAGATAGGAAAATGCGAAGCCTCCTCGCTATGTAACATTAGGGTTGAGGGATGGGAAAGCGGATAGGTACAAAGAGGAACAATTTTTAAATATATTCTTTATCCACTGAGTAACGAAATATTTTGTTCATGTTTTATAGGCCTATAAATAATATACCTCTAAATACAGTAGGCCTAAAACATTTGCGATTTAATACTTTGTTAAAACTGTCACTGTCATAATCGATTGAAATATTAAAGTACATGTCACGATACACCACTACGACGTTTATATTTTTGGTAATTATTAATTAATACAAACGTTGAGAAGGAACTGTATAAAGTTTATTTGTATATCTAACAGTAGAGCCTATCCACAGTCTCAGTAATAAAGTTTATTTGTATATATTTTTATATTACATCTAACAGTACGAACATTCACAGTAAGAAATGTTCGATTCAAATGAAAAATAGTTAATAGGTATTTACAGTATTGTCAAAGTATTGCAAGTTTATTCTCAAAGGGCCCATATATTTACCTACCGTATGTGTTAAACCAAGGGCTCATAAATTTACCTACAGTACTTGTGTTAAACCAAACTCTGGCAGACTGAGAGATTGGGATGTTCCATTCATCGCAAATCAATACATTTGTATAATCGTATATTAAATCTATCAAAATAGTATTTTTTAAAGAAAATCGGCCTGTCTTCAACATTATGATGGTGTACTCTAGCTGTTCAACCGGTTTTCAGCTATTAAAAACAATTATCGTAGGAGGAGATAGAAAAATGCGAAGCCTCTTCGCATTTTTTTGGCGGGTATTTTTCAAGATGGACATCCATTAGACAGTGTATACCACGATCGGAAAACACCCCTATTTGGGGCAAATCGTTGAACCTAAATTCGTTTTAATCGTCAATAACTAATTATCTAACTCAATTTAATTAGTAAACAGGGTTACATCAGGCGGTTAAAATCAGTACCGAAAGTACGAACCAACTTTACATACCATCGAGTGAAAATTCTAGAAGTAAGGCGCGATTTACCGAATTTTGCCCTTACGTAAATTTATATATAGATAATTAAAGAGTTACAAGGTTCGTCGTCATATTTGATATTAATTGATTGATTTAGTGTTAAATTTCAAAAATAATTCCACCCTATAAAATTATACCAATTTAATTGGGCAGAAAGTGAAATATATTATATGAATATGCCTTTGTAATGGCACACAATTGTTATTCATGTTATTAACCAAAATTGGATCGAAAAAATATATATTTGGCTAAAAAGACTATAATTTATAGCAAAAAAATAGTCAAAGTGTCAGATAATGCTTTTTATTTAAATGTATATATTATTTTGTCTGATAAATTCCACTTTCTACTATTTGTAAACTACTTTTTGGATAAAATCTTGTTACATATTACTTTAAAACAGATTTGAAACGTAATATTTATCAGAGGGATGGGAGCTAGCACACGACACACATTCCTCTAATTCTCATTCGAGCTTGAGGAAACCGATATGGTAGCGTTAATGAAAGAAATCTCAACAAGAAATATAATAGTACAACGTTGACTAAAAAAATAATACAGAAAAATTAAACAACAAAGAAAATGACTGGCCTGAAATTCTCAGCAAGACGAAGACGAACTTATACATTTATAAGTCCATGTGTCGACCACAAAATAGCCGGAGAAGAGAACGTACGCGTCAAGTTGACATGAAGAGGACTGAGTACAGCAGGTAGAACTGAGTGTAAAGTCCGGGTCTGCAAGCGGGTCTTACTCCAGGAGGGGAAACTACCATGAGTACGTTTTATGAACATGTCATAGCAACGTCACGAATCGTCCAATAGCTCTATACAGTTACATAGTCACAAATAGGCTCATGCCATGTTTGCATTGAATATTGTATTGATCTTAGCTCATAGCCGGTCAAACAATGTTAACTTGATTATGGAGAAAATCCTTATTCCTCAACGACTTTACCAAGTCAACAACGAATCTGTGATTGCGAAATGCCAGTATTTTACAAATTGTTACATATTATAGTAACTAAAAAACAAGCTATCAAGCCTCATTCAAGAATGTTTAATAATTTCGATAATGGCAAATAACAATACATATGATTAAAACATTTTAAATACTTAGTAATAAACACGATTTTGTGCCATAACGGATTTCTACAATCCGCATTATTTATAGAATTTTCCTAAAAAAAAGCTATCATTAGAATTAAAAATATTATTTGAAAAAACAGATGTGGTTGTAAGATTTGTTTAATTATTGAGAAAGCATACAGTTTGATAATGTCAGCCATAATGTACATTATGGTAAATATTTTAGAGATAGAAAAAGATCAATAAAATAGATCGACAATATGCAAATCCTTGTTTATTCTATAAATTTATAATTCGCTATCATTTTTATAATTATAGAAAAAAACATACTAGCTTTTTTAGGTTAAAATATACTGTCCGTTTTCCAAAACAACAATAGACATTACACAATGAGTTTTGTTCGGATTATGAGCTTCTTATTTAAACTAGGTTTAATGTGCAGAAACTGCTTTATTTAATAAAAAAATAAATGGTATGGGCCAAAAAAATCTTTATAATGTCCATTTTTTTTCGCGAAGTACACACAAAGCAAAGAAAACAAATTTTAATAACTGCAGAATATTTTTAATTTTTAATCATTCATTGTTTTAATACAACTTTACTATAAAGTTCATCTACATGGTCATAAACATTATGACTACAGTATATGGTTGAGCTATTGTTATAAAAACTACATGGTCATAAACTTGACTACAGTATATGGTTGAGCTACTGTTATAAAAACTACACGGTCATAAACATTATGACTACAGTATATGGTTGAGCTATTGTTATATAAACTACATGGTCATAAACTTTATGACTACAGTATATGGTTGAGCTATTGTTATATAAACTACATGGTCATAAACTTTATGACTACAGTATATGGTTGAGCTATTGTTATACAAACTACATGGTCATAAACATTATGACTACAGTATATGGTTGAGCTATTGTTATATAAACTACATGGTCATAAACTTTATGACTACAGTATATGGTTGAGCTATTGTTATATAAACTACATGGTCATAAACTTTATGACTACAGTATATTGTTGAGCTACTGTTATACAAACTACATGGTCATAAACTTTATGACTACAGTATATTGTTGAGCTACTGTTATACAAACTAGATGGTCATAAACTTTATGACTACAGTATATGGTTGAGCTATTGTTATATAAACTACATGGTCATAAACTTGACTACAGTATATGGTTGAGCTACTGTTATATACAATTATGAAATTGGTTGAAAATTAAATAATTTTTTTTAGATTCATTATACATGTAAAATTCCATTAATGTGCACCCTATTGTGACAACCAGTGAGTTGTAAAACTCCCTGCATTAACTTTCATTTAAAAAGTCATCTCTTAATTCTTTTAATTTAACAATAACATTGGTAGGCAATCTACTAGTTGGTGTTAAATTAAATATACTTATCACCTCCTCCTTCGATATTATTTCTCGCCATTCTTGTCCATCTTTTTCACACAGAACAAACCGGGAAGTATACGTTCCAGTGTACCACACTACTTCTACCTCATTGTTATTTATGCTGAATATTTTGCCTATCTGAGGCCATTCTGTGGGATATCTCCTTAAAGCTGTTGCTACCATAGCACCAACATCGAGTTGCTGTGGTGGCTTACGCTTCGAAAATTTACCAATGTGTACCTAGTAGTGTGGGAGAAAGCATAGAAAAGTCATAATCATTTTTCTTACAACCCTAAAAATATAGAATTTTCGTTGATGCATTTGCTTGATGCAATTATGAGATCATATATCCCAAATATAAGCACTGCTTTAAACTATGTTGCATTACATGTTTCAAAGATGTAATTTTGAAAATCTATAATATCTTTATCATACCGGTCTTATTTCATTTTCATTATCCGAGTCACTAATGTCTGTCTCGTTTCCATCAGATTCCTCCCTCATAGGGCTTGCATTGTTGTCATTAAAAATGATGTCATGGAGCAAAAATCCCTGTTCATTTCCTAAAAAAAAAGAGTACGTATTAGTTTTAAAAAGTAAATAATATACATTCATACAAAATATCATGATATATTTATGCTGAGGTGTTTGTTGCATAAAAGCTGGGCCAATACATTGCGCACCATGCTAATCAGATGCTGATTGATTGATTTTATCTTATGAATTAATCAGGAGGCATGTTTCTCTAGTGTACTCCACTAGATATCGTTCATGTTATTTGATAATTTTAGGTTCTCACATAAAATGATCAGTGGAAGCATGCATTGGTGAATGTGACCCAACATAGTTGTGTGGAGTAAATAGTTGAATTTTGTTATAGCTGCTGAATCTATACTAAAATCAAAATTCTCTTGCTAACCAAAAAATATATGTGTAAAATGGTGAAACATCACACATGCAATGTAGTACAGTACATACCTTCTGTGATCTCTTCTATATTATTTAAAAATTCCTCCCACCAGTCACGTTCTTCTATTCGCAAAAAATTTGCAACAGACGCCAGACTTTTTTTTAACTTTGGTATATCTGCATTACTAAAATCAGGAGTACACAACACTGGTATATCAGCAGGGCTTTCCTTGAGCAAATATGGAAGTGTGTCCATTTCTCTTGCACATTCACACCAAGTACAATCCGTTGACCAGTTCTTATAGGACATGATGCATTTTCCGGTTTGAGCCAAAACAAACTTAAACTGGTGTGGTTTGCTGTGGTAACGTATGTCTTGCATGTATGGTACTAACCAGTTCTTAATGTCATGCAGATAGGAAATGATACTTGATGTAATCGGCAACTTTTTGTACGAGTTTTCAACAGCACTTCGAAGATGATCAAGTGTAGATGCTCTATATTTGTTCAGGTATTTGGCCACACATGAAAATAATTGGTCAATATCCTCGTGAGTGTGACCCACCATTAAAAACCCAATCTTTATCTGAAAGAGTAAAAGAAGTAATGATTTAAAATTAAAACTTTTCAAAGCAAAATAAAAAAAATACATTTTTAGTATATTTCCATTTTTTCCTCATCTAGTTAGACTAGAATGTTATTGAATATTTTATGTCTTAATAGATAATTACCAATAGTAAATTAATTACTGTCCTATTAGGCTGGTGGAAATCACCCAACACAGGGGATATTTTGTGGTGAACGAGAACAGGGTAAATGAATGATGAACTGGGTTCTTTAAAGTGCACTGTGTATACTGTTTTATTATTTATATATCATTTATAAATGTATAGTCATTTACCTTTCGAAAAATCTTTAACTCTACAAGAAGAGCACATAGGGCAAAAACAAATCTGTTTTTATTATCCTTTCCGCTATTGTCCAACTGCAGATATAAGACTGGTGGTAGAGGTTGTATCTCTGACAGCACCGTCAGCATAATGTTGCAGGTTAGGTTTGAGTCATGTGGAAACTGCTTTAGGTCAATGAAGCAGTGCCCATGTCGCCCATGTACCAGAACACCAGTTACATGTGTGGCTAGTTTCCACATCTTCGACGTTTCTTTTGATTCGCAAGCAAAAGATGGTAAATCAGTCTTGCTTTGGTCCATTCCATCGATAATTATTGACAAATACTTGTTGGGATTCTGTCTTGCTTTCTGCATATGTTTATAGTACTTTCGACGTTCAATACTGAAAAATTAAAATCATATGTTTATAGTTTTATTTTGCATTTAATAATAAATTTTTGTTTTGTTTAGTTATATGTTATCTATTAGCCGATGACAAGATGAGACAATGCTTTACTTCTAATCTATTAAAATTATTGATTAAATGTAGAGGTTTTTTGTATAATAATGATTTTGTTTATCTTTTCTCTTTTTTTGTTTACAACCACTTTTATTCATTCATTGTTCATACACAATAATTATTTTCATTTTCTACCATTTTTCCCCGTTATTTTCTGTTTTATTTCAATCACTCTTAATTTTATTAAGTTAGAATTATTTTTAAAAACACTAATAATACTATAGAGGAGGTATACAGTGGAAGCAATAATTATTTTTCCTATCTATGGTAATACCGGGTATACAAGTTCAACAGAATTTCTTGTTGAAAGGTTTAAACTACTGGTTTTGTACACAAAATAGGTAGGCATACTTACTTTTGTTTTCGTAAATGCTTCTCTCTCTTCATCATTAGTATTTGCCGTTTTTGCTTTTGATTTGTCTTGTGCAGCTCAAATTTTATTCTGGTGCATTTGCTGCATTTTGCAAAACGATTTTCCTATTAAAAAAAATTGAAAAAATACAGCACGTAAAAATATAAAATTAAACAAATTTTGCATTCAATATAGTGAATGTAGGGAAGGAGTTGTGAGGCCCATCATAAATGCATCTGGATTGTACAGTATGTTTTTCCAGTATTTTATTATGAATGAAAATTGAACCTACAGGACTTTCTGCATAACATTGAAGTGAATTTATAAAAATAAGTTAAAAAATACTTCAGTCAATGAAGATGACATGGATTTTGTCCATTGGTACAAACCATAATAAGTGTAAAAACGTAAACATACCTCAGGTATTACAATATGCTTGAATTCAACACACCAAAACTTGTAGAATGTCGCTAATGCACACACATCTTCATTTCTTAGCTCAAACTCATCTTTCATATGCATGTACACATCATGTTTGGTAAGCGTTGATGGTAGATGGATTTGTCCATTAGTTGGCATTTGATCACCGTATTCATTACAAAATTTAATAAACCAAGCCCGACACTGTTGAGTTGAATTGCTATATACCATCTTTCTGGTGAAGTTGGGTGGTAAAAGATAACAGCATCCTTCTGAAAAGAAATAAAATGTAAATTTCAAATATTAGGAATTTCAAATACTGTACTATTTTATTATTGTTTGGTTTAATCCATTGATTAATGACTTATGATCATTTTGCATTATCTTTCTAACATAGTGTTAAGCATATTAATTTTATTGTGTAAAAATAATTAAACAATAATCAAATGCATTCTATTCATTTAAAAAAAAGTTATTCTCCACTCCTCGTCAGATCCTGCCTATGTCCCTGTATAATACGACTATAAGTATAATGGAAAGTAATCTTCACACAGTCACAGTAATCTTTCCGTTTCAGCAACATTAAAACACATACATTAAAAGTAATATTAACAGCATGTAAAATTAAATAATGTAAAATGTACTGTAAAACTAAACAATTAATTACCAATAGCTTGCTTCCTTATTTTGTAAAAAGTTGACCGGCCAATACCATTTACTAACATCCATGCTTTTGCACAAACTTTGTTAGCACCAACTAGTAGACAGATTTTGGTGGCACCTCCGGATGTGCTGAGATGTTCATTGAAATATTTAAGGATCCAACAGCGTTGTTCATATTCGGTCATTGCTTGAAATGCTTCCCTTGTCTGTTTTATTTCTCTAAAATTTAGCATACCAATGCACATTAATGCACAACAGCAGGTCAAATACAAGTTGTGTATTGGCTGTAGGTGATTCCTTTTCCTTTTTTCTACAGAAAGAATAAACTTACATTATCCATTGGCAAAAAAAACAAACAAACAAAATAACAATTATATGGTACCAATTGCGGAAAATGTGATCAGTCAATACGGTTTCAGAAGTTTTGGAGGTTACGTAAAACTAGGTGACTAATTCGCATTAATATATAGATACTTTTAATTCTTTGACAAACAATTTTTTTTTCGGTTCAGATAATTCAATTTCAATTTTCGAGTGTTCAATTACAGGTTGCATGGATGTCACCAGCTTTTTGGAGTGCCGGTCGGCAAATTTTCGGGGGGGGAGGGGGGGTAACCCCGGGCATCCCCCCCCCCCCCCGGGGTTTGTCGTTATTTCAGCGAAACATAAAGAATTATGAAAATAAATAACAACAAATTGCGTCAGGTCTAGGCCTAACCTTGTACCACCGGGGAGTCGCCGTTATTATTCGAGAAAACAAAAAAACGCTCACGAAATGAATAGCAATAGATCGCGTCAGGCTTAGGACTAGCCTTGTAGACACTACGACCACTAGGCCTAGCCAAGGCTTAGATAGATGCCCCCAAAACCCTAAATCTGAATTCCACAAAAACGGACCCTTCTTTATTTAGGCCTAATCCCTAATCAAATAATGTAGATAAATTATTAGCCTAGACCTTACTACTTGTTGCTCAATATAATGTTCGTGTTCTTTTGCGCGAGAGTTTTTTAGCGTATTCGCGAATTTTTTGTTTCACAACTGTGCGGCTAGCATGTATGTGTAGTGCATGGCCGGCAAGAACAGAGACACGTGTTTATGGGTTAACTGAAGTTCAGCAACCTGAAGTTATCCCAGGGACGTGTAATTGTACCATGCTCGGCGATCATAAACGAACGAACTTGCCCGGTCTCACTGAACCATGCGCATGTTTTTTTATTTTTTTTAATAGTTCGTAGAGTACAAAAATGTAAAACTAGTAACATAATATAATTAAAGCAGGGTGACAAAACATTCAGCAATTAAAAATGATTTTGTTTGGGTCTATGTAGTTGTACATTTTTAATTACTGCGTACTTGTTTGTATTTTTAATCTGTGCAAAATAAAACGCTTGAATGGTCGCTATGTGAACTTTAAACTTGTACACTGTGCTGTGTAGAGCACGTTGTTCGCCATGACTCACAAGCTGTAACAATGAATACCAGGGCAGGGTAGGCCTGGTATTGTGTTACAAATAAAGTAACGTACGTAACCACGGAAACATTTGCTGTAGTCTTTTGTCTTATCTATATGAGGCTAGCTTGTCTGTTATTAACGATGTGCTAGGTAAAATGTTTTAGTACGAATTTTAGTTAGGCATAGGCCTAATATAAATATCGTAATGATTAATAAATAATAGTGGTGGTCGGCAGCCTGTAAATCCTGGTCGGAAATGTTGAGTGCTGGTCGGGGCCGACCAGCGCCGACCAGCGTGGTGACATCCCTGAGGTTGTGCAGGTGCCTTGTTCATTGGACAGTCCTACCTATTTACATACCATACAGACATAACATTAGAACCTGACCATAGAATCAGACACAAATGGAAACAACCAGCAATTTCCATATCTTTTAGGTACAGCACAACCATCAACATCAAGCACTATTTAATAAAAGTAGTTTTAAAAATTAATGACATATCAAACTTACCACTACGCTTACTTGTGTGATTAGAGATTTTAATCTCATCATCACTTGATCCAGATGAATTAAGGTAATTAGTTTCTACAGTCTCTAGGCCTCCTGTATTTCTCTTGCAGGCTAAATAAAAATATAGTAGTTTAATATTTATAGCAGCCTATGCAACATACATGTACAGTAATTCTTCATTTGGGGTAACTGGTGATTGATAGCAGACATTTTCAAATTTTGGATAGTGGAAGATAATATTTTGATCCAGGAGCTATAGGCTTTATGGGAGGTTATTACCATTTATCCTTTTTTTTTCACCATTATTCTCATCGTTATTAATAATGAGGTTTTTGTTGTATTTTGTTATTTCTGAAGAATGCACCTTTGTAATTATTAAGTATGCTAATGATTTAAAGGTGTAGTAGGGAAGTAAATCTAAATAAATAAACTAGCCTCTATAGAGGATACTAATATCTACTGGCTAGTAGTAGTAGTAGTAGTAGTAGTAGTAGTAGTAGTAGTATTATTAGGCTGGCTGCTTAAAAGGTAATTCCCTACCCAAGCCTAGATGAAGTTTTGTATAAAGTTGGTAGGAGCCCTACTAAGAAAGGTTAGCAAAAGATCATGGTTAATGTTATTGCTACTGACCTGCTGATATGTCATCATCGGAAGTATCGACATCGGAAGTATCGACATCTGTTGTAGAAACCTCCCATGCTTTTCTCTCTGCTGCTGGAGGGACTTTGGTAGTTGTTACTAGACAAACAGAGTCTATGTTGTAATCAGAAAATGTGCAATTTAAACTATTATCATAGAAATAATTAGATACATTTATTGTTTAAAAGGGACTGCTAATTTCAATTTTTTATTTTATGATTCCAGATCAATTATTTATTTTACATATCAAAATAATTTCTTTTTTTTCCAGTAAAAAACCCTTGCCAAGGGGACATTATTTTGTTCCTGAAGCCTTAATAGGGGTTATACTGAACGTAACTAGAGGTGGTCCAGTGAAATAGAAAACGTTAACAATGCAAACTTCTTTGTTAAGAACAATCTCAACGCACACAATTGTGTTATAAGTACGGAAAGGTAAATCAACAAAAAAAAAACTATACTCAACGATAAATGTCCCAATCGAATACGACATTGCTACCTCCCAGATCGGGCCCATAAAAACATAGGGATAGGCCTAGAGGCGGCCTCTACTCTAACCTAGTAAATAACTACATAACATGTCATTGTATTGTTAAAGTTACTGACCTGCTGACTCTGTCGGTATGTCATCATCAGAAGTATCGACATCTGTTGTAGAAACCTCCCATGCTTTTCTCTTTGCTGCTGGAGGAACTTCGGTAGTCGAAATCCCAGTAGGTGACCCTTCTGTATCATCAACAGCAGAACATCCATTATTGATTGATTGAATTGAACCGTTCCCACGTACAATTAGGCCTACTTCATCATCTTCACTTGAAGAATAGTAAAGCATACGCTCAGTTGGATAAGCAGTGCTGTGTGTTGTTGTACTTGACAAACAGATTCTGTATCGTAATCAGAAAATTTGCAATTTGATTAAATTATTATCATACATAATTAATTAGATATTAAATCAAGAATGATTCCACCAAAATTTTGAGTTAAAATAACGATAGTGAAGCATATGAATAGGCAAACTGCCTAAAAATTGACATGTTTTTAGAAACTATTCTCATCTTCCACCAGAACAGAAAACAACGCCTAGGCTTAGAGTACTTATATACCAATAGGACAGGGTGTATGTAAATGAGGAAGTAATTAGCATGATAAAACAACAAGGAATGTAGGCAACAAACAATCATATGGCAAGCGTGACGCCTATTCATCAAATGCCTCACTATCGTTATTTTAAATAATTAATTATATGCCACACATCGTAAAACATTATTGAAAATGTGTATGTTTGATCTCTTCTTTGGGACACCCTTTCCCACAAACAAGTGGATATAGGCCTATTAAGGGGGCCGGCACACATTTTGAGTGTAGGCCTACCTGGCAAATGGTTGATTACCCCTATTAAGTTTTTTCTATCCCAAACACAGTACAGTACTACATACTAAAATTCCCATATGAATAGGCCTAGGCTAGAGCCTATCTCTAGCTAGGCTTAGTAATAAGTAATATTTACTAGGCCCAGGCCTAGTACTAGGCCTAGTAGTAGTAAATAACTAGGCCTCTAGGCCTACCTAGGTATGAACATTCAATTCATTGTTGTAGGCTAGCCGCTAGGCCTATTGTATTGTTACTCACCTGCTGCTGCTGACTCTGTCTGTAGGCCTATGTCATCATCAGAAGTATCGAAATATGTTGAAGAAACCTCCCATGCTTTTCTCTTTGCTGCTGGAAGAACTTCGGTAGTCGGAAGAACTTCGGTAGTCGAAATCCCAGTAGGCGACCCTTCTGTATCATCTACTCCTAGGACTAGGCCTAGGCCTAGGCCTTCTTCATCGTCTTCACTTGAAGAATAGTATAGCATACGCTCAGCAGTTGGAACAGGGTGTTCTGTCGTGCCATCATCAGAAAATGTGATATTCATAATGTTATTATCGTAGAAATATGCATCGTCTTCGCTTGAGTATTGAAGCATTAGCTCAGAGTCGCTTATCATGTTCATGATTTAACAAATTGATAAAAGAAATGAACAATATACGGTTTTATGTTCATTTAACCGTCATTCGCATCTAATCTTTGGAAAAAGCGCGAACGAATTTGATTGGCTGCTGATCAACGTTATATTTCATGTGACGTCGTCAACGTCCAATGCAATTGGAGCTGTGGCTTGGTGGTTATGATGCTTGGCTACCAATCTAATGGGTCCTGGGTTCAAGTCCTGTCATATGTCAGGGTTTTTTTCTCATGACAATTTACAACTCCACTCCCAAAGACTTAATAATAAGTCTTTGTTTATGTAGAGCATCTTGTGTATATGTTTGTCTTGTGAAATTATTAAATAGTTTATCCATCCTGTAATTGGCGGGTTACTCGCTGTTGGACGAGTATGAAATAAAATAAAAAATTACAATACTGTACTTTATTCATTTTAAAACAAACTGAAATTGTCCACTTTTCCATTACTGAAACTGATTTAGGATCAACCTGAGTTTTCGGCATGTATTGAATATAGGACTATTCCATTATTATTTATAGGGGTGTTAGTCAATATGTTGGGTTGGGTGTGCCAGGCTTGATGAGGCTTCTATTGTTCGTGTCATTGTGCCAATTGTTTTGTATTTCACTGTGTTTGATAAAAACAAACAAAAAACTGCTGCTATAGTTAGCCTATGTGTCTGTAAATTATATCGTATTTTACACTATATTTATATAGCCTATAGGCCCTAACATGTTTTTTACCGTCAACAGTTAAATCATATCATGTTTTATTTTACATTTCATGTAATATTATTATATGTTTTTTTTTCTCAACAGCCGAATCAAGTTATATAGCCTCTTACAAATAACAAGAAAAAATACATTCAAACGTTATTCACAATAAGGAGAAAACATATACAACTTATTTAATTTATGTTTTAATTTATATAAATCCAAAGGAAAATTAATGAAACAACGACAATGATGTGGGTATCAGTGGCTGGATCTCAATAGAGATACAAAAAAAAAAGCGAAAAGCTAAATCAAAACGATAAAGTAAAACAGCCAGAAAAACAATTTATATAAATACATCCATGTTTGTTTTTTTCTCAACAGTTTATGACTTTAACAAATTCAGTACACTTAAAGGCATAAGATTAAGCAAAACATACATTGTGTAACATATTTAATTTAAGGTATATATGTTTTATTTCATCGACCCAGTTTTAAGTGTTATTTAGTAGTGTCATGTTTGGTTCAACTCAATGAGTTAGCAATGTTCGTGAGGTTCTCTCTCCAGCTGATCCTGACACAAAAACTAAAATAGTCAGAAATAAAATTGCAGAACTTTCTCTCATGCAACACACACTAACCCTTCCCCGGACCCCAGTACAGGATATATAGGGCCTACACTGTTAAAAAAATTCTTATAAAAAAACTGTAAATTACTGGCAATCTGAACGCCAGTAATTTACCGTAATGTAGAATTACAGGTACTGTTGAAAATAAATTACTATAAAACTACAGTAAATTACTGTTGGTCATAAAGTCGGTTGTCTACCGTAATGTAGAATCACAGGTACTGTTGAAAATAAATTACTGTAAAACTACAAATTACTGTTAACTTGAAAGTCGGATGTCAACTATAACGTAAAATCACAGGTACCGTTTCTAATAAATTACTACAGTATAATTACTGTTAATCTGAAAGTCTGTTTGTCAACAATAACGTAAAATCACGGGTACCATAAAACTACGTAAAATTACTGTCGATTTCAAAGGAAGTGGTCTACCATTAATGTAGAATAATGTTGATAAATAACTGTAAAACTACATTAAAATTACTGTCGATTTCAATGGTCAATGGTAATGTAAAATCACAGGTACCGTTATTAATAAATTACTGTAAAAGATTCAGTGAATTCCAACCAAATAAAATATTACAAAAATATAAGTACCATACAAACAAAATAAATACATGCCAATAATCTTATTTCATGCCTTATATTAAAATGACCATCACATAAATGGAAGGTTTATTCCAGAGTACAGGACCTGGATGTGGTAGATGGACACTTAACAATGAGAATTATATCGTCGGCCAAGAATGAGTCTTTTTATCAATAAAAAATATTAATCTCTTTCTCTTTGAAATCTTTTGTAAGTTCATTTATATATAATATTAACAGAATTAGAAAGAGAGAGACAGCCTTTGTGGGTTTAAAAAAATGGATAATTTTCAATATAAATCCAAATTACTGAAAAAAAGACAATGTTGTGGTTATCAGTGTGGCTGTGGGTATCAGTGGCTTGATCTTAATAAAGATACAAAATAATATAAATAAAAAGCTAAATCTAAACGATACAATTTAAACAACTAGACAAAATTAGCAGAGCTTTCGGGCAAAACTAGCCCTTCATCAGTGTGTAGAAATCAAGCGCTGCCTGAGTGGACTGGAATAAAAGAAATAAAACAAAAGAGGCATAATGCTGGTGAAAAGAGTGAGATTAGAAAACAATAAAGATAGCTTGGTATATATAAACAATTTAGAAATTGAATTAAAAATCAACTCAAATGGTGGTTAATATTGAAACATTAAATTTAGGTAGTCGATGGAATAATTTTACCGATCTGGGAATATGTTCCTAATGTTAAGTCAAAATATTTCGTGGTTTTAAGTAGTAATTCCAAGTGGTTTTCATGGTTCTCTCTCCAGCTGATCCTGACACAAAAACTAAAATAGTCAGAAATAAAATTGCAGAACTTTCTCTCATGCAACACACACTAACCCTTCCCCAGTACAGGATATATAGGGCCTACACTGTTAAAAAAATTCTTATAAAAAAACTGTAAATTACTGGCAATCTGGACGCCAGTAATTTACCGTAATGTAGAATTACAGGTACTGTTGAAAATAAATTACTGTAAAACTACAGTAAATTACTGTTGGTCATAAAGTCGGTTGTCTACCGTAATGTAGAATCACAGGTATTGTTGAAAATAAATTACTGTAAAACTACAAATTACTGTTAACTTGAAAGTCGGATGTCAACTATAACGTAAAATCACAGGTACCGTTTCTAATAAATTACTACAGTATAATTACTGTTAATCTGAAAGTCTGTTTGTCAACAATAACGTAAAATCACGGGTACCATAAAACTACGTAAAATTACTGTCGATTTCAAAGGAAGTGGTCTACCATTAATGTAGAATAATGTTGATAAATAACTGTAAAACTACATTAAAATTACTGTCGATTTCAATGGTCAATGGTAATGTAAAATCACAGGTACCGTTATTAATAAATTACTGTAAAAGATTCAGTGAATTCCAACCAAACAAAATATTACAAAAATATAAATACCATACAAACAAAATAAATACATGCCAATAATCTTATTTCATGCCTTATATTAAAATGACCATCAAATAAATGGAAGGTTTATTCCAGAGTACAGGACCTGGATGTGGTAGATGGACACTTAACAGTAAACCACAGTAAGAATGTTGTTGATCCAATAACAGGAGTCCACACTCAAAACATAGAATCCTACTGGAATCGTGAAAAATTAAAGTTAAAAAGAATAGGTGTAAACGGGAATGGTTACCGGAATACCTTGACGAATTTATGTGGCGAGAAAGATATGGCATAATATAAATTAAACAGATTAAGTAAGTTAAAATAGTATATGTTCCTTGTGCCTTATTAAATAATGTTAAAGTCTTGTGCCTTATATTTGAATAAAGTTTGAAGAATGTATCTTTCGATCTAACGATTATTTTCTTGTTGTTTGTAGAGGCTATTTGCAACTGTTGAGAAAAAAACCAAACATGGATGTATTTATATAAATTAAAACATAAATTGGATATTTTATATAAATTAAATCTTTTTCTTGATCTTTTCTTGTTATTTGTAGAGGCTACTTGATTTAACTGTTGAGTAAAAAAACATGTTAGGGCTTATAGGCTACTGTATATAGTGTAAAATACGATATAATTTACAGACACATAATAAAAGCTATAGGCTAACTACAGCAGTAGTTTTTTGTTTGTTTTTATCAAACACAGTGAAATACAAAACAATTGGCACAATGACACGAACAATAGAAGCCTCAACAAGCCTGGCACACCCAGCCCAACATATTGACTAACACCCCTATAAATAATAATGGAATAGTCCTATATTCAAATACATGCCGAAAACTCGGGTTGATCCCTGATTCAACCTAAAGCCATAGAAATGTAAACTAAAATATGCGTAGTGCATGAATATAGAGTAACAGTAACATTTCTAGTTTTTAATCTTTCTCAGTTTACTTTTAATAATGCTTTGTTTTTTTACGTTTTGTTTTATATTTGAAGATATCAAATTTGTCAGTGGTTTGTCATGACAAATTATACTTTTTAAATATTTTTTTAAATGGTTTTTATGTATATTTTTTTTAAAATATAATTATGTTTATTTACTCTTGTTGCACATCTCCCTCATTGAGACTGTGCCTCTGATAAAGAGATACAAAAAAATTCATAACATAATTAACTGTACGCCACATTAAATCTTTAAAAAAAAGTTTATATAAACTTTAGATTCTATCATCAAAACACTTCCCCTATTATGATCAAATCATCTTTCATGTAAACTTGGCCTATTTTTCAGAAATGAATATCCTTATAGTAATACGATGAGTGGTAAGTTCAGAGCTTGGGATTTTTTTAGGAAACAATGAGTTTGAAAGAATCCCAATTTGATTGGTCAAAATTATCGCTACTTATACGTCCGCTATAGATGGCGCTTTTTTTCATACAGATAACTACATAAACAGAACACAATTGTTAAAGAATAATTAATAATATTAAAGAACCAATTCTTTTAATTATTCCTTGTCTAAAAATTGTCCCCATGTATGGCAAGATATTCCTAATTTTATCGTACTTCATCTTTAATTGTCTGTACACACGAACCATGTTATCTGTATATTTAAATGATTGTTCACACAATTTATTATATCTTATGTATTTTTATTGTTTTACTAAGTTTTATGATTGAAATGCAGTATAGATAACCAATTCGATAGTGCTTAGCACTCAAGAAAGGAAATCCCCAGGTTGCTTTTTTGCGTTGTTTGACTGCATGAAAATTTAATAAAATAATTCTGTTCGATCCTTTTCCTTCATCTATATGGCTTGTGTTTTTGTAATTTCTGTGTGCATGCTATACATGTTGGCTTCGTCTATGAATTTGTTACCGATTGGCTATTTCCTTTGATTGTTAATGCGTTGGTGGTTGGTTACAATCAGGCCTGCATATTATTTTTCAAAATTATAACATTTTAAATTTTGTTGTAAATTGATGCTTTCAATAATGATTGTAGATCATTTTCACTATTTCCAATGAGAATTATATCGTCGGCCAAGAATGAGTCTTTTTATCAATAAAAAATATTAATCTCTTTCTCTTTGAAATCTTTTGTAAGTTCATTTATATATAATATTAACAGAATTAGAGAGAGAGAGACAACCTTTGTGGGTTGAAAAAAATGGATAATTTTCAATATAAATCCAAATTACTGAAAAAAAGACAATGTTGTGGGTATCAGTGTGGCTGTGGGTATCAGTGGCTTGATCTTAATAAAGATACAAAATAATATAAACAAAAAGCTAAATCTAAACGATACAATTTAAACAACTATACAAAATTAGCAGAGCTTTCGGGCAAAACTAGCCCTTCATCAGTGTGTAGAAATCAAGCGCTGCCTGAGTGGACTGGAATAAAAGAAATAAAACAAAAGAGGCATAATGCTGGTGAAAAGAGTGAGATTAGAAAACAATAAAGATAGCTTGGTATATATAAACAATTTAGAAATTGAATTAAAAATCAACTCAAATGGTGGTTAATATTGAAACATTAAATTTAGGTAGTCGATGGAATAATTTTACCGATCTGGGAATATGTTCCTAATGTTAAGTCAAAATATTTCGTGGTTTTAAGTAGTAATTCCAAGTGGTTTTCATGGTCTGCCCTGTCGTGAAAGAACGTCTCAATTGACACATTTTAAAAAAGCTTTTTGGGCAATTTAGGGAATGATACACCTTGTGGTGCATTCGGATTTTCAATTACTTGCAATTATTGTTCATTCCGGATGATAACAAAAACACGTTTGGTTGATTATCTGAAAATTATGCAGTATGCAGTTGAGAGGTTATTTCATGACGGGGCAGAAATATAGGCTAATAATAATTTGTTTTGCACAATGCATGGTTAATATTAAACATCTTTTTTTATGCAAGTCTTCCTTATTACTTTCATTTAAACA
Organism: Antedon mediterranea; assembly: GCF_964355755.1. Taxonomy (NCBI): domain Eukaryota; kingdom Metazoa; phylum Echinodermata; class Crinoidea; order Comatulida; family Antedonidae; genus Antedon; species Antedon mediterranea. The sequence goes on from NC_092670.1 coordinate 24,492,323, forward strand.
AAACACAATTAAGTCACCTATGTGCGCTCACTTTGCTTTTTCACTTTGCAATGTTATCGATAACTTTAAACGAAGGGAGCCAACCGAAGCGCACCCGCATCATTTGGACGCAATCATAATGGGTTTTTGGACCGATGTCTTATTAACGTTCCCTTTTGTAATGAAAATTATGTATAAAGGGTTTTTTTTCGGACCGACATAAAAGTAATTCGAGATTCATGACATTTTTCGTTCTTTAATTTTTAAATGCCAAGGAGAACTAAAATTAGCAAAAGTATAGTCACGCGAGGGTTTATGAGTGCTATAGGATGCAAGTACAGCACGTTAGTAAATCAGGAAAGGTATGGATGATTTGTATAATGATATTGTTTGTGCTCTATCTAGTGCCTCCAAAATGTGTTTTAAAAATAAGAAAATAAAAAATGGGACCCACATTCCAGGGTGGAATGAAAATGTCGCAGAATGCCATAATGTGGCTAGAGAATCATTCCTTCTATGGGTTAATAATGGAAAGCCTAAATATGGTTCATTATTTGAGGCGATGCATTTTAAATGACAAGATCTCAATATAAAATGAGTTTACGCTAGTGTAAATCAGAAGAAGAACAGCATAGGGCTGATTCTATGGTTAAGTTTTTATTAAAAAATGATTATGCTGATTTGTGGAAAAGGTTTATAAGTCTAAATCATGTACTCCTGTTCTTACTTCTTCTTTCTTGGAAATTTAAGAAATACTTACAGAATCTTTGGATAATGTTAATGGTGAATATGATAATTATAAGTAACCACTGGGCAGCTCATTTTGAGGAGCTGTTTAATTGTGTTCATAATGATAGTAATAAGGATTATGTTCACAGTATACTTGTTAATTGTAATGATGATTGTGGTTGTGAGGTAAATGTCCAACAGGTAGCGGGCATTATTAAAGATTTATCTAGTGATAAATTGTTCCGATTTTAAAATCTAAATCAGGTGATATTACGAGTAAAAGCAATTAGGCCTATAGCTTTAGCGGGTGTGGTATCTAAGGTACTAGAATTTGTATTAATTAAATTGTCCGGAGATAGTCTTAAGTCATCTGACCATCAGTTTGCGTTTAAATCGGGTCACTCCACAGATACATGTATATTAGTCTTAAAACAAGTTGTTGCATTTTATAGTCGGCAAAATAGCCCTGTATATGCTTGCTTTCTTGATGCCTCTAAGGCATATGACAGATTAAATAACTGGACTCTTTTTTAAAAATTGTTAAACAGAAAGATGCCAACCGCAATTGTAAAATTGTTATCGTGTTGGTACTCACAGCAACAGTTTTGTATTAAATGGGGAAGATCTATCTCCCGATGGTTCTATGTAAGAAACGGAGTGCGACAGGGTGGAATCATGTATCCGTTACTGTATAATGTTTACATTTCCCAAGAACCAGTGGGAATATTAAAAGAAAGCCGATCACGTTTACTAACATCTTTTAAACGGAGTTTTGGACGACGATATCAAATGCCTGTTGCCACTGAATTGGACTGTGACTTTCATATCTTGTTTTTACGTGATATTAGGATTTATTGCTAAAAATCATATACAGTATAACCAAAGTTAAATATAAACTATGAAATATGAGTCTATAAAACATTTTAACTAACGCTTGAACTTTTTTTAAATTAATGTGATTGTAAATAGGGGCCTACCTGATTTGTATTAAAATGTTTCTATAATTATCAATTATTCCTTATATTCATCTGAATATAAAACAAAAGTCTACTTCCGAATTGGCAGGGTCGGAGTCACTATAATGTAATTAGCTACCCCATTTGGACGGAAAATAATAATAATAATAACGTTCAAATTACTAATATAATGTTCAGATACTTTAGTCTAATACCACCTCAGCCCGACCATGGGTTTGGTTAGAGCATTTTTTAGGAATATGGACATAGCTTAGATTGCTAGCAATTTCACTATTAACTCTTGATAATATCACAGATAAGTTTAAAGTTTTAAAAAACCGCTGATTATAGTTTCAAGCAATAAATAGATAGGACTGGACATGCCCTCTAGAGTAAAACTAGGTAAAACTATAGGAATCCATCCCAAAAACGTATTGGATTTGTTTCCGTTTAAAAAACTTTTCATTTACAATAATTTTTAGTTCATACATTAAATGCCAAGGAAAACTAAATTTAGCAATATTATTTGTTTAGGGGTGCAAATAAAAGTGAAAACTATAGACAAGATGTAAAGTAGTCTAATGTACCGTTTCTTCGATAATCTTAATTTTACCTAAATACCTATACTTTTATTCAGACATTCCGGATTTTTAATCCTCTAAAAAATAATGTTAGCTAAAAGTAAGAGTGCATTGCCTGGTCTATATTCCTGAAAAAAGTTTTGTCGTCTCTCGATTTTATGATGCTGTGTCCGATTCTATAAATACGTTTTATATTAACACTGGCAGTATTTATCTATATTAACGAACACATCCCTTTTTACTTTCCGTACTTTTGAACCTTCTGAACATAGTCTGGTTATACTGAGATTGTTTATCTAATTGAATTCGTATCATATATTACGTAATATTAGGATATATTGCTAAAAATCAAGAAGTAAATAATTGTTCGGGTTGAGTGCTATAGGATAGAATTACAGTTATGAAAAATGTAACGAACAATACACTTTAGAAGTTGTTTGAATCCCATCTAGTCTACACGCTTTAAACTATTTTAATTTGATCGTAAATACCTATATTCGTGTCATTGATATTACACGATTGCGACATGAATTTTCATCAAAGTATCATACATTAAAAGTTATGCTGGTGATTGTAAATGAAAGCTCTTTTAAATGGCAACCATATACCATACGTTTCTTATAGACCTAATCCGTTAGAAAATTAAAATACTTTTAAAACTTTTAATTTGCATCTCCTATTTAGGCATCAAAACTTATTGTCTGTTGTCCCTTAGATGAAAACCAGGCAATCTAGCACCAAAATAATTTCGTAATTATATACTGTAGGCCTAGTGTATATATTAATATAAATCACTCGAATAATGACAATACAAGTTATTGCCTATTCCCTATCGAAGTTAAAAGTTCTTCTGTATGACTAAGATACAGTCACTAAAGGCAATATTGTATGTATGTTACCTATTAAATACAAGCCCGTACTTCATCATTCAACATAATTAATAATTTCGCCATGCAAACTTCGAAGTGTTTTTTTGTATACTTTACTAAGTACTTTCCATGTATTTTAAATAGTCAATTAAGCTAAGAATATAGAGCACCGTGTTTTTATAGGTTCAGCTTTTAAATGTGTCTCGTTGTGTGCTTTGCATCTGTTTAAAAAAAAATCGTCACATTTGTCTTAGCTTTCGGAGTCAAAAATCTCGAATGACTTTTATGTCGGTCGAACAAATTTATTATGATGAACTCGTATGTTGATTCTCTCTCTCGGACAACATCTTTATAAAACTGGCTAATCGTATCTCAGCGGTATCAGGTCGGCTGTCTTCGTTTTGCTTCTAGATATCGCATTAAGCTATTAGTAGGCCTACCTGACATAACCGAGCTATCAAAAAGCGAACTTCAATAACAGAGGTGACTTATTTGTCCCAAATTTAGTTGAGAATGTTTTAAGGCCTAAACGAATTATTATTACAAAATTTAGTGGGCCTATATTATAAAGTGATTGGTTTAATGAAATTAATAACAAAGACTCGAATTAAAAAGTACAGTATAATTAATCATGCACGTGTAAAACAAATTATTATATTAGCCTATATTTTAATGCCAACACTTTTCCAATACGTGCTTAAATTGGCTTTGCTTGTTGCTTCATAGAAAATCATAACCAATTAATTGTCTAACCAAAAATGTCATTTATCTCATACACTGTAATATTTGTAGTGAGTGGTAAAAACCAAAACACTCTCCGTATGAGAATGACACAGAGATCAGCTATAAAAAACATTAAAGTTTTTCTGTAACCGAAATGTTAATTCAACCTACTTGCAGAAATCGCACAGGACTTTTAATGTAGTCCTGTTGCTTTCAAAAATCATGTCGCAATCGTTTAATATCTTATATCAATGACACGAACATATTAGGTTGTCAAATGGAGCGACAAAACTCGCAAAGACAAAAAAACACTTGGAATTACTACTTAAAGCCACAAAACTGTTTGATCTTAACATTAACATACTCCCAGATCAGTAAAATTATTCCATCGACTACCTAAGTTTAAGGTTCAATATTAACCACCATTTGAGTTGCTTTTTTTTTAGATACAATCCTAATTGTTTATATCTACCAAGCTATCTTCATTGTTTTCAGCTTGTGCCTTGATCCTTTGTTTTTATTTCTTTATTCCAGTCCACTCAGGCAGTGCTTGTTTGCTTCACATTCTCAATTTTGTCCTTTCACTTATAAAGGGCTAGTGGATTTATATTTAATGTTTTTTTAAATTTCTGTTGTTTTAACTCACATAATGTCTAAAAGATCGCAATAATAATGAAGCTTTTGAAATGGATGTAAAATATTCATATTCTCAATTTTGTAAAAGCACTTCCACTGATATAGTATATTATCCTATTAATTAAATATGACAAGTTGTACAGGTAGTTTCAGTTTTTATTTTCTATTGTTTTTGTATATTTTTTTTTTAAAGTAATTGTGTTGCTTAAATCATGGAGGTATAAACATATTTTGATATGCTTAAATGTTGTATGTGTGCCACTGTTAAATATGTGTTGCTCCAAATAAATATTATTATATTATTATTACAAGGTACAGTATTCATTTCTGAAAATTATATACATAAAAGATGATTTGATCATACAGGAAATTGTTTGAAGATAGAATTTAAAGTTTAGATTTAACTTGTTTTAAAGATTTAATGTGGCTATACTTTGATATATTATAAACGAATTTAACAAAACTCTTTGAAATTTATAATTCTATTGAGCCTATATGCATGGTACGGTCACTGTTACTCTTTATTCATTGATTTAAAATTCAGGTTAGACTTTTAATTAGAAAGAAATAAACACACCAGGGTTAAAAGGGTTAAATAATCCATAATTAAGCGATATATCTACACTGTGAGACACAAAATGCTTTCATAAAATTACACATTTATACCTTTACTTAATAATAATATTTTATAATAATTCATTTTAACGGCACTACGCCTACATGATGATCATGGGTAGCTAATGGTATGGGGTTCCGACCCTGTATGCCACTTTTGGAAGTGTTTATATTGATGTTGCAAACAATTTCATTATCAAAATTTATATGTAGAAGACAAAACTGATTAATTAGTGTGCATGATGCATATAAGAAGTAATTACTGAAAACTATCATTGTAGTACATTTTTTATAGTATTAGTAGTACTTTATAGTATAAAGGGTGTATAAAGTTGTGCCTTTTCAAGCATGATTTGAGTGATATTTGTTTTTGGGGTTGGCAAATATTGCGACAAAATTGTAATGTCCTTGACGTTATTAATGCCTAATTTCCGTGACAGAGATAAACCCTTATATCAATAACATATCATTGGGGGTTTTTTTTGATCTAATGTGATATAAAGGGATAATCGCAGAAACAGCACAGAACTCCGAATTCCTAAAAATGCTCTAACCATTAGTCCCAATCATAGTCGAGCTGACGTGGGTTTGGACTTCCAAATATACACAACCTTAAATTACCACTAAATTTCAAAAACGTTGCGCCGGTTCTGAATATTATATCTAATCTGAATGATATAGGCCTAAATGAATAATACTGATACTTGCAGAAACCGCAAAGAACGTTCAATGTATTGCATTCAAAAGACATGTCGCATTCGTGTAATATCTTATATCAATGACACGAACATATTAGGTTGTCAAAAGAAAAAAAAAAACTTGGAATTACTACTTAAAGCCACAAAACTGTTTGATCTTAACATTAACATACTCCCAGATCGGTAAAATTATTCCATCGACTACCTAAGTTTAAGGTTCAATATTAACCACCATTTGAGTTGTTTTTTTTTAGATACATTCCTAATTGTTTATATCTACCAAGCTATCTTCATTGTTTTCAGCTTGTGCCTTGATCCTTTGTTTTTATTTCTTTATTCCAGTTCACTCAGGCAGTGCTTGTTTGCTTCATATTCTCAATTTTGTTCTTTCACTTATAAAAGACTAGTGGATTTATATTTAAATGTTTTTTTAATTTTCTGTTTTTTAACTCACATAATGTCTAAAAGATCGCAATAATAATGAAGCTTTTGAAATGGATGTAAAATATTCATATTCTCAATTTTGTAAAAGCACTTCCACTGATATAGGGCTAGTGTTGCCCATAATATTAATAATAATAATTTATTTGGAGATTACACTTTTACAACAGTGGCACTCGACCAAATGGAAGGTGCATCCATATATTATCCTAATTAAATACGATTTAATGTGGCTTTACTTTTATATATTATAATAATATTTTATAATTATTCATTTTAACGGCACTTTGATAAAACAATGTTATATATCATACTATTGCACCTTTATTCATGGGGTGACCTACTATAACCTTACACTATTATGGAAAAAAAGAAAAAAAAACCAAATAAGAATTGTGAAAGTTAACCCAATGTATCACAGGTGTGACTTGGCTACACAATTGAAAAATTCATTATATAATAATATCATGTGCATGCAAAAACAAAATTGTATTATTAAATGTGCATATCATTTATTTGTCCAATATAATTTTATATATTAGTTTAATTTATTTTTCTAACGCCTAGTTTGACAGGCCAACTTTGAAATTGAAATAATCTTTTCGTTCGACACAATATTTCAGAGATACGTGAACATTTGATGATGGTCTATCCGATATGACTTTGTTTTTTTGTACATAAAAAGTGGACAATTTTGGTTTAGATCAATGAATGCTTAAAATTGTTTTTTTTTTGTGCTATATTTTTCAAGTTGATATCTGGAATACTATCAACGCTTTTATCTTATAATACGCGATATATTCATATTTTTTTACAAGAAAATAAAGTATTGATCACTAGCTTGTTTTTATGTATTTAATAACTATTCTAAGTTCATTTTAAATAGGCGTATGTTTATATTTTAATGATTCATGGTAAACAATTATAAACAGCTTCAATATTACACAGTAGGTTATTCAAAAGAGACGCACAATTTATACGGACGTGTTTTTAACGACAAAATTGACCAATCAAAATGGAAATAGTCAAAATACAATAATTTTATGTTCATTGGCTACCCCACCAACAACCTAAACTTCAAATAATAAAAGATCCCTGTAATACTGTATTTAAAAAAAAGCATATTTGCAACCGAAATTTCTTATTTTATAAATATAATATAAATTTACAATTATACAAAACAATATACAACTGCTTATAAAAAAGGAATTTAATTCAAGAATTTTAATTTAGTTAAAATATCAGGATTTCTTACTTCAATTTGATGTTTCCTTTAGAGGCGCTAAACTTTTGAATATATGATTTATTTATTTTTTGGTCATATGTTTTTTATATCATGTTATTATGTTATGTGCAAATAAAGTATTTACATAGTTGATATATATATATATATATTATGCAGTGTAGCATAGGTGAAATTACGGGAGCCCAATATGAATTAGTTTGAAATGGTAAAAATTATTTTACTACAGTATAAGTAGATTAAAATATATAAGTTAATCTATGAAAATGATTATATATTACTGGCAGATTTTATCGATCTCTATCGTGCAAATAATACTCGTTATCGATATGAAATACGATTTGCACTTGAGTTTTTCTTCCTGCTGATCTGTAGCTTTAGTATAAACAATGTGAACAATGCCCAAACAGGGAGTTGACTAATAACTCCCTGGCCCAAATAAAAGATCGTAACAGTGTGAAAGTGCGTCACTCGTCACCCAACATTGTTTGTGATCACTTCGTTATCGCATTTGATAAAAATGGACTGGAGGTTTTGTGTAGAGGAAGACAACATTGCTTATCTAATAATTAATAACACTAGGGCAATAAAGCATTCTGATGGTGAAAAGTTAGGCAAGGTTATAAAATTTACCAAAACAACTAAAGGCAAAAACTGGCTTAAGGTAAGATTGTTGTGTTCTTCTAAATAATATAATTTTCTTTTAATGTTTTTAGGGAACCATTCTTCACCAGTCTTATTACTTTATAAAGATGTTTTATTTTCCATTTTGCAGTTTTAAAAAGTGTTTCAAGCCACGCAATTATTAGTTTTATCAGTATTTTCCCAGGGGCACAATCTTCAGCTGTTTAATAGGCCTATTATATTTGGATTTTATAGGCTTTCTGATTATAATATATATTATGATTTATTCGATTATTTATTTCATCTAATTAATTGAAATGTTGTTTCAGGCCTAAAACTAAATTGTAATATATCTTTACTATAGGACCATTGATACTAATTTTGTTGACCATTTTTTTAACATTAAAGTTTTATATATGATTTAAAAAATGCATTTTCATCAAGAGCACCAACACTGAATATTAGGGTGTAGTGTGTAGACTTAACAACTATATAAATTTCTATGTTTAGTTATTTATTTAATTAAAAACAAATTTGCAATACTATAGATTGTTACAGAAGAAAGCGACTGTAGTAGTACGCTTGCTGCAACCAAAGTATTGTGGAGCAAATTCAAACCGGACGAAAATTGCCCATTTTGCAAATGCAAGACAATTGACGACCTTACCAAAACATTGCAAACATTACGAAAGCGAAAAGCTCAAGATGCTGAAAACGTAACTACAAAGAGAACAAGAATTAACATAAAGACAATCGACGAAACAATCAAAGAAAAGATCATTGGTTAGTATATGAAACAATTGTTATTGAAGTTACATACTGTACCATGCCCCATGGACAAGAATAATTATTATCTGCTTTTGTTTTACTGTAGTTTACAATTAAACAAACGTTACTGTTTTATATTTTTTCAAATGTTTTGTTGAATATGTCACATAATAGTTATTCACTTTGATCTTGGATAACAAAAACTGTAATTTTAAACATAACTCACAATAACTATAGGCCTAATCATGATTAGATTTAATGTATCTACAATTCGTTACGTTAAATTAGTATAATCTGGCTAGATAAGTAATTATACGTACTAGGCCTATTAAAATATAAAGCGGATGAACACATTTTTCGAAGATGAACGAACTACAGATATTTTGAACACAGGTTTTAACTTCTTATAGTTACTCTATTTTCTATTTGTTTTATTGTTATTTAAGTTTCAAACAGTTATTATAAAACGCATAAATAGATTCCGGTCATTCGATTGGACAATTTTCTTTCACATGACTACTACTAGCCTTGCAAACCCAGACCTAGCCCGGATGCTAACATACACTAGGCCTAACCTTCCTAGATATTGTGCAAAATACCTATATAAATTCAAAATTAACTAAAATATAAAAAAATAACATGTGCAGGGTGATCTCCATGCACTCAAGCAGGCAGGGGGTGATGATGTCCTGACACTACCTAGGCCTAGACTAAACGGCCTATACTGTATGGCAACGTTAAATTTTTAGGATATATATTGTTATTTAAAAAATAAAACTAATATTAAAATATAATGTCAATCATTTTTTGTAATTCATATAATTTAATAATGTATCCTTTTTCTGAAAATGTCCAACTTTGTATGTAAAACAATTTTTTAAAATGTTTTTTACTGATGTCGCAACTTGCAATTACTGTGGAATTCCCCATTTTAGTAAAAAATAAAATTGGTTTTTAAATATGAAAATCCTATCATAATAATAATACAATGACATATTTATATTAAGTTGTTTCATATTTGAATTGTGAAATACAGGTAAATGATTTCACTAAATTGTAGTAGTAGGCTGACATTATTAGTCACCGACACCCAGATTAGCCAGGACATAAGATTACTACGATGCTTGATCTAAATCCTGGGGAGAATACTTCCTTGTTGTATAATCATAAGATGTAATATTTAACAAACTGTCATTTTACGTTTATAGGTCTAGTTGCTGTGCCAAGAAGTTCGATAGTAGCGCCGCCATCGGACTTACTACTTCGCAAGATCGACCAAGATTTTGTTTTAAAAATTCAAGAAACGCTTACAAAGGACGGTCTGGTGAACACGATACTACCTGTATTGCTTAATAAAGAACATTACGATTTCTTTAACAAACAAGAATACGAGAAGTGTATTTTTTATTCACTTGGCGGAAATCATTTAAGAACAGCACTGTCAACAATGAGTGAGAATATATTTAAACAATTAGAAGTGGCAGTCTATTTTGATCTAACAAAAACTGAATCACTACGTGTGGCATCTCGACATAATTTCGTCACAGGTAATACTCACAAAGCAACTTTTGAAGACAACGTTGCAGTATGCCGTAACATTTTGCAAGATTACAATGACAAAGATGCCAAAACGGCTTCGACATGGAGGAGAAAGTGTGCAGAGGCAATTGGCAAACAATCGTTCGAAAAAAAGGTATTATTAATATTATTTAAACATGTTATTTAGGACTCTAATATATAAAGTTGTAATTAATAATGTAATGGTGATATAATTAATAATAATGTTGTAATTCACTGAACTGCTAATTAAGCAACTAGTGACAAGGCATAGCAGAGAAGGTCACTTAGTTGTAAATTGCCTAGGATGGAATGGTAAATAATACATTTATACCATAACTCATAATAATCATTCATTGATGTTAACCAAAAACATACCGCGTGACAATTGGGCATGTCGCTAGCTAAAATCCAATCAAATGGGAAAAATTCTTGTTCTTTGAGTCATTACTATTGTCGTTTGTACAAACGACATTAATGAACTAACAAAATAATTTAATATTCAATTGAAATCTATTTTATTGTTATTATAATTACAGTGTTCAAGGAAATAATTTTGCAACGGCGCAATTGTATAACCTTGCTCGAGAATGATGGGGAATCTGAATTAAGATCCAGATTAGTTCGTTTCAAAGAAGAAATTGAAAACAGCATTCAGCTTGAAAATGGAGCCCAATCGGATGGTAAGTTTAAGTTAAATTAACTTTATTGTTTATCTATTGTCATGGATGCTAATACGAAGAACAATATACAAGCGATATTGTATACATTCAATTCGCAATACAATGCTGATGATTTGATGTTTGTAGTGCAATATACTGCTACTTTTTGTTCAGGAATTTTAAAACGGCATATTAAGCTGTATTCTCATAACTTGGACGGCATACTATGCTATCTGTATTGTAAACTTGTATAAACACAGCCCATGCATTTAATTTTTAATGAATATTCATAATACCCATAATCAATTTCTGACCCAATTTGAAACATATAATAATACAAATTTAAAAAAAAAGATTCTCTATTTTAAAATTTTGTTTACACAGAGCTTCTAAAAAAATTATACAACTATTTAGAGGTCTATTAAATAATAGGGCCTTGGTTTATTCATCATTTCAGATGAGGACGACAGTACAGATGAGGAGGTTGAAGATAATGCGGAGATGGCAAATGAGGAGGACGACTACACATTTCCGGGGTGAAAATAGCATTCATGATACTGGACACATGCCTTGCAGTCACATTTTATATAACTTTTCAAATTAATTTATTAAATTTATTCTGTGCCTTGTGATGTTTATATATATACTGTATATACAATTGAGAGACTAGTACTGTTCCGCCGTACTACGACAGTGGTCTAATGGTCATCTGCATATCAAGCAGAATGTTCCGGGTTCGGATCTTGGATTGGGCATTCTCACTGATTTCCTCATATTTATCGTTTAAAATTAAATAATTAAATTTCACTGGGCGGTTTAGAATTATTCTGTGCCTGTGAAATGTATATATCTTTTAAATATTTTCTACTACAATCACGTATAAATAGTTAGTAATGCATATAATACTTATTTTACTAGAAGCCGAGTTTAATTCATTCTAAATTAATAACCAGTGTTAGTGAATAAATAGTTAAAATTTATCAGTTCTTTAATTCTTTGATGTACGGCTGAGAAAAAACACCTTATGAGTGTATTCATGTTTTGTCATTAATAAAAAGCTTGTATAGCACACTAAAACTTTGTCTACTAATTATTTTTACAGAGAAATTCTTGTATTTCTGAAGTCATAAATTTTATGACCTAATGGCAGCTTCACAATCATGTCATAAATATTATGACTTATGTGAAAATAGTCAATACCTTGAAGCCCGGAAATCACAGCCTCATGTACTATAACCAGTGTATTCCGAGACATAACATGTAGTTTTAAATTGTCATAAATTTTATGACCTAATGACTGCTAAATTAATGTCATAAATATTATGACTTATGTGAAAATAGTCAATACTGTACCAGGAAGCCCCGAAATTAGTGCTTCCTGTACTATACACTATAACTAGCGTATTCCGAGACTTAACATGTACCTTTAAATTGTCATAAATGTTATGACCTAATGACTGCTAAATTAATGTCATAAATATTATGACTTATGTGAAAATAGTCAATAGGCAGCTACCATGTCGCTCGAATAATACACGCTGTTATCTGCTGTATATAGCCCATCACTTTATAACTTTTTTGTTGAATCTAATATATTATTACCGAGTATAAGGTGGTTAGGAGCTAATAATACTAAGCTTTAGAGCTGAGTGGAAATGGGCCGCTACTACTGGTAATTACACCAAAGTGTTTTGTGTATGATAATCGAAGTGCAGCTAGCTCTGCCAACAAATGCATGGATTAATACATTCATTTATAAAAATAGTTTTTAACACTCAGCTAGCTTTTATCTCATTATCATAAATGAAAACAAAAAAGAATTGCCCTTTTCAGCTACAAATAAAAACATATCATCCAAACTAATAAACAGAAAAAAAGAAACAATTATTCAATCAATATTATAGTTTATCGTTAAAGTAAGTTGATATATTTATGTTTCATTATACATTGTATTAAACTAGTTAATGTCGATGTATACATTTATATAAAACAAGGTTTTGTTTATTAATATCTCAGCGTTACTAAAATCAAAATATAAAACAAAACAAATTATACGGCAAGTTTATGCAAATAAAAATAATTATAAGAGGAAATGTTTGTTATCGCTAAATTGTAGTATTTTGATAATATTGAAATCGATAAAAATCAAAATATGCATATTTTACGATTTTGTATACATTTTAGCTATGAATGGCCAAAATTCAAGTAAATGTCGATTTTGTTGAATCTACACAGACGTATAATGTTTGTACTGAAAATAAAACGTGTTAATATCGGGTATCTCAAGAAAAACAACATGCAAAATGCCATAAAATGATAATAAGTACATCAAAAACATTTCAGAAAAAATTGCTTCCACCAGAATTGTTTTATTCCTCTGTTGTTCAATCAATCATTTCTTATTGTATTATTGTTTGGTTTTCTCATATCAATGTAAACAGTAAAAGTCAAATTCAGAGATTAGTAAACAAGGCCAGCAGAGTTATCGGTGTAGAAGTGAAATCTTTAGATGAAATGTTTAATACATTCATACTTAAGAAATTTGACACAATCTATGCAAGACCCATCACACCCATTACATTCAGACATCATTATAAGTAGATCAGGAAGGGTTAGACTGACACAGGAAAAAATATCCACAAACCGTTTCAGATTTTCACCAATGTACATAGCATGCAATTTATTTAACAAAAACTTTTCAAGATAGTCACTTGTATCATTTGTATTTATTTATATAGTTATCACATCGTATTATTTCTTCTACTCAGGTGCAAAACATATCTCGAAATTGTTAACAATTTTGACAATTAAGTTATCTTGTATCTTGTATCTTGTAATTGTAAAATACAAATGTTATCAATAATTTTAAATTAAAAACCTTTTTAAATACGGATTTAGTGTTTTAAAAATCGTCAGGTTATTCCATATCTGAACAGATACAATTTACTACATTGATGTATTGGTTAAATATACAGTATATATTTTTTAATTCTTTACATTAAAACAATAATAAATTGAAGAAAGTGTATTAATTAATTAGTAAATCTATAAAAATCTTTACGTAATTATTAACAAAAATAAAATTGACTAAAGTATAGATTTACCTATGCAAAACATGATACATCTTCAATTGCTTTTCTCAATAAATATGTCCTATTTTATAACACGTCATTATTTAAAATATTACATCTTCTCACAGTGGGTTAATGAGGTGCAAGTGCTGAATTTACGTAATTGTATGATTCATTCATGTTTGATACAGAAATTAACATTGTTTATAAACCAATAGCTATTTTAGTATGAAGCAGCTTTTATTATTATTATATTTTTATCATTACACAATTTTTTAATATTATACTAACTAATATATTTTTATTAATATTATTATAATAATAATAATATATCAACAATTTGTTAAATAATATTTATCGCATAATATACAATCTACGATAATTTAGTTAATTGATATATAAAAATTTACTAAATCAATAACATCATTTGAATAAAAGAACAAATCACACATCTACACATAATCAAACATCGTATAGGCCTACTCTATCTCTAACAATTTTTCTTCTATCGACTAAAGCCGAAGTATAGTCGTTATCTCGGGACCGTCCTATGGTTACCACAAGGTAGGCTTACTTCATTAAGGCTTCTATGAATGGATGTACTGGTTTGGGAGCATGAACGCTATAGGTAGACCAAAGCCAGTACCGTTTTGATTACGATCAATCGGGAAATTACCTCATGACATTATGATTAAAAAAATATAATATTAAATGATCTAAATACATTCTTACAAAATCTGTGTATGTTTTATAAGATTTGTGTTATACAAAATAGTTAGGCGGTAATTAGGAAATAGAACTACAGTGAAAAAATCTCATTCCATTTTCATTAGGCCTATCCAGATTATATAATTAACGCGATATGGAAAGCAACTGCGGTGGGAATTTACACAAATGTGTCAAAATTCACCATCTTAGTTTCACTAGCACATACAGATACAAATGATTGTAAATTTAACTTTTACGCAATTTACGTGTAAAAATACTATATACAATTGTGTACAACTATTTCTAGTAAGCTTACATAACATACACATATCAAATGCCAACTTTTGTCATCTTAATTTCTTGTTGAAAGTTTGGTTTGCGGGAATTGCAAGTAAACATATGTACGATAGTGTACAGATACGGATTAATGCACGAGTTGATAGGAATTATGAATGATGCCGCCCAAACATATATTTCCTCTGGAATTTTCCACTTTCCGTCTCTGAACAAATCCCCATCAATATGACAGGGAACCAACAGCAGAAATCGGTGAAAACTATTATACCTAATTCCCAAGCCCTTCTTGTTAGATCCTTTCGTATTCTTATCTTGTTAGCATTAGCTCCTGATCTCTTAACAGAGACGAAAATTGCGACATAGCTCGCTGCAATCACGATAAAACCTAAACTATTGAATCCAATAAAATGGCAATAGCATACTTCCAGCCTGGCCATCGACTTCTTGTTAGTGGTAGTGCAAGGCAAACACTTTGTTTGCCATAGTAGTTTTCACCAAAATACGATATATTGATAAAGTCTACTCTGTTTGCAAGTGGAAGAAAACTGAGAACAACCTAAACTAACCAGCTAATACCGATAATAATTTTACATTTTGTACTGTTTAGCCGTTTTATAGTGAAAGGGTTCACGGTGTGAACTGCACGCTCAATACCATCAATGTAGTTACAGAACATTTACTGAAGAGAGTAGAAATAGCACCGGCAAAGCTACAAAAAGGAAACTGCATTAGTAATGAGCATGGCTTGGACCTTATTAAAATTATTATTATTGTTGTCCTTGTTATTAAACCTTCGTGATAAAATAACAATTCCATTACCAATGACAGATGAAACACCAATAACCAACATCAATACTCTTAACACTTCTCGTTTTAGTAAGTCTGCACAGGAAGCAAACGCATCTGTTGGTTTGCAGACATCAATGGCACCCACGAGACAACACAGGCTAAACAAATCTGAATATCTGAGAGAATTAAAAAAAAACAAAGTTGTAAAGAAATGTGATTTTGTACATCTGTCCTGCCTCATATATTTTTCATTTGCAGTTGCATTTAGCAGCTACTTTTGTACGGATTTAAATCAGCGTAGAAGATGGCATCGACAAGCTTAGCCAATAAAGGGGACATTAAAGAGAATCAGTTGGATACAGTTCTGCGAAATAATTGGTAAGTCAACCTCTCCCAATACCGAACTGGTTTCACAGAAAATATGGTATTCGGAATGTGTTTTTAATGGTAATGAATTTGGGACTGTTTGGGACTTTCTGGTTTTTGGAGAGTGTCATAATGAGAGAATTGGCTGTATTCTTTAAATTGAAGGTCATAAAATATGAATGCGCGTACAGTTCCAAAACCATAATTAAATGTAGTAGGTGCTTGAACAGAAATAATAATAATAGTATTTGTAAGTGTATGTGTATCCATGTCTTGTCAATACTTACAGTTCTTGTAATTCCTTCAGTTGTTCAAAAGTTCTATCTCTGTATTTCTGTAATTTGTTTTCCCTTAAGTCTCTATTAATAATATAAACAACCCGTTAAAACCACAATGATGTTTTCAAGTGAGTCGGTGAGAGATTGCGCAATGAATATATTTATATTGTTGGTTGGTAAGATATGCTTTTGACTGGTACGTTTGGTCGAAAAAAAATGTACCAGTATCCGGTTTTTGTTTGTTTAAATTTAATTTACACTATTTGTATTTAAATTAAGTTTTAATTAATAATTAAGTTATTGCATTACAGCACACACTTATAGTAGAAATCATTGATTTGATGAGACATGGTCTACCATTACCAAGCATGTTTATTCAATTTTACTGTATTTTTATCACTTTTTGATATTACTTGTGTTGTATTTTGTTTCATATCTATAGGGTATTTATTTGATTATAAATGTTACCCTATTACACCCACAACAAAAAATTAAGTGAACGCCCCGAAAAAACCTTTCGCAAACAATAAACGCCCCGGGCGGCGCGTTTATTTGAAATAAAAATACGGTACCTACCAACTAAATACAAAAATAGAAAGGTCGAATGGTGGACAACAACATTAAAAAAAACAATAGAGACTTCAGACATATACAGAATAAAAATACTCACATTTTTTTCAGAGATGTCAAATCAGAAAACCCATGGGCTGGTAATGTACTCATTTTGTTCCCGGACAACTCCCTTCAAAGCAAATGTAAATCTTTGTGTATCACTCTGAAGACAAAGCCTATTATAACCAAATATAAGTTGAATGATCAGGAATTAGATTGTGTTAATTCTCAAAGGGATTTAGGAGTTTTAATTGATAGTAAGTTAAATTTTTGTTTACATGTTAATTATGTTGTATCTAAGGCAAATAGAATGCTGGGTTTGTTATGGAGGAACTGTAGATTCATGTGCAATGTTGGAGCACGACAGTCGTGCGCCCCCACCTGGAATACTGTTCAGTCATTTTTAATTCAATTTCTTGTACTCAATCTCAGTGTATTTATAATGTTCAGAACAAATTAATTAGATTCCTTACTCGCACTTGTCCTAATTATAATGTTTCTCTTATTTATTTCTCTTGAAAATCGTAGAGTTGTTTTTGATATGGTTTTTTTTATACAACTCATTCAATTCCGTTTATGATTGTCCTATTGTTGCTTTGTTTAAGTTGAATATACCAACTTGTACTCGCAGCAAGTGTTTGCTTCACGTTCCTTGTGGTCGTGTTGAATGCACAAAACGAGGTATTTTTCAGCGGTTACCTAACACATTTAATAGGTTACTTGCTACTTTTTTGGATATTGATTTATTTTATGATAGTTTAAATGTATTTAAGGGTAAAATTTTTTAATCTCTTTAATGTTGTGATCTTTGTTTATGTTTTTGTTGTTTATTTGAATACATTTTATAGTTTATTATGTTTAGATTCAACCTGTTAGTGGCGGTTTCATCGCTGTTGGTTGACAACTGAATCAAAATAAAATTTAAAAAAAAAGTAAACACAATGCCCAGTAAACATGCAAATTAACTACATTGAACACTTTTTAATTAGCATTAACAAAAATTAAACGTAATTAAGATAATTAAACAATTACAATATTTCCAGAGATTTACTATATTGAACAATGGCATTACAACAACAATTAAACGTAATCATAAGTAATAACAATCATGGAAGATGGTAAATATTGTAAATGCGCTTTAACATGCATACAAATATTTGTCTTCTGAAATCACCGTCTTAAAACATTCGGTGGTCATTGTCTTGTTGTTTTTTAACTTCTATACATATATGCATCTATATATAAATTATGGTTAATTCTGACATAGGCGAGCACAATGCAAAAACTTTGGTACAAATCTCCGCCTTGGATACCTACTTTATCTATCTGAGATGTACCGCGAAACGTAGATTTGATAACATTAGTGTTCACAGCGACGCTATTGTTCCATATTTCTATCTTAGGAAGATATTATAACGAGTTTTTTAACACAATTTATGATTTCAACATTAGATTTTCATCTCAATTTCAATTCTTCCCGGTCAAAGTAATTTCCGGGTTTAAGATAAGTTCACCTTGCAACAACCTGGTTTCAAATATTTTCTCTCTTTTATACACAAGGGAGCAGTTAAAATAATAGATTTGACCCTAAAGGTGACTGGAAACAGGCACTTTCCATCAATCAATACAGTGTCCCTTTGGAAGATGAAAAAAAAACCAGATATATAGTAGGACTGGAGCTTAAGTTGGCCATTAATCATAGCCATTTCAGTTTTTTGTTTATTTTAAAACATACCGCGCGCGTGTGTGAAGGTACAGTAGTTAAATAATAGGAATTATACTGCAAATTAATAAAGATCAAATTAAATATACGCCATAAAGAATCAGAATATATTGTGGGGAATAGTATTATAAAATTACATAGGGAGATTTGATGATAAGACATTTTTCGAGTGAAATCCCGATAGCTGAGTTTTATTGAGTAAGCTTGCAGGAATAACTGTAGGCTATCTTCCTGTGTCCCGTTAGGACCGAGATGTCTGCCCATGTTGCAAGCCGTAATATCTTCTTTCTTGGGCCCACTCTGTCACGGCAGTTAGTTTCAAAAGATGATTAAATTAAATAATGTATTAATAATTATTAGGATGGTATTCATTTGAATAAACGCCTCTCCAATAAAACATCACTTTGAATAATAACCCCCCCCCCCCCAACCCAACTATCTAATAAACGTCCATCCACATATTTATAACAACACAATTATACTATTTGTAGTAGAATTCACCGCACTGTTATTTACAATTTACCAAGCATTTGTTATTCTTTTTTAGCACTTTTCATATCTATTAGAGGATTTCATTTGATTATAAATGTTACCATATTATTAAAACTACAAAATTTAACATATATCCCTCGAATAAGCACCTCCCTCAAATGACCTCCGCCTCCCCAAAGGGCCCTACCAAACAATAAAAACTGTACTTTTAAATGTTATTAATCATCTAAAACACTGTGAAACAAAGTAGTTTAGTTTTACGAATGTCAAGCATTTTCAATAATGGTAACCGACAGAAAACGTATAAGGAGAACATTATCATTCCGAGAACCATCGTCTACACTTCCTAGAGGGGGAGCGAGCGAAGCGAGCTCACCCTCTAGTAGGCCTATACATTAAATACTTGTTAAGTAACTTAGATGTGAATATCTAGACCTAAATATGGTGTTGTTCATTTATAGTTTTAAAACAAATCTCTAAATGTTTAAATATAACAAGCATACTTACAGTACTTCTAATGCTTTAAAACTATCAAATGAATTGGCTGGCAATTTACAAATGTTTTCACGCATATTCCTTTAAAGTAGTAAAATAGTAAGATAAAATATTTTAAATAACTAAAAAGTAATGTTATCCTTTTTTATATCATTATTGTTACTTTTCAATACTTTATCCAAACTAATTAAAATTGTTAATTTTCCAAAATGAATAGTTGTTTGATGGTTGAAATAATATGTATATTTAAAAAATACACATGTTAAACTCGCGGCATAAAAATTCACTTTTTACCTAAACTTTTAATCTGTTTTAATGCTAACACTTACCATTGAACATTAATAGGAAAATCTGTTTATACAAGAAACAGAAACTGTAAGTTGAACTCTAGGTAACGTTGTTACACATTACGATTGGTGGCCTCCATTGTGTACGACTTTGTACACAGTGGGAAAGCCACTTCGCGTTTTGACCGTTAAATCGTGTAAAATCGACTTACTTCCGCATTGACGATTTTGAAGCGCCACCTATCGTTGAAAACTGAAACCACGATTTTTCGTCGCCTAGCAAATAAGTGCTGTTTTATTTTAAGCTCTCATGAATATTTAAGAACCGCCCAACATTACCTATTATGGTAAAAGCATTTCCTAATAAGTATTATTGAATAACCAATCGGGTTCCTTCAAAGAAACCGAAGCTAATACAATACATGTGGCGACTGAAGTCGGGACTCGTGAAATTTATAAATGTGGTAGTAACGATTTGACTACTGTTTTGTTGTCCATTTTCTGAATAGTCGAAGGTGCATCCCAACAAATTAAAAAAATTATAATCAATTGTTTTATCAAGAATAATATTAGTTTAATCGAGTATGATATATTTCTATCCTGTTCAAAATGTGTTGGTGTATTCTCAGGCCTCGAAAGGTAGGTACATTTTCTAGCTGTGAGCGTGGTTTCGGCAACGCGAGACACGTGTGTCAGTATAGGCGATAGCGAGACGTGTGTTGTACTGTGTTGATGCTGATCCGATAGTCGTTAAGTTGTACTGATTACGAGTATCATTGGTCCTGGCCGGCCTAGCCTGGTGATCTGATCCCCCCCCCCCCCCAACAAAATACTTTTTTTCAATCAGTATTAATATTATTATTTTATTTTTCATTTATTATTTGATTTATTAGACTCAATAGATGCCTAGCTAGACTACTAGTACTAGTAGGCCTAGATTATATAAATAAATAATAGTAAACACTGTAAGTGTAATTTAATTAATAAAATACAGCTTTCATTTGCCTTACTTTTATGTCATCATATAATATTATAATTATATATACAACCAGACATTAAGAAGATTAACCAAATTCACACTAGAATCCGACTTGGTTTCAGCTGTCTCAATTCGCATTTATTCTTACATGGACTTCGGGACAATCCAAATTGTACTTGTGGCTTTAATGTTGAGAATCCGCTTCATTTCTTATGTTACTGCCCTAATTATAATACACAAAGAGATATTCTACTTGTAAGCGCTAACTCAATTATTGAGGATATCTTAGCCAAGTTTTCTTTAACATTTAATTTTACATTTTTAAGTGAAATTTTTATTTTTGGTTCCGATCTTCTTTCGAATTGTGAAAATGCTTTATTATTTTATTATGTACAACAATTTCTTGTTAATTCTGGAAGATTTAATTGATGTTTCTGTTAGTTGTTTTAAAATGTTGTATTTGTTAATCTGAGGCGCCTTGAAGCTAAGATGGTTCCATCTTGTAAGGCGCCTCTGTGTAATATACTGAATAAAAAGAAAAAAAAAAAGACATTAACATTTTTTTAAATAATATTTATTATTTTTTCTGACACTTTCAGGAATCGTTGATGATGCAGAGTTCTTTGTCTTTGTGACTTCAAACTGAGAGTGAAGTGGATAAAAAGATGACACCGGTACCTACCGACATTGTCATACCCAAACTATAATTTAATTATTTAAAACAAAATGTTGAATTACAAATATATATGTATGTTGCAGAGGATTTAGATGAATTACAATACAAATATTTATGTTGAATGCAAACCTACTACACTATACTCTGTAAATTATGTTATTGTCATGTGGTAGACCTTAAAAATTGAATATTTATTGTATGTTATTGTTAGGCCTATTTTATATTTTATTAATACTGTATTAGTTTAATATTACTGTTATTATAATTTATATTATACAGTACTAGTTTGTACATGTTTTTACCCAAAAAAATGAATAAATAATTTGTTATTCAATCTAATTGCTTGTTTGTTCATCAATAACAAAACAATTGTAAGCAAGTATATAACAGTTCTTGTTAGCCGCTTATTTCAGGTCATATTATTAATATTAGCTAGGCCCGACGCGCCCGATCACAACGTCACTACGTGACTTTCCGCCCCTGAAACAATCGGTCGCTAATAGGGCTAGGCCTCGGACTCGTATAAAAGCTATTATAATAGTTATGATAAATATTCCTCAACTAAAATGTATACTGTGATAAATAAACAAGTAATAATATACGTTGTATTGGAATGTATTTATTTATATGAATTCTTTTACGCGGACAATTATAAACCTCGCGTATATCGTTCGATATAAATAAATTCATAAACACGATGACGATGGAACAAATAGTGGTACCTTTAGTTTGAATAGTCGGAGCTGCATCCCAACCACCGAATTTTGTATCTTAATATCGTATTCTGTAGATTATTAATTTTTCTAACAGGGATTTTAAATTCAGGACTGTTCAATTTTTCTAAATATTTTATTTTAATGATTTTCTAGGGTACAATTTCGGAAAAAAGACATTGGTTGATTTTGCCGTTAAATTACAGATTATCGTTTTGTTCAAATACATTTAATTTTACATGACAATATATTAAAACCATTTATGAATTTATTTCACTAACAATATTTTTCCGATAATCAGCTAAATTTACAAATATTGTGTTTTTCCAACACCCTAAAATTTAGCAATTTTGAACTAAATTAGAAAAGTAGGGCGCCCTCTCCGAGTCGAAATTTGACACGATTTGTCGACTGGCTGTCCCACTGTACAACGACGATGCATAAGCCTACGCGGTCACCATCATTTGTACTACCTGAGTGTATTTGATAAGTAAGGCAGGTAGCTCCCACCACACTGGAGAACAATAATATAAGCATGGCAGCACAAGTGTATTATAAAGATGGAGAGCTACACTACTAGGGGCATTAGATGTGATTAATCGTATAATACCCCTTTCACACCAAAACTCCGGAGTGTCTCCGGAGACACCCCGGGGTTTATGACCATTCAAAACGTCGAGAAACTCCGGAGATACCCCTTTCACACCAACCTAGCAACACCGGGGTTCATATAATAAAATTGTAAATGTCGCCCTCTAGTTTGTTTGTTTACATAGCGACGATCATTAGAATCATTTTAATTAATAATATTTTAAATTTAATAATTACTTTCAAAAGTCTCAGAAGTAATATAATGTTTTATTGATACTACATATTATTTTCTAGACCCGCTATATATTTTGTACAAATATTTAAAGTATTTTGAAATAAAACTAAAGCAATGAGTGATCGTGTGAGGATAACCTTTTGACCCGAAACACTCCGGAGTTTGATGTTGGTACCTTTCACACCAAAACACCGGGGTGTCCCCGCAGTTCGCTCTCCGGAGAATGTTCAGCTGTTCAACCCCGCAGTTTTAAACTCCGGAGTTGCTTGATTTTACCTTTCACACCAAACAGCGGGGCGTCAACTCCGGGGTGTCTCCGGAGTGTCTCCGGAGTTTTGCTTTTGGTGTGAAAGGGGTATAAGACCAATAAGACGGTTACAATTTGATACTGCATCCTGAACATGATTGTCCCATGACAAGTTACTTTGTATTGAGCAGCCTAAAATGTTTAATGAATCATTACAATCTAAAAGTGTATCAGAAATGCTGTATATAGGTTTGGGATATCCTCTTCTCCAAGTAAGTCGCATAGATTTGCATTTATTGGGATTCAGTTTGAGGCAATTTTTTTTTGCCCAAGAATCAATAGACGTTAGATCTTTTTGAATATTTGGGTCTGAATCCATAGTGCTAACATTGCGAAAAATGAACACATCATCAGCGTATTGTATAATACTAGATGTAATGTATAGATGGAGGTCATTAGCATACATGACAAAAAGCAACGGACCCAAAACAGACCCTTGCGGCACGCCTGATTTAACAGGCAACCAGTCTGAAGATTATCCTTTATATACAACATGCTGTACACGATTTGATAAAAAAGAAGTTATCCAGCTTAAGGCAGTGTCATTGATATTGAATGTCAACAATAGCTTGCGGAGAAGAATATCGTGGGATATGGTATCAAACGCACGGCTGAAATCCAAAGTAATAAGGTCAACGGCTGGCGTTTTCGAATCAAGTGCACGTAACCAGTCAGTGGTTGCTGACACCAAGGCTGTGGTACAGGATCGACCAGGAATAAAAACCGTGTTGATGACTCGCCAACAGGCTGTTACTTTGGCAGTGGTTAAGAATTTGTTGGAAAACAAGTTTTTCCAACATCTTGCACATCACCGACGTAAGAGACACTGGACGATAATTAAGTAAGTTACTTTTGTCACCCTTTTTGAATATAGGAACAACATTTGCACGCTTCCACAAAGTAAAAATTTTACCACATAACAGCGAATGATTAAAAAAATTTGTGATAGCCGGAATAATTACCGGACAAGCGAGTTTAAGCATCCGAACATTCACACCATTAGGACCAGAAGCTTTATTAGCTGCGAAGTTTTTGATAACAGATTCCACCTGAAAACGTGAAACATGAAAACCGGCAAGAGATGGAATGTCCAAAGTTGGTGAAGTGAGACTCACATAATTAGGGGAGTCACTAAAAGAACTCACAAACAACTTGTTAAACTCGTTGGCGATTTGAGTAGGGTGTCTTATGGTATTGCCTTTAACCACAAAGGAGTCAATGAGTTGAGATGACTTTCGCTTGCTTTTTATAAAAGACCAAAATGACTTCCGGTTATCTTTCTTTCTAAACAGATTGGTAATGAAGTCACTGTATGCTTTCTTAGACGCGTTGCGTACTTTATTTCGTATACATTTGTATTTATTCCAAGCCAAAGTACTGCTTAATCTACGAGCTTTTTTAAACAGAGCCCGTTTCTCAAGAATAAGTCTATAAACCACAGGCAATATCCAGGGTTTGGCTTTTTTACGGGAGCGACGAACTGGAATACTATCATTGACACAAGCTAGAAGGAAATCCGAAAACTGATCCCATGCCGGCCACATTGATGTCAGTGAAATCAATTAACTCCCATGGAGTCAACGAAATTAGGCTCTGATAATGTTCAACGTCTGCTTTATGATACTGATAATTTCACGGACCACGTTGGGAAGTTTTCCAGGAGATCCGCGAATTCTAAACGTTACCATGTGATGGTCAGAATTGGCAAGACCTGCATCAATTTTTACTTCACACAATCGATCCGGACGGGAAGTAAATATAAGATCAATTATTGTATTAGAACTAAAATCATTCGATGATCGAGTTACGTCAAAAACTAGCTGATCAATACACATAGCATCTGCTAAAGACTTTAGGTTAGTTTTTAAGTTCTGTAATAGGATTTAGGTTTGTCTAAATGATCTAAAAGAGGATGTTAGAAAGAAATCAGAGCGTCGTCAACACCTCGCTACTCCTGACCTTTTTTAAAAATCAGATAATACTAATACGTACATTACATATAGTTACCAATCTGAGAGATTTGAAGACGGATTGTATTTTGCGTTTAATGCGAACGTCAACTGTTTTATACTTTTAAAATATACCGATTAATTCGAATGCATTTTTCTCTCAAATAGTGATAAAAACTGATCACGCATATACTTCTGCTAAATGTGTGACAAATACATACATGTGTTCAAAATGCGTGTTTCATTAAAAATCACTTTAAATTGCGAGACCGTCCCGCACGATGCGAGACGCTTGGTAACTGCATTAATTTGTTTTTAAATAATACTTTTTATTTCAACTTCATTTTACATTGAATATACCACTTTTCTTCATTGTTAAACATTACTATTAAAAATGTTCTACATGAAGTATACTCTCCGTGACAAACACATGCATCTGTATGCATAATTTAATTATCCCATAGCGTTGGTTTTGGGTAAATTGAATCACCAGATGATTATCAATGTATATTGTTTACTTCACTAACAAGTTCAATGTATTCTATTCCTTTAAAGTTTATTAGTCGCGTGGAAGCGACTCTATAGTTCACTATGTCGGTCAGTCGGTCTGTCGGTCTGTCGGTCTGTCTGTCGGTCCGGTATCACTATGCGTTTTATCGCTTTCTGACCTTATCTTGATATCAGTTTAATCTAGCTAAGTCAATTTTTCACAGTATATTCCTTATGGCCAGGAATCGATGTGGTTATGTTTTCAAGGTGCGCAATAAAAAATTACGCGGTCTACGCACGATTTAACGAAATCACGTTTGTAATCATATCTTCACAACCATGAATCACAATTAAATAAAATTTGGTACTCATAAATTTCAGGGCATAAATCATCATATGGCAATATAATTACGTGCGTAGTGCATGTAACGCATGCGTACGCGCGCTTAAAATTTTCAAAATTTATTTTCGATGAAATAAGAGTACGTTTCAGTCAATTTTAAGCGTTTACAAAATTTCCATGAGTGCGCAGATTTTTGCGCGCGCACTGCACGTTAAAATGTTATTGCGCACTCTTTTTGCCCGATTTCTGTTTTCTTGACTTACTTTTCAACTCGAAATTACGTTATACGAGCACGTCAAAAGTGACAGGCTACGCACGTGTAAATTAAAAAAATATAACTGTTTTTAAACATTTCAACATTTTTAAACATGTTCAGTAATTTTGGTCAGTTGGTAGGTTGGTCGGTCGGTTGGTAAACACTAAGCACGCAACTGCAGCCATCTATATGGCCTTGTTAATTGCCCATTGAGATATTTCAGCGCGTCTGATTGGCTACATCCTTCAACACATGCTATCTATATATACATTTACGTGAGTGAAGAATTCGGTAAATCGTTGGTTGGTTCGTACTTTCGGTACTGATTTTAACCACCTGATGTAACCCTGTTTACTAATTAAATTGAGTTAGATAATTAGTTATTGACGTAAAACGAATTTAGGTTCAATGAGTTGCCCCAAATAGTGGTGTTTCCCTATCGTGGTATACACTGTCTAATGGATGTCCATCTTGAAAAATACCCGCACACTATAATACGAGGATGCTTCGCATTTACCTATCCTTCTACGATAATTGTTTTAATAGCTGAAAACCGGCGACCTAGATGGTTATAGTTATATAAAATAATAGTAGCTTCGAAAGTCACTTTGTTTTGTTTACTTCTGACATAAATTGTATATTACGCGTCGACAACCAGTCAGTACATTTCAAATTTACTTTATTATGTTTTAATTCAACATTTTCCTTGCTAAATTTCATGTAGAATTGCATTTTGTGTTTTGTTTATTTTGCATACCGTAACGTAGCTGGATTGAAAGGAGTTGCATGGGACGGAGGACAAAGTTTGTGTGTCATGGCAAGGCGAGCTCAGGGTCCTGTTAGATTGCCTTGGTCGTATACAACTCCTCTTTGATTCTTTCTTACGTCTCTATCACGATGCATCAATTTCAGAGAAATATGCAAAAGAAGAGTTTGAATATACCTTTCATTAACATGAATGATGAATGATTGTAATAACAACCTTTGCTCACCGTAATATTTATTTCATATATTCTTGAAAATTATATTAAATTTTCTATCAGACAAAAGCATTCAACTTATCAAACAACAGCAACATTGTTGGTAATTATGCCTTAAAATTCATATTTCCATTTTAGGAACAACCTGGAACGTTGTATGCATGATCACACACACCAATGTTAGGATTGAACACAGTACCCGGTGCACAAGGTCTGTGCCACATCCTACCACCATTACATTCATAATAGTATGAACAATCGTGTGAATCGGCGAATAAACCGTCTTGTTCACATTTGAAAGAATCACCATCCCCTCCACCATCTAGAAAACGAAATCAACATTAACCAATCAATATTAGGGAACTGAGACATCAGCTGGTTTCAGGGTGTTTAATCGTTGTGAGTGGCCTCATCACCCAATATTCCAAGGCCAATACAATGTAAGATTAATCTATTGCCTTTAATATGTTTTCATTCATTTTTAAATGAATTTAATAATTTGTTTTCTCTGATTTTTTTTTATGTTTATGCGGCACTTTTTCGTTTCATTTATCTGACTTTATTTTAACAGGAATTTTGTTTTTTTCCCAATTATTTATAATTTAATTTCTACTTGACTCTTACGACTTCATTAACATTTTCTGTTTTCTTGAACTGTTTTCTTTATATTTACAAATTCGTCACTCATTACTTTTAGTGGTTGGTGGAGCTGGTTCCTGTGTCACTATTGGTTCCTGTGTCACTATTGGTTCCTGCTGTGTCAATATTGGTTCCTGTGTCACTATTGGTTCCTGTGTTACTATTGGTTTTTGTGTCATCGCAACCGGTTTCTTTGTGGTTGATATTGGTGGCGATCCGTCATCCAATGCTTGTTTAATCTGGTTGATAAGAGGATATTTGCCAGATTCACACAATGAGCCACCAAAGTCATCAAGATCCAATGTCCATACGATCACCCCTCCGAATCCACTGGCCTTCAGCCAGTTCAACTAACAACATCAAAACAATTTCTAATTAGAGCTATAATGAAGTCTCTTATTAAGCACTTTATTTTATTTTCATGATAGTGGACCCACTGCAAAATATTAACCAATCAGAACGCATATAGATTAAATCATAGGTTACGTCATGGCTCCGGTTGGTTTTTCATATAATGTGTACCATGAATGCAATGTTTTGGTTAAATGCTGGTTCATCGTGAGAATTCCAAGAATGTATTCACCTTTTGTAATATCCAGAGCCCAAGTAACTTCGAAAAAAATTTATTAATTTCCATACAATAAATGGTTAATTTCTTGAAAATACAGGTGGCTAACACGGTGAGAGGTAAAGAAAAACATATTTGCATTGTGTTTAAGTTCGAAGAAAATTCAATACTGTCGTCAAACATATAAAAAAATCATAAGCAACAACGGAATAAATTACGAAAAACAACCTTTTTATTTTAATTTTCTCAAAAGAATGTTATATCTTTTTTCGGAGTAAAGTGTTCATGCATTTTGTTTGTGCTGCTGATATATTTTATGGAAATGCTATATTTATCCGAATGTGCTACTCGAAAAGAGGAGGGTAACACTGTCTCTTAGCCATCGGGATTTAGTTCCCTTTTGTGTTCTAGCCACTTACTTTGTGGTTGTTTGTTTATTTTTGTTTTTTATGTTTTTGGCAATAAAGAATAAGAATAAGAATTTAAGATTCATTGAGTTCCAAGTTTAAGCCTAGAAAGACGAACAAATGTTCTTGTGTTCCTCTATAGTGTAATGGTGTAATTTTTTATTTGTATAATATTTCTAATACCGTACTTGTCTAATCTTACTTTCTTAAATTGAAGTATGGTTAATTTATATTTAATACAATCATAATTAGTAATCATTTTGTTCTGGTGAAGCCAGGTTTAAAGCTCTATTGAGCTTATTTGTTCTGTTTTTTCCCGGCTTTGCATATTTTATTTAAAACTTTGAATTAATCTGTAACAACGTGTGTGATGCATTGTGAAATAAAACGAATAAAGATGATTCATAAAGATTGTGTAGATTATAAACATGCTGTTTAAGAATAGATTTTGAAGTATGGATGTAGTTAATAATTAGGTCTACTATAAATTAACTAACAAAGTACCTTTATCTTGAAGCTATAAGAGTTATCATAGCCGACCCATTGGTTGCCTTTGTATATGTACGGGGCTTGAATATAATTGTCAAAAACGGTTGTTCCTCCTTCTTTGTCAATACGACAAACCTATTTAAATGGTAAAGATGTTCATTAATTAGCAATGGAGTTGAAATAATATGTTAAAAGTATATTTCTTTTGTTGAGTTTCACCCAGTTAACAAAAGTAAATACAGTACATTCATATTATTCAATGCAACTATTATTATGTTTCACCCATAACAACAAATAACTAGTAAAATTCAAAGTGCTCATACCAGTATAAACTCTCTTATTTCTCCAACTTCATAATTATGGGAGTCTAATTAATGCAGTTTCTTAAAATGATCTATTGAGATATTAAAATACTGTATATCTTATCAACGTAAATCAATTAAAATAAATAAATGTTTAATCATTTATTTTATTAAATACAAATGTTGTATGCCCATGCCAACGATAATTTATATAGTGTAATTGAAAGCTATCGGAAAAAATAAAATGCATGTGTATTACCTCATAATACGAGATGAAACCATTCTCCTTGGTGTAAATCCCGGCATTGCCTGCACCACTAACCGGAGCGCCAATTCCATTTACAGATGAGCTCAGTGTAAAAGACCGGCCGTACGTTGCAAACCCAATCATAAGTTTGTCTTTTGGGCATCCTCCATCCACCCATTTTTTAGCTGCCCAACTCTTATGATTAAGAAATAAACACAATAATCTAGGAAGGTTTAAATTGAAGCCATTACAATAAAGTTAAGTAAGAGTAGTTACATTGTTGTTGTTGATGATGAACATATCATCTTTTTCAAGCCGCGGTTTAAAGCTTGGTTCCCACTAGCGACGCAACCTACGCAACGTAACAAAGTGCCCTTCCGATAATTGTGTTTGCCCCCGCCTGCGTAAATTAAACCTGCGACTTTGCAGCACTGTTGCATCGTCGTTTCCCACTTGTGATTACGCAATACAGCACCTTGCGTCGATACGTCGCTTTTAAGCTTGGTTCCCACTAGCGACGCAACGTAGCGAAACCAACGCAACGTAAGAAAACGCACTTCCAATAATTGTGTTTGCCCCCACCAGCGTAAAATCAAACCTGCGATGTTCTAGTGGGAACAACGCTTAAAAGGCCAATTTACACAGACGAGCGGGTAACGGTAAGCGGTAATAAGCGAAAACCCGCGTGGCTTTTCCCATTTATACAGCGCGCGGAGTTCGCAAAAGTAGGTGCGTGTAGGCCTCGAGGCTAATGCATGAATAAGTCACTGCTGGCCTGGATGTGACTGACTGTCGGTAGGCCTAGCACACACAGACCTAAGTTTTAGAAGGACTTTTTGCCTAATAACGTACTAAAATATATATTTTCTTTTCACTATCCTTATACGAACAATTAGTCACGTCGTAGGTGTTTGTATTTCTGAATAAAAAGAAGTTGCAAAACCCAAAGCACGTCTGGTAGAAGAGAGTCTATATGATATATGCAGATGATATATGTTTTCGTTTTGGCTGTCAGTTTATCATTGTCAAAACAATCCATTCTCTATGGTAAATTTTTTTAGCGAATACTGATTGTTAAACAAAAATAATTAAATTATTAAATAGAATATCAATACAAAAAAAAGCATGATTTAAAGAATAAAGAGCAGTAATTAAAAGTATTACGTCAAAAAATCAAGCGCCGTTTTTTGTAAGAAATATTTCTTGTTACAATTGCTTTGCGCGTAATGAACAATAATGAACTTACTATTGTAAGTTTTTCGTCATCACTGTTCGCGCCTTCAGGTGCTTTGAGGGCGCTGTGGTGACCAGTTACGGTTTCCCAAGAGCCATGAAGATCGTAAGACATCAAACCAATCCAATCCAACTCCCTAAAGTAATTCAAAGTACAATGATATCAGCATTTCTATTGTATGTTGATGGCAACTTGTATTTCGAACTCAATTCCAAATAACCCGTTTACCTTGACAATAATTTTCAAATGAAAACGGAACACCAAAAGCCTCCACTGATTATTCACAAACAGAAAAAAATATATTTTCAGTAAAAAGAAAACATTCTAATGTTTTAATAAAGAATGAAACGTAATCCATTATGGCATCACGTTGTCAAAAAGTGATACAATGTAACACTTATATATCATAAGAAAAACATATTTAAAGACTCCCCATATGCTACCGTACTACTGTATCACTGCGCACCATTCAACCCTCACAATCATACTAAATTTCAAACAGATTAATCCTAAATTCACCCATTAATTAATACTAAATCAAATGAGATTATTAGTAGACCAACTAATTATAAGTGAATAGTTGTTATACAATTTTTCCAACGGTGGTTGTTATATTATATTTTATTATATTATTATCATATTATTTTTTCAAATTTTGTCTAGGCCTACCGTGGTATTAGTTTTATTTTATTTATTATTTTTAATTATTTGTTTATTAATTTATTTTTATTTTATTGTAAAGGCAATCCCTCCACAAGATTCTAATTTTTGGGGGGGATCCTGCCTTCGTCCATTTTTCTAAATTATCTCTTGCCATTATTGTTTTTGTTACTTTTTGTCTTTTGGACGTAAATACATGTTTTTTTAACTGAATTGAATACATCATGGACGAAAAAAATAAATAAATCATTTCCTCCATGGCATAAGATACGATAAGATAATAAGATTTATAGAGCGCACATATCCACAAAGTGCTCATGAACTTACTTTGCTATTTTGGCGATTTCATATCCACCATCAATATTTAATTCTCCAGCAGCTACAGCAGCTGACAGTAGCAGTGTGGTATTACCAGTGTCTGCAGCCTCCTTGTCATACGCAGCACGGAGTTCCTATCAAAATAGTACAATCGATTGATTCATTTACTGTATTCATAATTCATATTTAATATACCGATCAATCATGAACCGGTAGATTGGCAGATCGATGTTAGTAATCAATTATAAGTTTACCAATACATTGAGATTATGGTTGTTGGAAAATTAATAATATTTAGTTTATATTTATTTATTAATGTATTTATAATTATACATTATACTAACCCAACAAACGTTCTAATATGAATTTTAAAATCACTTTGAATTCTTTCCATAATAATTATTGATAATAATATTAATAATAATAATAATAACACTACTAATAACAATAATAATAATAAAAATAATAAGTCATCTTACCTGAACCAAAAGTGTGAAACGTTGTTTATCCTCTGGAGGGCTCCCTCTAGCACCTGGATATTCCCAATCCAAATCCAATCCATCAAAATCACGATCTCTTAAGAATGTAATCGAGTGAGAGATAAACTTCGCTCGATTAGCCTCCGTTGCCACCATCTTCGTGAAGTCAGCAGATCCCATGTTCCAGCCGCCGACAGCGAGTGCAACTTTCAGGTCTGGGTTTTCTTGTTTTAAGCTAGTTACCTAATTAAAATAAAGAATAGATTATTATTCGTATTTTTCCAGTTAGTTACCTGTCAATCGAATAATAGGAAAAAACCGAAATAATAATAACAATGTTAATATAATAAAATAGAAGATTGATCAGATATCATATTATATATCAGATATAAGCCCTATCTGAAGAGGTTTTTTAGCCGGATGAAGGCGACTAAATTTTGCTAAAGCCGTTAACATTACCGTATAGATTTACAGGTTTTAATTTATTATACCAGGTGTACACTAAAAGACGGAAAATACGGTGGTGCGAACACATTAATTCATTTATGTATTATCTTACGGACGGTATAATTAGTAATTTTCTAATATCTTATCTCTAATCTCTACATAGAGCCCAGTACCAGTAGTAGACATTGAAATGCATGTACATCTGGATATTATGATCATTGTTTATCAAAAAACAGGGAAATTGCATCTAAACTTTCGTGATTATTAGAAGAGTATGTCTTATAAGGCTTACCTGATCATACATACCAACTGACCATTCCGTAGATTCATCATTCCATTCAAATGGTGCTAATAATCCGTTTTCCATTTTGGCAAAGGAGTAAACTATGTGGGTGCAAAGGGAGGGGTCAATATTAGCGGGTGTGTACTTGGCAACATCCGATCGATACTGAGCCCAATTTGTGTAGTAACATATACGTTTGTAGCCTTCACTAAATTCTAGATTATAATAAAAGAAAATATTTTATTCAGAATGAGGATATTCACCTCTTACTAAGATTAGACGCAACGCAAGGACCTAGACGCAACGTAAGCGAATGCATGACAAGCGACAATACATCTCTTGTGATTGGTAAACAATCATTTACGTTTGCGCATCTAGTGATCATTACTGATAGCGGCTATTCTAAAAATAAACATTTATTTTCTCATGACACCCTCATCCTCACCACGCAACTCAGTTTATTTGCCCACCAGTACAAATAGCCTTCATGGTTTGGTTATAAATTAACATTGTGATATAAAACACAACATACCTACAATGCCGAAGAAGAGAGCTGCAACCAAGATCAACTTCATCTCTATCTATAAAAACGAAAATACTAATCCACCACATTATATAGCAGGGTAGAATGTTGTAATCTCACTATTCCTTGATTTATTCATTCACATTTATTCAGCAATATATATTTACATTATATAAAATGTAGTCGTAAGACCCTTTGAAAAAAAGAAATATCACTAAGAAAATCATGAAATAAAGTTGAGGAAGAAAACAAAAAGTATAAAAGTAAATAATATATCGAGATAGCAAAAACAAAAATGATAAAAGTAAATAATATATCGAGATAGCAAAAACAAAAATGATAAAAGTAAATAATATATCAAGATAGCAAAAACATATGGTGGCGATACAATCTACCCCCAGTTAGAAACTATTTACAGAAATAGAGACTTACCTCGATTATATTTAATATCAAAGTTGAAATTGATTGCTCTAGTTGTTCTTGAATCTTTATATAGTCTCTGGATACTGTTATCTCCACGAGACATCGACATCAATGTTGGCTATCCCTTCCTGATTTTGTGGAAAACCAACACACCTTCTAAAGGATAGTCAGTTCAATTCTGATGTGTTCGCCTTTAGAGACTGGTCGATATGTTATAGCACCATGGCCTGCCTTATTTTCTGTGGTCAAATAAATCTTGGAATTGTGCGTATAAACATGGGTGCAGAATGTCTTTTAACCTCTACAATATTGTTACTTTATGCAAGGACGACGTACGCACAATGCAAATAATTTGACCAATCACAATCTACAATTCGAATGATCCTTCTCTTAGGATTGGTCAAATTGTCTTGGCATTTTATCCTTGCTTCCAACCAACTGGAAACCACGCTTCAACGTAATAACAATGTCTAGAGAAAACCACTGTTTTACTATGGCTCGGATCGTTTCAAAATAATAAAATAAGAAATGAGTCAAAATTATCATTATAATATTATTCATTATTATATTATTATTATTTGTTGTTAAATCATCATCGAATTAGAAAGCGTACTATCGAATAGAAGCGCGGTTTGTTTGGTTTATAAGAGCATTCCAATTGGCCATCATTCGTAATACAATAGTAAAAAGTAAGGGATGATTATGTTATTTTCTTTGTTTGTAGTTTAAGTGAACGCACCTTTATTTATAGGTGTGCCGCTGTTATAAAAGCGTATGTTCAATAAAATAACATATATTTATATACATTTAAATTCACCTCGTTCAGAGTTCTTTACGCTCAAGTAGAGGCACATACTTTAATTGTTTAAAATGTATCGTTATCACTTTTTATACAGTTTTGTCTTAACATGGCGCATGCAAAAATCAGTGTGTTTTGTAGTTAGTTACTTTCTCGTACCGGTATAATATTGAATATGTTGTATCGAAATGTTCTTGTCAACCAACACCGTACAATGTTCGGCGTCTCTTTGTTTCCCTTTATCCTGCCATCTTTCAGATAAATCATTTAATATCCAGATATTTTGCTTTTTATTGGTTCCCATAAACTTTCAGATGAAAGTTTTTCCAATATTTTAATTAACCAGTATTGGAATTAAATGAACTTTAATGAATATACAATAATACATTTATTGTTCAAATAAGATTTATTTTTTTATCACATTGAAATCAGCAAAACTCTCAAAAAAGTAACAATTGGAAAAATGATAATCTTTTTATTCAGTCTTGATTATGGTTAAGCCATTATATTTGTTCTCATTTTAAGAACAACCTGGGACATTGGCGGGCCAATCACATGCATTATTGGCTGGGTTGAAAACAGTGCCACTTCCGCAAGGTTTGTGCCACATGTTACCGCCTGAACATTGATAATAGTATGCGCAATCGTCTGGGTCGGCAAATACACCGTCTTGTTGGCATGTGAACGAACCACCACCTCCTCCACCATCTAGAATACAATATAAACTGTCATTAACTAACCATTTAAATTTAGTAGGTATTTAAAATCCGTTTGCTGTTTTATGTCGTAGGCCTATCTGCATATTTAACTATTTTATACTCGGTGGCGTAACGCAGAGACATGAGACCCCTGTTGTTTTGAAACCCTAAGTGGCCCTCCAATTACGCTGGAGGCCTCGGACGTATTTAGCCCTTTTCGACATATTTTATTGTCTTTTGGCCCACATTAGCTCCGGACCTCCTGGGTTTAGCCATATCCGTTATACGCCACTGATTACACTGAAGCCTCTCCATAAGTCATTTTTTCCGGCTCCAAATATTCATCAGTCACATATAGTTCGTAAATAATAATATTCTTTATTCATTTCTTAAATAAAGGCATTAAATTATTTCTTTTTTCTTTTATTC
The DNA here is from genome assembly GCF_964355755.1 of Antedon mediterranea. Classification (NCBI taxonomy): domain Eukaryota; kingdom Metazoa; phylum Echinodermata; class Crinoidea; order Comatulida; family Antedonidae; genus Antedon; species Antedon mediterranea. The sequence continues at coordinate 24,528,985 of NC_092670.1, forward strand.
ATAATTGATTTTATCTATTTTTATACAACATGGGAGGCCTTTTTTCACATATTATTTGTACTATTTTGTGATTTCATTTTAAGTGATATGTTTCAGTGTAGTTTTCTAATTTACAAATTCGTCACTTACTACTTTTGGTGGTTTGTGGGGCTGGTTTCTGTGTCACTATTGGTTTCGGTGTCACTACTGGTTTATTTGTGGTAGGTTTTGGCGGTGAGTATGTTGGCACTGGTCCTGGACCTGATCCACCACCATCTAAAGCATTTTTAATCTGGTTGATGAGAGGATATTTGCCAGACCCACATACTGAACCACTGAAGTCATCGAGATCTAATGCCCATACGATCACACCTCCGTATCCATTTTTCTTCAGCCAGTCCAGCTAACGATGGTAAATAAGAAAAATATAAACATATACGCAACCATTAATGATACGTTTATTTTGTTCCAAATTGAAAGGAGAGTTTGTGGTTGCTCATTTCAATAGTAACAGTAATAATAATTGTTGTGTCCAGAAAGGAAATTATATTGGTAAAGCCTAATTAACCAATATTTACTAGGTTGAAATGAAAACATGAAACATGCGACTGTAGTTATACCTTTTACTAATATACTATAGTTATTGACTAGCGAAGTGTGTGTACCTTAATCTTATAGCTGGCGGAGTCATCATAACCAACCCATTGGTTACCGTTGTGCATATATGGAACTTGTATATCACTGTCGAAAATTGATTTCCCGCCATCTTTCGTCATACTGCAAGCCTAAAAATTTAAAATAGTTGAGTAGTCCTACTTTGAAATGTTGTTAACTAGTTAGTAAAAGAAATAGGTGGCGATTCATGGACTTTCCCATTGAAATAACATGACTGAAATTATAATTAACAAACACACAGAGAATCACAGGATCCAATCAAACTAGAATTAGAATGTTTTTTTATCAAAAGGTTCAGAAGCATTTTCGACAAAAAAAAAACCTAGAACTGATTTTGAAATGTTGTTTTTACAGTTTTGTCGTTATTGTTAATTGATAAACGTTTTAAAATCGAAATTGTTGTAACATCCAAAATGTCTTTAATTTTATTTTAAATTGTTGTATTAAAATGCGGTTTTAATGTCTTCTATAAGTTAGTACGTCCATTTTTTAAGTATAAACCTCATTTCGAAGGAATGGCATGGGCAAGATTGATCCACTTTATATTTTTTCGATCGATACCGTAAGTAAGTTTAGAATTTAATTGACTTTAATTGAGTACTGATCACCGGGGTGGTGTCATTAGATTGGTCTGAAAGCACCACTGTCATGTGTCATTTAGTTTAGACAAATCTTTCGTTCGAAAAACTTTTTTAAATATACATTTGTGTGATAGTTGAGCTTGTTGCGTGTTACTGCTTAGGATACCTCATAGTAGGAGATGAAACCCTTCTCTCTGGTGTAAGTCCCGGCATTGCCTGCACCACTAGCTGGAGCGCCAATTCCATTTGCAGATGAGCTTAGCGTGAATGACCGGCCGTACGTTCCAAATCCAATCATGGGTTTATCCTTTGGGCATCCTCCTTTCACCCATTTGTCAGCTGCCCAAGTCTAAGAAATAAATCGAAACATTTTAAAAATCTATACAAAATTAATTATAAGCTGAATTTGTTTTCGATGAATATGACGTAAACCAATGAGTTAATGATGAGTGAGGGTAGATCCTTACTAGTAATAACAATAATAACTAGAGGGTACTCCGAGAGTACAAACCTCCGCCTACTGTAAAATTCCCCAACATAAAATGCCCCCTGAATATTTTTTTTTTACATTTTTTTTTATTAGTTCTAAGTGTAAATATGTTAAAAGCACACTACAAAGTTGTGGATGACAGTGTGGTGTAATGGTTATGTATCCAGCCTCTCACAGTTGAGATCGCTGGTTCAAGTCCCACTGAGGGTTTTTTTTTTTTTATTATTTTTTTATTTTTTATTTATTTTTTTTTTGTGGACATTGATCTTTGACCCTGACCCTTCAAAATTTAACCACAATTATATGATGTGTCATTGATCATTGTGGCTAAGTTTGGTGAGAATCGGATCAAAACTGTGGTCTCTAGGCAGTAAAATAGTTTTTTGTTAGTTGTGACCTTGACCTATGACCTTTCCCCCTCAAATTCGAACTCGTCCGAGCTTTTTGGGCATAGATCATTGTGTCCAAATTTGGTTAGAATCAAATAAAAACTGTGGCCTCCAGGCTGTTCACAGACACACACACAAACACACAAACACACAAACACACAAACACACACACAAACATACAGGGGTGAAAACATAACCTCCTTGGCGGAGGTAATAATAACTTACTATTGTAAGTTTGTTGTCTTCATTGCTCGCACCTTTGGGTGCATTGAGGGCGCTATGATGACCAGTTACTGGATCCCAGGAGCCATGAAGATCGTAAGACATCAAACCAATCCAATCCAACTCACTAAATTCAAAGTGCAATGACATCAGAATTTCTACTTTATTTCGAAAGCAACTTGTATTTCGAACTCAATTTAAAAAAACAGCCGTATACCTTGACATTAATTTTCAAAAGAAAAGGAAACACCAAAAGCCTCCACTGATTATTCACAAATAAAAAAAATATATATTTTCAGTAAAAAGGAAAACATTCTAAATGTTTTAATAAAGAATGAAACGTTATCCATTATGGCCTCACGTTGTCAAAATGTGATACAATGTAATACTTATAAATCATAAGAAAAAACATATTTAAAGACTCCCCATATGCTACCAGTGGGCCTAGACAAAAGTTGAAAAAATAGTATGTAAAATAACCGTCGGAAAAAATGTATAACAATTATTCACTTATAATTAGTCGGTCTACTAATAATCTCATAACAGATTGATCCTAAATTCACCCATTAAATACTAAATCAAATGAATTAGGGTTGGTGAGTACCCTGCCAAAATACGCTAGAATTTTGCCAAAATACCCAAATTGAGGAGGCTATGCTTTGCCAAAATACGCAAATCATGCCAAAATACGCAAATCTGCTTTGCCAAAATAATAATAATAATAATAATAATAAATAATATATTTATACAGGATAAAACAATCAGATAACAGTGTATCTGTTTTACATTGTGGTCCTGTCTTAATCAAAATACACAAATTTGGCATGATTTGCGTATTTTGGCATGATTTGCGTATTTTGGCAAAGCATAGCGCCCTCAATTTGCGTATTTTGGCATGATTTGCGTATTTTGGCAAAGCATAGCCTCCTCAATTTGGGTATTTTGGCAAAATTCTAGCGTATTTTGGCAGGGTACTCACCAACCCTAATTCATTTGATTTAGTATTTAATGGGTGAATTTAGGATCAATCTGTTATGAGATTATTAGTAGACCGACTAATTATAAGTGAATAATTGTTATACATTTTTTCCGACGGTTATTTTACATACTATTTTTTCAACTTTTGTCTAGGCCCACTGGTATCATATATTTATTTTAATTTTATTTCATTAATTAATTTATTTTTATTTATCTTTTAATTAATTTGTAAAGGCAATCCCTCCACAAGAGTCTAATTATTTTGGGATCCTGTCTTCGTCCATTTTTCTAAATTATCTCTTGCCATTATTATTTTTGTTACTTTTTGTCTTTTGGACGTAAATACATGTATTTTGAACTGAATTGAATACATCATGGACGAAAAAATCAATAAATCATTTCCTACATGTCATGAACTTACTTTGCTATTTTGGCGATTTCATATCCACCATCAATATTTGATTCACCAGCAGCTACAGCGGCTGACAGTAGCAGTTTGGATTTACCAGTGTCTGCAGCCTCCTTGTCATACGCAGCACGGAGTTCCTATCAAAATAGTACAATCGATTGATTAATGTACTGTATTCATAATTCATATTTAATTTACCGATCAATCATGAACCTGTAGATTGGCAGATCGATGACGATAAAGTTAGTAATCAATTATAAGTTTACCAATACATTGAGATTATGGTTGTAAGGAAAATTAATAATATATAGTTTATATTTATTTATATTATATCTATTTATAATTATGAATTATATATCAACCCGACAAACGTTCTAATATGAATTTTAAAATCACTTTGAATTATTTCCATAATAATTATTGAAAATGATAGTTTGTCAATCATTCACAGCGCTTTAGCATTTAATCCTAAATAATGTCATCTTACCTGAACCAAAAGTGTGAAACGTTGTTTATCCTCTGGAGGGCTCCCTCTAGCCCCTGGATATTCCCAATCAAAAATCCAATCCATCGAAGTTACGTTCTCTTAAGAATGTAATCGAGTGAGAGATAAACTTCGCTCGACTAGCCTCCGTTGCCACCATCACCGTGAAGTCAGCAGATCCCATGTTCCAGCCGCCGACAGCGAGTGTAACTTTCAGGTTGTTTTTCGTATTTTTCCAGTTAATTACCTGTCAATCGAATAATAGGAAAAAACCGAAATAATAATAACAATGTTAATATAATAAAATAGAAGATTGATCAGATATCATATCATATATCAGATATAAGCCCTATCTGAAGAGGTTTTTTAGCCGGCTGAAGGCGACTAAATTTCGATAAAGCCGTTAACATTACCGTATAGATTTACAGGTTTTCATTTATTATACCAGGTGTACACTATAAAAAGACGGAAAATGCGGTGGTGCGAACACATTAATTCACTTATGTATTATCTTACGGACGGTATAATTAGTAATTTTCTAATATCTTATCTCTAATCTCTACATAGAGCCCAGTACCAGTAGTAGACATTGAAATGCATGTACATCTGGATATTATGATCATTGTTTATCAAAAAAACGAGGGAAATTGCATCTAAACTTTCGTGATTATTAGAAGAGTATGTCTTATAAGGCTTACCTGTTCATACATACCATCTGACCAGTCCGTAGATTCGTCATTCCATTCAAATGGTTCTAATACTCCGTTTGCCATTTTGGCAAAGGAGTAAACTATGTGGGTACAAAGGAAGGGGTCAATATTAGCGGGTGTGTACTTGGCAACACCCGATTGATACTGAACCCAATTTGTGTAGTAACATATACGTTTGTATCCCTCGATACATTCTGTACAAAATAAAAAGGAAAATTAGGAAATGAATATTATTCTTATTAACAGAGAAGAGTTATAATTAGTAATGCAACATCTGCTCCTAATTGCGTTAGTGTCAACTCAGACAGCGTCGTACGACGAGCAGGGGCGGACGCAGGGGTGTTGCTCCAGTTGCCCGGGCAACACCCTCAATTTTATACAAAATATTTTTCATCACTATTAAAGATCCCATTTCATATGTCATATCTATAATATCTATATATAACGGCTGTCAGAGAATATTGTATTGACCACAGCAGCGTACGTTTTAACCAACATTCAATTATACCACCAGTGTTTTAAAGTCTTAACACGCGTGGATTTGTGTCTCTAACAGAGCAGCACAGATCTTATGACTGGTGTAACGCCATGTCTTTTTTGCCTCACCTGTAAGTGTTTAAGATCAACACCGAGCAATTGTTTAAAACTGTTTCTCTCACCCTCATTTCCCATCCCTTTAATTTCTGGTGTGGTGGATCGAGAATTTCAAGATACGAATTAAGGCCAACTCAGACAGCGTCGTATGACGAGGCCCGACGTGTCGTCTCGTCGGGAGAAAATTAAACATATTTATAGTTCTCGCAAAGACCTAAAAACTACGCCCGACGCTATCGCAAGGCGACTCGTTTCGTTGGGATTCAACTCAGATAGCACCGACGTCGAGTCAAGACGTTTCGTCGTGCCTCGTCGTACAACACTGTCTGAGTAGAATATTGAGTCCACAACCTTATATTGTTAGAATAATTGAAAACATAAGAAAGGTTTTGTCAAGTTTAAATTTAGAGTAGAACTAGAAGGCGAGAATGTTAAATTTTAATTTTCATAACTTATATGGTCAACAAATTTTAGTCTAAATGTAACAATGACTGACTATGAAAAATAAGCCTGATCATCTTGCAACCTTATTTTATACATTTATTTAGGGAAGTAAAATTTCATTTTTTCCTGATTTGTTAAAATGTTAACATCATTCGACTCACTCGTCGACGCATGGAATTTCGATTTCTACCACTCCATATTTCGAAACTGGAAGTCAAAATGTGTCTTCCCTCTCATGTTTAATTTACTTTAATTGCTTTAAACTTAACTTACCCGCAAAGCTGAAGAAGATAACTGCAACAAAAATGAACGCCCTCATCTCGGTAAATATGCCTATAGGCCTAAAAGAAAAGAAAACATCCACATGCATCGTTTACAGTAAATGAAAATATAGGTTTAGAAATACAGTTTAACGAATTGTATAACGGCCGAAGATACAAATAATGAAACTAAAACATAGGATATCACGTTGACGCGCTGGTATGTTTTCCTATGCGTTGTAAAAGAGTTACAAGTAGACTATACTACACACAATCATAAAGAACACAGTTATACTTACCTGCTGATGATCGATTCTCAAAATTGATATTAATTGTTCAAATTTTGTTTTTAATGTCCTTTTTATATACTTTTGATAAGTGTGCGTTTACATAATCATATCGAGGCATCGCGCAACATATTATGTTGTTATTGGATTTTTGTGGGAAAACCACCACACCACCCAAAATTGTGTCACGTAGAGATGTGTATTTTATGTAGATTAATGTTAAGCTTCCAATACTAATGGATCATGGGATGCAAAGCTGAACAAAGATTTTCTTTTTATAAACTTGTACTCAAGTATGTCTTCCATTGTTCCATTGTAAAAGTTATGATTTTTTTCTTAAGATCTTAATTTAAGATTAGGATCTTAAGGCTACAGGAAATAAACTTTTCTCTGTAAGATCCCTGCAAACTATATTATGAGTGAAAGAGAGTTTGTACGTTTGTTTGTGTGTTTGTTTGTTCGTTGTTACTGCACATAACCTTACATATTGGGTATCAAAATGACCGGAATTGTACCGGGAATGTTCTAAACTACATTTCAACATCATCCGCCATCTAGGATCAAAATTAGAAGGGCCAAAGTGTGGTCAAAATGGCCCACTTTTCCCCACTATCGATGTTTATTCGTTATAAAAATTTCTGTTTCTGCACGTAACCATACATAAGACCGCAATTGTACCGGGAAGGTTTTAAACTACATTTAAAAAATTCCCCGAAACCGGGTTTTTTTGGGGTGGGGGGGGGGGGGTGGGGGGGGGGGTAGGGGCTGGGAGATGGAGATACTGGAATTTGGAGGTAATAGAAGTACAACATAGGCCTAATTGGAACTGTACTGGGAAACGTTACTACATTTGAACTGGTTTTTTGGTAATTGTGGCGCGGGACGGGGAGAGGAGAAATAATGTAGGCTGGGGAAGAGGTAATTCAGCGGTATCCAAATTAGATATTTTAGCCAACGATCAGCTATGTATCGCCCTCTTTAAGACGCTAAAGTTGTTGAATTGTGTCCACAATTGTACCTGGAAACTATATTTCAACACCATCTGCCATCGTGGATCCAAGTTTGGTGGGATAGGGTGTGGAAGTTGGGGTTGAGGGGATAGTGGGGATTTTGCTTAGGTTAGGGCTGGTAGGCTATCAAATTGACCAGATTTGTGTGGTAAGAAATTATATTTTAATCATCCCTGGGAATGGGCTGAGAGTTTGGAGTGGGTATGTAGGGAATGGGAATGTTTTAAACTGCCACTGAGGGATTATGGGTTGGGAGTGATGGCTAACATAATTTGAACTGGAAACGTCACACATCACCCAGTATCTGGGGTGTTGGAAAAGTTACTATATTTGAACTGTCCATGGGAGGAGTTAGGTTTGTTGATTGTGGTTGGGATGGTGAGAGGAGAAAGAAGGCTGGGGGCCGCAGTATCAAAATTAGATATTTTAATTATCAGCCAATATGACACCTTATATTCATTTACACAGTTTACAACGTACTGAAAACATAGGCCTATCATAGCTATGTATACCCCTCTCATTTTTAAGCTAAAGTTGAATTGAAATTTGTCCTGGGAAGAACTTAAAAAATAGTGGGGTATTAACAGGCAAAAAAAAAGCTTCACATGCAGATGTCCTTACCATTAGACCACTGGGGCTTTCATGGTATTGTTCAAACTCGATTGGATAGCGACTCTTTCACACTCTCGGTGTGGTATTGTTGAATAATGTGAATCGAAATACAACACCATTATGACACAATTACAATGCTCGGTTTTTCTGTTTCGAGGATCAGTTTAAATTACTCCAGTTGTGGCGGGGAGGGGTTCGGTGGGAAAGGCCTGAGATAATTTTCAATATCGCCAGAAGCTTCTTTAGTTCTTTGACGACATCCATGGTTTGCCGTTCCAATAAAGAAACGTTTAACGTATTATACGCATAATCAAAAAAGATTCTTGTTTTCAAAGTTTTTGCTTACTTTGGGTAATCAATTGTTTATTCTAGTTATTATCTTTATAATTATTCATTAGATAGCCATTGCATCTGTTGTCGAAATTATCAATTTATTTACTTCGTCCTAACAACAACTTTTGAATTCACAAGTTTCTACAGACGCTTATCATGGCTGTGTACCAATTGGCATAAACACTTCTCGTCGTTATACATTGTTATATTTTCTGTAGGACATTGGTATTTTGTATCCCAAATGTCAATGTAAATGTCTGGGAATGCAACTCACAGTGTACTGGGCTGAAAGCGCACAGGTGGTGTTGACGACATACCGTACCACACATTTCTTCTCCCTTTAGTTTATTGGATTTAGCTAAAAAATCCCTTGTTGAAAACAAATTGCAAGAAAGAAGTGTTTTTATATGAAATAGGTTCTTTGGACACTACAGAATACACCTCTATAAGCGTTAGGACGTTATTCGTATCCGGACAACTCTACTGCCATACTTTGAGAAAATCGCTTAACTACATTTTTTTTCGAAATTAAGATTTTTGTCTTATATGACTCTGGGGGTAGACTCAAAATATTTCTATAAATATGAAATTTATGATAATAAGTATTATTATTGTTGCTTATCTACAAACACCTATTGAAATAATTTGACAAAAGGCCTCAACTACAGTAATTGACCAATCAGATAACAGTATGATGAATAATTATAATGAGGCAGATTAATGCTCTTAGGAGAAAGCCTTTTTCATATATTTTGTAAATTGTTTACAAATTACCTGATCTAAATTACAGTTATAATTTATTTTAACTAAAGTTACAAAATGTTTTGGTAAATTTTTATAAAAAATCAAACAAATTAACCGCAAAAATGCCCTGTTTTCGAAGTATAATTCCCGGCCATGTTTAAGTACAAATAATTTGATAAAAGGCTTTATCTGCAATTTGACACCCCCCCCCCCCCACCACCACTAAAAAAAAACAAATAAAAAAAATAATAATTGAAAATGTTGTCAGATATTTTTTAATAATTTACGTTTGAAATATATTCATTTGAAAATAAAATATACTACATGAACTTTTGTAATGAAGAACAAAAACACATTTTGGTCAAATACTCAAAGGTAGCTTTTTATAGATAAGCCCTTTTCTCAAAGTACAGCAGTATACCCTCTGGACAATTACCACCCAGACAACTACCACCCTGACAACTACTACCCGGACAACTACCTCCTAGGGCAACTACCACCCGGACAATTACCCCCTAGGGCAATCACCCCTAGGATAACTACCAACTAGGACAACTAGAGGGATATAGGGAGCCCTCCAGAGGTTAAACAACGTTTCACATTTTTGGTTCAGGTAAGATGACATTATTTAGGATTAAATTCTAAAGTGCTCTGAATGATTAACAATTTGAAGTGATTTTAAAATTCGGCTTAGTATAATGCATAATTATAAATACTAAATAGATATATAAATAATAAATATAAACTAAATATTATTAATTTTCCATACAACCATAATCCCAATGTTTTGGTAAATTTATAATTGATTACTAACTTAATCGTCATCGACCATACGTTTCTTCTCCCCTTAGACAATCTATTATTATTTAGTATGATATTAGATACTACAGATTGTTTTGCGTTACATATAACATCTGTTCTAGACCATACTGATCACATTTTAACTAAATTATTATTATATTACAACAATAATTTTAAAAAACAAAATTATTTAGCATAAAATGGTCCAGAAAAAGTCAAGTGTAACATAATACGAATGAAAAAGGCAATTAATTAAAAATATATTGTCCCCTTAAAAAGCATTATTATTATTATTGTTTTAATATTCCATTTTAATGTCACATAATAATAGTTATTCACTTATTGTACGCCAAATCGCCAAAACAAAACATTCACCTGAAAACTGTAGGCCCTACCTAATCTAACAAAACAGTCAAATTGTCAGACAATGCTAACTCAATCGTCATCGATCAGCCAATCTACTCAGTGGTGTGGACGACATAGCGTACCACACTCCCTTAGTTCATGGGATTTAGCTAAAAAAATGACACTTTTTGAAAGCAAATTGCAAGAAAGAAAGGTTTTTATATGAAATAGGTTCTTTGGACCCTACAGAATACATCTATAAACGTTAGGACGTTATTCGTATCCGGACAACTACCCCTATTGGACAACTAACAACAGGGGCTGTGAGATGGACAAGTACAACAATTAAAAAAATACAGCGATATAAAGATATTATCTTTATAATTATTCATTAGATAGCCATTGCATCTGTTGTCGAAATTATCAATACTCAAATACAGATAATAAACTGTATTTACTTCATCCTAATAACAATTATTGTGTTTACACAAACAACTGTTGAATTCACAAGTTTCGCTTATCATGGCTGTGTACCAAATGGCATAAACACTTCTCGTTATACATTGTTATATTTAATTTCTGTAGGACATTGGTATTTTGTATCCCTGATGTAAATTTAAATGTCTGAATTTATATGAAATAGGTTCTTTGGACCCTACAGAATACACGTATCCGGACAACCACCACCCGGACGCTTTTTTTTTCCTATCCAATTAAGCCAGAAATCATGAATAATTAATTACCTTCTATTTTCTATTATTAAGAATTGCAAGATAGTTGATCTACTTCCTAAATATACTGAACCTAACCCTCTAAATAATCTCTCAAATATTACAAACAACCCTCCAGAGGATAAACAACGTTTCACACTTTTGGTTCAGGTAAGATGACATTATTTAGGATTAAATGCTAAAGCGCTCTGAATGATTAACAAACTATAATTTTCAATAATTATTATCGTGGAAAGAATTCAAAATTGATTTTAAAATTCATATTAGAACGTTTGTCGGTTTAGTATAATGCATTATGAATACTAAATAGATATATAGATAACAAATATAAACTAAATATTATTAATTTTCCTTACAACCATAATCGCAATGTTTTGGTAAATTTATAATTGATTACTAACTTAATCATCATCGATCTGCCAAGTCTACTCAGTGGTGTGGACGACATACCGTACCATACGTTTCTTCTCTCCTTAGTTCATGTGATAGCTAAAAAAAATACCTTTTTAAAAACAAATTGCAAGAAGAAAGGTTTTTATATGAAATAGGTTCTTTGGACCCTACAGAATACATCTATAAATGCGTATCCGGATATTCACCCCCTGGACATTTACCCCCCGGAAAACTACCCCCCGGACAACCACCACCTGGACAACTACCCCCTTAGGACAACTACCCCTTTAGGACAACTACCCCCCGGACAAATACCACCCCCCGGACAACAAACCCCTTAAAACAACAACCCCCTTAGGACAACTACCCACTGGACCTGGACAATACTCCGAGGGCAAATAATCTTTTAGGACAACTACCTCTGTAGGACAACTAACCCCTGGACAACTACCACCCAGACAACTATCCCTTTAGAACAACTACCCCCGGACGGACAACTACCACCCAGACCATTCAACAACCTGACTCTGCAACAGTGTATAATAGGAATTAATAACTATATTTTAATTCGTTACTTTGACGAATTACTATTCATTATTGTAAACAAAAGTAAAAGATTGAACATAAATATAGTCCTAAGGGAGGGGGTAGTTGTCCGGGGTAAGGTTGTCCGGGGGTAGTTGACCGGAGGGTAGTTGTCGAAGGGGTAGGTGTCCTAGAACCAGTTGTCCTAGTGGGTAGTTGTCCTGGGGGTAATTGCTCGGGTGGTAGTTATCCTAGGTTAACCACCCGGACAACTAACCCCCTAGAGCAACTACCACCCGGACAATTACCCTAGGATAACTACCACCCGGGCAATTACCCCCAGGACAACTACCCACTAGGACAACTAGCACCATCCAGACAACTACCACCCGGACAACTACCCCCCTAGGGCAAATACCACCCGGACAACTACCCCCCCCCCCCCTTAGGGCAACTACCACCCGGACAATTACCATAGGTTAACTACCACCCGGACAATTACCCCTAGGACAACTACCCACTAGGACAACTACCACCCGGACAACTACCCCCTAGGACAACTACCACCCGGACAACTACCCGCCTAGGGCAACTACCACCCGGACAACTACCCCCCTAGGGCAACTACCACCCGGACAATTATCCCTAGGACAACTACCCACTAGGACAACTACTACACAGACAACTACCACCCGGACAACTACCCCGCTAAGGCAACTACCACCCGGACAATTACCATAGAATAACTACCACCCGGACAATTACTCCCCGGACAACTACCCACTAGGACAACTACCACCCGGACAACTACCCCCCTAGGGCAACTACCACCCGGACAACTACCCGCCTAGGGCAACTACCACCCGGACAACTACCCCCCTAGGGCAACTACCACCCGGACAATTATCCCTAGGACAACTACCCACTAGGACAACTACTACCCAGACAACTACCACCCGGACAACTACCCGCCTAAGGCAACTACCACCCAGACAACTACCCCCCTAGGGCAACTACCACCCGGACAATTATCCCTAGGACAACTACTACCCAGACAACTACCACCCGGACAACTACCCCCCTAGAGCAACTACCACCCGGACAATTACCATAGAATAACTACCACTCGGACAATTACCCCTAGGACAACTACCCACTAGGACAACTACCACCCGGACAACTACCAACCGGACAACTACCCTCCTAGGGCAACTACCACCCGGACAACTACCCTAGGATAACTACCCACTAAGATAACTACCCCCTAGGACAACTACTACTCAGACAACTACTCCAAGGATAACTACCCACTAGGACAACTACCCCCTAGGACAACTACAGTAGGCCTTCCACCAGGACAATTACCACCTAGGATAACTACACCCCTAGGACAACTACCACCTGGACCACTAGCACTACCCTATCCACAACAACAACAGGGGCTGTGAGATGGACAAGTACAACAAGTAAAACAAATACACCGATATAAAGGTGTCATTTTCCGATAAAGATTATTATATTATTGATTGATTGATTATTTGATACCTTTATTTTAGAATAAACATTCCATATATAATACATCTACAAAAACAACAATAATACAAAACGAAAATCACACTAAAATATGATTTTCTTCCATTAGTGAAGAGATTTGAAGATCGTTCGTATTAGTTCGTATTACACTAACAAGATTATTTTCGATATTCAAAACTCTTATTCTAAAGCCACAGACGCACTGTGCGTCGTACATGCTCGTAAAAAAAGAAGGTATTCTCCTCGTAGAAAAGATGTTACTAGCACTACAGTGCTTAGGTAAGCCTATCAACATTCTCAATGAGTTGTAAAAGAACAGTGTGTTACACCCGAACCTAATATAACGGCAGTACAGATCAATACAAAAAGACCTGAAAAAATTTATTTAACTGTCTCATTACATCTACTGAAACGAGTGTTACCTCGAATGCAAAGAGCTCAGCGATACTGGCGATTAATGTCATCAGAATCATCTAAATTGTTACGTAAATATAGGTAAGTGAGTCATTGACGTAAGATAATATATTATTATTTAGTATGATATGAGATACCACAAAAAAAAGTCAAAGGTGTAACATAGTACGAATGAAAAACGCAATTAATTAAAAATATATTGTCGGTCCCCCTGAAAAAAATTATTATTATTGTTTTAATATGCCATTTTAATGTCACATAATAGTTATTCAATTATTTCACGAAAGTTGGATCGCCAAAAAAAAAACATTTACCCGGAAAACTGTAGACCCTACCTAATCTAACAAAATAGTCAAATTGCCATAAATTGTTTTTGTCTTGAAATTAAATCAATAATTGTGTTCGGTTTTTTTCCATGAAAGAAAACTGCAAAATGGCCATTTCAAAGTCTGGTTTTATATAAATCTTTATTTTTCATGGCTTTTGGGGGACAAAACATCTCATGTACTCTAGTAGCTGAAATATTTGACTCATTAGTAGGCGCATCATAGAGATGCGGCCGGTCGGAGTGAATTGCGGCCGGAGTTATTATGAACGGTCGCTAATTGAAAGTGTTTGAACTAAAGTGATCTATAATTAAGAGGACCAGTACAATTACTTGTTTTTTATCACATGATTAAAAACTATTTTATGCTTTTCTTGTCTTTACTCATACAAAATAATATAACGGTCGCTAATTGGAAGTGTCGTAAAGTGATCTATAATTGGAAGAAGACCAGTACAATTACTTGTTTTTTATCACATGATTAAAAACTATTTATGCTTCTTGTCTTTACTCATACAAAATAATATAACGGTCGCTAATTGGAAGTGTCGTAAAGTGATCTATAATTGGAAGTGTCTTATTAAACTAAAGTGATCTATAATTAGAAGAGGACCAGTACAATTACTTGTTTTTATCACATGATTATAAACTATTTATTCTCCTCATTGTCTTTATTCATGCAAAATAATAAAATGGTCGCTAATTGGAAGTGATCTTTAATTGGAAGAGAACCAGTATAATTGCTTGTTTTTATCACATGATTAATATTATATTATTATTTATTCTTCTTAATTGTCTTTATTCATACCAAAAAAAATGATGGTCGCTAATTGGATGTGTTTTAAACAAAGCGATCTTTGACAAATAAAAACTAAACTTGACATTATTAACAACTAGCAATTATACCCGCCCCAGGGCGGATTTTAAAATTAGTTTAAAGCCTTCTCAGTACATAACACCCGACGCCAGTGAGCGGGGTTGGTGAAATCTGTCCGTAATAGGTTACTTTTCTGTCCATAATAGGTTACTTTCTGTCCATAATAGGGACTAGAGGGCGCTGTTGTTTGTCCATAATAGGTGACTTTCATAATTGGCTGTCCAAAATAGGTGACTTTTTGTCCACAATAGGCGAGTTTATTGGAGTAGTGCGCCATCCATTGTGTTGTAACTGATTTCTCCATGGTTGTCCATAATAGGTGATTTTTTTGGCGTACTCGTACATACGTAGTTTATTTCGCGAGTAGAAGTAGGCCTAATACTAATTTGCTTTCTGTTCAGACTTCGAGGCTACCTAGGAGGCCTAATTAGTATATAAATATTTAAGGCTTTCTAGCCTACTAGGCCTAGCTAGGCTAGTCCTGTTAGTTAGGCTACCTCTATAGGCCTACTAGTACTACTAGCCTAGGCCTAGTCCAATTGTTATTGTCCACTAATAATAATGAAATGTTAAATTTATTCAGCAACAAATAATTTAATTTGAACTTCATTTTAGGTTTGACAGTACGGACAGACATTACGCAACTTACCATACTATTGCAAGTTTAAATAAATCACCAAACCCACACGTTCTTTTACAAAAATAAAAAATACCCCATAATACTCTAATAATAATATTGATAAAGTTTTATTTTTTTAAGATAATGAAAATGTAAACTGTTATTTTTATAAAGGCATTGGTGTTTCAATGTAATTGTTGTATTTTTTTTTCTTTGGACTTATTTTGTTTTGTTAACAGTAATAATAAAAATCAATTTAATATTGAAAAAGACATCACAGTTCAGCACTTCATTTCGTCATTTTAGGTCCTCCCCTATTTCAAAATTCTGGATCCACATAGCTCAATGACAAACGATCCCAGTCAAAAGTGTATCAACAGCAGCACATCTCATCCATTTATTATATTGTTTAATTAAATGAATCAATTTTAATGTTTAATAATAAGAAATACGACAACACCTTTGTTCTGTATTCAGAACAGTTTATTCAAAATCTAAATCACATTTAAAAAATACTGAATTATATTAATTTTAAAAGTGTAAAAACATGGTTAAACTACAATTTAAAAAATAGCAAGGATAAATAAAATGCACCATAATTATTATGTTTATTACTATAATTATTGATCGATGATTATGATCAAAAATAATATGTTGAAGTGATGTACTTTTTCATTTCAGCAGCATACTGTATATGAGCAGAATATCAAACATCTGTATGCCTATAATAAAAAAAAAAGGAAGCATTTAAATACTATAATAATGTTTAAGTATTTTATAATGCAAGTAACTTCAATCTTAGTAATGCTGAGACAAATTTTCATGTTGTATGGTGGGAAACAGTATGGTGGGAAACAGTTATGTTTAAATATTTTATTGCATTTAAAAAAAGATATGTAGGATTGTTTTACTAAATTTAAGTTTATACCAGTTGTTAGAGTCAATTATTACCATACTCACTATATGAAAACTGATATTAAATGTTTTAAAGACAAATGCTTTATTGAATGAATGCTTTAATAATATAACATTCAATTAAATTTTGAAATATTTTCTGCATGAATTTGTTAGTGGATTTATCTATTCTTTTTACTGTGATTGTAATGTTTATAATGAATGGAAAAAAAAATATCTACTTTTAATTTCTTAGCAATTCAAATGAATAGAATATTTCAAATCAGAATGTTAAAAATTAATTTTCATGTATTGTCAGTTTTTCTACTACGGTACTGATAAAATTCAGTTTGTCTCTCTGAAAATGTTTGACTAAATTGTATCCTTCTTTTCCGAAGATTACTTTTGCAAACAAATACTTTTTCTAAATAGGCTTCTTCTTGGGATTTTACAGTATCTTGGTCATATTGAAAAATGTCCTAAAAGATGTAGGCCTAGTGGGTTGTATGTAAAGTATTATTCTTCAATTGTAAGTTGGGCCTATCTGTTACTTACCCTAGTTAATGTCCATGCTACTGTACTATAACATTGATCAGAAGATACACTGTACACAATCTTTGATACATGCAAAAAATATGGAAAAATTGAGATTTAAATAGATGACATAATTAATAACACTAGATGGTACGCTCGCTTCGCTCGCGTACCATCTAGGTCGTGCCCACAGATGGTTCTCGAATACATAATAATTTCAGCGTTAAAAAACTGGCGATTTCAAATGTACGTACCGCAGGAAAATAATACATGTCGTTTACAGGAACGAATAAATAGACACTGTGATTTATGTACTCAACTAAAATTAGCACCCTATTACTTCCGAAAGAGAAACTTGTCACAAAATAAGACCAATTGTTTAAGTCAAATTTAAACAAACTTAATTTGTGTTTTGTATGTAACATTAGGGTTGAGGGATGGGGAAGAGGATGGGTGCAAAGAGGAACAATGTTAAAATATATTCTTTATCTATTTAGTAACGAAATATTAATTGCTTTCATGTTTTACAAATAATATACCACTAAACACAGTAAAACATTGCGATGTAATACTTTGTTGAAACTATCACCGTCCTAGTCGATTGAAATAGTACAGCACATGTAACGATACATCACTACGACGTGTATATGTTTATAATATAATGTAAAACAATTTGTGAAAACCACCTCTATTCGGGGAAAATCATAAATTCGATTTAATCGTCAATAAATATTAAATTATCTAACTCAACTTAATTAGTAGGCCTAATGGTTTTCAATTGTTTCTTAGAGCCAATTCATACTTAAGTTGGTTCCTACCCTACCCACCAAAGTTGTTCTGCGTTTAAGGCATGTGATGTACCGTAGGCCTATTCTCTACTGGTTTTACAACGCTACTTATGCCAGTGAGGGAAAGGTGATGATGTGGGTGGTTTAACTGCAATAATAAAGATTTGTACATAATATACGGCGAGTGAAAACGCTAGCTCATTATCCGTTTAAAAAAAAATTATATCCAACCTCTGCAGCACAGATTAAAAACAAAAATGGATCGAATTTCGAGTATACAGTACTGTACTTGCCTTTACGACGCCTGAGGGAATAGACACTTGTGAAACAGAGATTGGAATGTTCCATTCATCGCAAATCAATACATTTGTATAATCGTATATTAAATCTATCAAAATAGTATTTTTTAAGAAAATCGGCCTGTCTTCAACATTATGATGATGTACTCTAACTGTTTAACCAGTTTTCAGCTGTTAAAAACAATGATCGTAGGAGGAGATAGGAAAATGCGAAGCCTCCTCGTATTTTTGTGGCGGGTATTTTTCAAGATGGACATCCATTAGACAGTGTATACCACGATCGGAAAACACCCCTATTTGGGGCAAATCGTTGAACCTAAATTCGTTTTAATCGTCAATAACTAATTACCTAACTCAATTTAATTAGTAAACAGGGTTACATCAGATGGTTAAAATCAGTACCGAAAGTATGAACCAACTTTATATACCATCGAGTAAAAATTCTAGAAATAAACCGAGATTTACCGAATTTTGCCCTTACGTAAATTTATATATAGATACAGTAACAATAGCTCTGGCTCTACTATACTGCCAACCTACTAACTGTCCGAACTGTCTGGATAAGACTCATTTATTCAAAAAATAATAAAAAAAAAACAAAAATTTAAATAGGTCAATCTAGCAATCTAGATGTCTGTGATTTGAAGACAAACTACCAATAGGTCTAGTAGACTAGGCTAGTAGTAGCTGATTTCGGTCTTCAAAGTATAGTAGTGGGCGGTGGTGGCAGTGGTATTAGTAAAAGACTGTATAGTGACTAGTCCGTCAGACCTGACCTGCAGTTAGGCAGTATAGTTACGAGTAGGCCTAGGCCCTCGTCTGTAAAATATTCATATTAAAAAAATAAAATAATAAAAAAACAGATGAAGATAGGCCTAGTTGTTTGTAGTAGGAAACCTATCTACCTAATATGAGCCCATGTCATTTGTATTCCTCCCCTGCTGTAAGGTAGGCCTAGAAAAAAAAAAGCTCACATTTCATTAGTGGACAATAACAAATGGACTCCAGCTAAGCTAGTAGGCCTAGTACTAGTAGTACTAGGCCTGACTGAGGTAGCCTAACTAAAACAGGACTAGCCTAGGCTAGGCCTAGAGGCTAGAGAGACTTAAATAATTATACTAATTAGTACGGTGGCCTATAAGTGTCACGGCAACTTTCAAAAAATATCACGGCAATTTTTTCAAAAAAAGCCACGGCAATTTGAAAAAAGCCACGGCAATTTGAAAAAAGCCACGGCAATTTGAAAAAAGCCACGGCAAATTAAAAATAAAACATCACGGCAAATTAAAAATAAAACATCGCGGCAATTTAACAAAAATACCAGGGCAACTTAAAGATGAAACACCACGGCAAATTAGTATTGAAACACCACGGCAAATTAATAGTGAAACACCACGGCAAATTACAGAATGCCACGGCGGAAGTGAGTTACCACGGCGGAAGTGAAACCTTTGGAATCTTCGATTTTTTCTGAGGTAAGTAATTATTTGTGCATTGATGTAAATATTATATTAATTTATTTAACTGCAGCAGTTTACGTGTTTATTGCACTCTTCTTGAACTTTCTAGGCCGGGCTAGACCATAGGCCTTATTACAAGGTAGGCCTAGGCCCTATAACATTCTACAATGTTTTAATATATTTACAGTAATCTGTTTTATATAACAAGTTGTTTTTACAGTAGACCTAGCTACTACTGTAGGCCTAAGGCCTAGGGCTAGTAGTAGGCATAGCTAGGCCTAGTGCAATAAACACATAAATGCTGCAGTTAAATATAATAAATTAATATAATAATATTTACTTCAATGCACAAATAATTACTTAAACTACCTCAGAAAAAAATCGAAGATTCCAAAGGTTTCACTTCCGCCGTGGTAACTCACTTCCGCCGTGGCATTCTGTAATTTGCCGTGGTGTTTCATTACTAATTTGCCGTGGTGTTTCAATACTAATTTGCCGTGGTGTTTCATTTTTAAGTTGCCGTGGTATTTTTGTTAAATTGCCGCGATGTTTTATTTTTAATTTGCCGTGATGTTTTATTTTTAATTTGCCGTGGCTTTTTTCAAATTGCCGTGGCTTTTTTTGAAAGTTGCCGTGATATTTTTTGAAAGTTGCCGTGACACTTATAGGCCACCGTAAATTAGGCCTAGGCCTCCTACTATCTAGGCCTAGGTAGCCTCGAAGTCTGAAGAGAAAGCAAATTAGTATTAACTAATAATACTATTACTTCTACTCGCGAAATAAACTACGTATGTATGTACGATCGAGTACGCCAACAAAATCACCTATTATGGACAACACAATGGATGGCGCACTACTCCAATAAACTCGCCTATTGTGGACAAAAAGTCGCCTATTTTGGACAGCCAATTATGAAAGTTACCTATTATGGACAAACAACAGCGCCCTCTAGTCCCTATTATGGACAGAAAATCCCCTATTATGGACAGAAAAGTAACCTATTATGGACAGATTTCACCAACCCTATTGTACAAATCTGCTGCAATTTCCACCATCCGGGTTAAATTATATCTTTCTATATTTGGAAATTGTTACTCCTAATATGGAAGATTATTCCCGCCACAAAATTTTGGTATAAATAGCCCAGGAAATGAAGACAGAGCTTATCGAAGAAAAAAGTGCAGATGGAGGTGTTTGTTGAGGTAGGCTACATGATTTATTTGTTTGGTTTCGTAGGGAATCCGGCACTTTTCTCATCAGCACGGAACCTTTATAAAAACTTAGTGGTTGGTTATTAGGTTATTAATCTATCTTTTCTGAAAGTTTAAGCTTGGTTCAGCTTGTGGGACGGATTCAATATCCGTTCAAAGCTGGGGATATATTCTAAGCAGACTCCATCTTGGATTCGTATGTTTAGTACAGGCCGTGTGGTTGAGTAATTTCAATCCTTCAAAATCACTATGTGCAATCCGTTTTTAAATCAGTTAATATACCAAAATATGTTATTAGTAGCTTTATTATTTTGAATTTGATGCTAGTTTGGTAAATATTGCAATATAATTGTAGATTATTTGGTTGTAAAAAAATGTACCCAACTTGTATTATCTAGGCCTAGACTAGGCCTAGCCCATTTGACGGAAACCCAGTGCTATTTGTAGAGGGATAGAGAGGGCCGCAGGCTAGTTTTTAGTGGCATATCGCCGACTTATTATAATCAATGTGAAGCCATATTATGTTTAAAATGTTGAATCTATATCCACTGAATTATGGATATATATCGTCGGATATTTAAAGAAAGTCCTAGGCCTAGGCCTAGACCTTTTAATTTATTTAATTAATTTAGGACTATATTACGGGAAATTCTTTTGCCAAAGAAAAGAAAATATGTTGTGGCTGTTGGAGGTTTGTAAATATATAATGACAATAATGTAGCCTAGGCTAGGAAGGACTGTAGGTAGGATTAGGTAATTTGGATGGTCGTACATAGGATGATATTTAGGTTGAAATTTTCAGACCGTTTATATATACAGTATAGTAGTGATCATGGCGACAACATTTAGGATGACTAAAGTTGACATTAAAATTATTTAACTATGAATAGCTCATTATTGGTGTTTTTTTTCTTTCAGGTTTCTAAGAATAAACTATCCGACTTGTGATTCATCTTGTGCTACAAAAACAATCCTATTTTGATATTTGTAAATTGATGTACGTAACAGATGTCTTTAAAAATAAAAAAAAAATAAAAATGTTTATTATCGTGATGATTTAACTCAAATATTGACATATATAACTTGATATTTTAGCCTGAGCAAGATAGTTTGATAGGCATATTTTACTTCGATGTAAACAAGATATTACATGTTATACTGTATGTAAAATACTTTTGTGTAAATAAAATTATTTAATGGTGGTTAATTTATTAACTTGTTAATTTGTTTGTTAGTTATGATGGTATATTATTAATTATTTAGTTAGTAACCAAAGTGGAGTGGATTCGTGGCAGTTGCAACTTGACTGTAATATGCATATATATAATATGTACTTCTTCTTGGATAAAGTTATAAGGAAAATAAGCAATAATAAAAATTAAATATTTATTTTGCCATAAAGAAAGCAAAAACTAAACATACAGTACTATATGTACAGTAATACCATGGACCTATAGGTAGGAATTTGTTGGAAAACAAGTTTTTCCAACATCTTGCACATCACCGACGTAAGAGACACTGGACGATAATTAAGTAAGTTACTTTTGTCACCCTTTTTGAATACAGGAACAACATTTGCACGCTTCCACAAAGTAAGAATTTTACCACATAACAGCGAATGATTAAAAAAATGTGTGATAGCCGGAATAATTACCGGACAAGCGAGTTTAAGCATCCGAACACTCACACCATTAGGACCAGAAGCTTTATTAGCTGCGAAGTTTTTGATAACAGATTCCACCTGACAACGTGAAACATGAAAACCGGCAAGAGATGGAATGTCCAAAGTTGGTGAAGCGAGACTCACATAATTAGGGGAGTCACTAAAAGAACTCACAAACAACTTGTTAAACTCGTTGGCGATTTGAGTAGGGTGTCTTATGGTATTGCCTTTAACCACAAAGGAGTCAATGAGTTGAGATGACTTTCGCTTGCTTTTTATAAAAGACCAAAATGACTTCCAGTTATCTTTCTTTCTAAACAGATTGGTAATGAAGTCACTGTATGCTTTCTTAGACGCGTTGCGTACTTTATTTCGTATACATTTGTATTTATTCCAAGCCAAAGTACTGCTTAATCTACGAGCTTTTTTAAACAGAGCCCGTTTCTCAAGAATAAGTCTATAAACCACAGGCAATATCCAGGGTTTGGCTTTTTTACGGGAGCGACGAACTGGAATACTATCATTGACACAAGCTAGAAGGAAATCCGAAAACTGATCCCATGCCACATTGATGTCAGTGAAATCAATTAACTCCCATGGAGTCAACGAAATTAGGCTCTGATAATGTTCAACGTCTGCTTTATGATACTGATAATTTCACGGACCACGTTGGGAAGTTTTCCAGGAGATCCGCGAATTCTAAACGTTACCATGTGATGGTCAGAATTGGCAAGACCTGCATCAATTTTTACTTCACACAATCGATCCGGACGGGAAGTAAATATAAGATCAATTATTGTATTAGAACTAAAATCATTCGATGATCGAGTTACGTCAAAAACTAGCTGATCAATACACATAGCATCTGCTAAAGACTTTAGGTTAGTTTTTAAGTTCTGTAATAGGATTTAGGTTTGTCTAAATGATCTAAAACAGGATGTTAGAAAGAAATCAGAGCGTCGTCAACACCTAGCTACTCCTGACCTTTTTTAAAAATCAGATAATACTAATACGTACATTACATATAGTTACCAATCTGAGAGATTTGAAGACGGATTGTATTTTGCGTTTAATGCGAACGTCAACTGTTTTATACTTTTAAAATATACCGATTAATTCGAATGCATTTTTCTCTCAAATAGTGATAAAAACTGATCACGCATATACTTCTGCTAAATGTGTGACAAATACATACATGTGTTCAAAATGCGTGTTTCATTAAAAATCACTTTAAATTGCGAGACCGTCCCGCACGATGCGAGACGCTTGGTAACTGCATTAATTTGTTTTTAAAAAATACTTTTTATTTCAACTTCATTTTACATTGAATATACCACTTTTCGTCATTGTTAAACATTACTATTAAAAATGTTCTACATGAAGTATACTCTCCGTGACAAACACATGCATCTGTATGCATAATTTAATTATCCCATAGCGTTGGTTTTGGGTAAATTGAATCACCAGATGGTTATCAATGTATATTGTTTACTTCACTAACAAGTTCAATGTATTCTATTCCTTTAAAGTTTATTAGTCGCGTGGAAGCGACTCTATAGTTCACTATGTCGGTCGGTCGGTCTGTCGGTCTGTCGGTCTGTCTGTCGGTCCGGTATCACTATGCGTTTTATCGCTTTCTGACCTTATCTTGATATCAGTTTAATCTAGCTAAGTCAATTTTTTACAGTATATTCCTTATGGCCAGGAATCGATGTGGTTATGTTTTCAAGGTGCGCAATAAAAAATTACGCGGTCTACGCACGATTTAACGAAATCACGTTTGTAATCATATCTTCACAACCATGAATCACAATTAAATAAAATTTGGTACTCATAAATTTCAGGTCATAAATCATCATATGGTAATACAATTACGTGCGTAGTGCATGTAACGCATGCGTACGCGTGCTTAAAATTTTCAAATTTTATTTTCGATGAAATAAGAGTACGTTTCAGTCAATTTTAAGCGTTTACAAAATTTCCATGAGTGCGCAGATTTTTGCGCGCGCACTGCATGTTAAAATGTTATTGCGCACTCTTTTTGCCCGATTTCTGTTTTCTTGACTTACTTTTCAACTCGAAATTACGTTATACGAGCACGTCAAAAGTGACAGGCTACGCACGTGTAAATTAAAAAAATATAACTGTTTTTAAACATTTCAACATTTTTAAACATGTTCAGTAATTTCGGTCAGTTGGTAGGTTGGTCGGTCGGTCGGTAAACACTAAGCACGCGACTGCAGCCATCTATATGGCCTTGTTAATTGCCCATTGAGATATTTCAGCGCGTCTGATTGGCTACATCCTTCAACACATGCTATCTATATATACATTTACGTGAGTGAAGAATTCGGTAAATCGTTGGTTGGTTCGTACTTTCGGTACTGATTTTAACCACCTGATGTAACCCTGTTTACTAATTAAATTGAGTTAGATAATTAGTTATTGACGTAAAACGAATTTAGGTTCAATGAGTTGCCCCAAATAGTGGTGTTTCCCTATCGTGGTATACACTGTCTAATGGATGTCCATCTTGAAAAATACCCGCACACTATAATACGAGGATGCTTCGCATTTACCTATCCTTCTACGATAATTATTTTAATAGCTGAAAACCGGCGACCTAGATGGTTATAGTTATATAAAATAATAGTAGCTTCGAAAGTCACTTTGTTTTGTTTACTTCTGACATAAATTGTATATTACGCGTCGACAACCAGTCAGTACATTTCAAATTTACTTTATTATGTTTTAATTCAACATTTTCCTTGCTAAATTTCATGTAGAATTGCATTTTGTGTTTTGTTTATTTTGCATACCGTAACGTAGCTGGATTGAAAGGAGTTGCATGGGACGGAGGACAAAGTTTGTGTGTCATGGCAAGGCGAGGTCAGGGTCCTGTTAGATTGCCTTGGTCGTATACAACTCCTCTTTGATTCTTTCTTACGTCTCTATCACGATGCATCAATTTCAGAGAAATATGCAAAAGAAGAGTTTGAATATACCTTTCATTAACATGAATGATGAATGATTATAATAACAACCTTTGCTCACCGTAATATTTATTTCATATATTCTTGAAAATTATATTAAATTTTCTATCAGACAAAAGCATTCAACTTATCAAACAACAGCAACATTGTTGGTAATTATGCCTTAAAATTCATATTTCCATTTTAGGAACAACCTGGAACGTTGTATGCATGATCACACACACCAATGTTAGGATTGAACACAGTACCCGGTGCACAAGATCTGTGCCACATCCTACCACCATTACATTCATAATAGTATGAACAATCGTGTGAATCGGCGAATAAACCGTCTTGTTCACATTTGAAAGAATCACCATCTCCTCCACCATCTAGAAAACGAAATCAACATTAACCAATCAATATTAGGAAACTGAGACATCAGCTGGTTTCAGGGTGTTTAATCGTTGTGAGTGGCCTCATCACCCAATATTCCAAGGCCAATACAATGTAAGATTAATCTATTGCCTTTAATATGTTTTCATTCATTTTTAAATGAATTTAATAATTTGTTTTCTCTGATTTTTTGTTATGTTTATGCGGCACTTTTTCGTCCATTTTTCTAAATTATCTCTTGCCATTATTGTTTTTGTTACTTTTTGTCTTTTGGACGTAAATACATGTTTTTTTAACTGAATTGAATACATCATGGACGAAAAAAATAAATAAATCATTTCCTCCATGGCATAAGATACGATAAGATAATAAGATTTATAGAGCGCACATATATCCACAAAGTGCTCATAAACTTACTTTGCTGATCATCTTGCAACCTGATTTTATACATTTGTTTATAGGAAAGTAAAATTTCATTTTTTCCTGATTTTTTAAAATGTTAACATCATTCGATTCACTCGTCGACGCATGGAATTTCGATTTCTACCACTCCATATTTCCGAAACTGGAAGTCAAAATGTGTCTTCCCTCTCATATTTAATTTACTTTGATTGCTTTAAACTTAACTTACCCGCAAAGGTGAAGCAGAGAACTGCAACAAAAATGAACGCCCTCATCTCGGTAAATATACCTATAAAAAAGAAAACATCCACATGCATCGTTTACAGTAAATGAAATATAGGTTTAGAAATACAGTTTAACGAATTGTATAACGGCAGGAGATACAAATAATGACACTAAAACATAGGACATCACGTTGACGCGCTTGTGTGTTTTCCTAGGCGGTGTAAAAGAGTTACAAAACTAAAAACCTACACACAATCATAAAGAAAGTTATACCAGGGAAGAGTTAAATTACAATGTAATTTAACTCTTCCCTGATTATACTTTATTTTTATTTTATTTTATTTTATTCAATTTCCAGGTAACATACAAAAATCATAAACAAGGTACGGCATCATTCAACAAAACAGAACAAAAGTACTATCAGCACCTGCGGGTAACCAAAAGTGGATCAGTTCAAAAGAACTGCACTGTCGAGTGGCTTTCCCAACTAATAGTACGAAAAACGCAATAGACATAAAAATACAGTGATAGTCTAGATGAATTCGATATCAGTACCTGGTGATCGATTCTCAAAGTTAATATTGTTGTTCGAATGTTGTTTTTAATGCCCTTTTTATATACTTTGATAAGTATGCGTTTACATAATCATATCGAGGCATCGCGCAACATATGTTGTTATTGGTTTTTTGTGGGAAAACCACCACACCACCCAAAATTGTGTCTTCACGCAGAGATGTGTATTTTCTGTGGATTAATGTTAAGCTTCAATACTAATGGATCGTGGGATGCAAACCTGAACAAAGATTTTCTTTTTATAAACTTGTATTCAAGTATGTAATCTTCATATTGTTCCATTGTAAAAGTTGTGATTTTTTTTTTAAGATCTTAATTTAAGATTAGGATCTTAAGGCTACAAGAAATAAACTTTTCTCTGTAAGATCGCTGCAAACTATTATAAGTAAGAGAGTTTGTACGTTTGTTTGTGTGTTTGTTTGTTTGTGTGTTTGTGTGCTTGTTTGTTTGCTTCTTTGTTCGTTGTTACATAACCTTACATATGGGGTATCAAAATGACCGCAATTGTACCGGGAAACTACATTTGAACATCATCCGCCATTTAGGATCCAAATTAGAGGGGCCAAAATATGGTCAAAATGACCCACTTTTCCCCACTATCGATGTTTGTTCGTTATAAAAATGTCTGTTTATGCACGTAACCATATAACATATGACCGCAATTGTACCGGGAAGTTTTTTAACTACATTTAAAAAATTCCATGAATCCGGGTTTTTTTTTTAAGGGGGAGGGGGGTGGGTGGGGAGCTGACTGGGAGATGGAGATACTGGAATTAGGAGGTGATAGAAGTACAACATAGGCCTAATTAGAATTGTAGGTTTGGTAATTGTGGCGGGATAGGGAGAGGAGAAAGTTCATCATCTCTATCTATAAAAACGAAAAGACTAATCCACAACATTATATAGCAGGGAAAATGCTGTAATCTCACTATTCCT
Organism: Antedon mediterranea; assembly: GCF_964355755.1. Taxonomy (NCBI): domain Eukaryota; kingdom Metazoa; phylum Echinodermata; class Crinoidea; order Comatulida; family Antedonidae; genus Antedon; species Antedon mediterranea. The sequence continues at coordinate 24,557,102 of NC_092670.1, forward strand.
TGATTAATTCATTCACATTTATTCAGTAATATATTTACATTATATAAAATATTGCAGAACAAAGTTTATTTCCTGTAGTCGTAAGATCCTTTGAAAAAAAGAAATATCACTAAGAAAATCATAAAATAGGCCTAAAGTTGAGGAAGAAAACAAAAAGTATAAAAGTAAATAATATATCGAGATAGCAAAAACATATGGTGACGATACAATCTACCCACAGTTAGAAACTATTTGCTAATGGCAATATGGAATATAGGAATTCGTGGTAGATTATAATATTATGAGTAGCTTGTACGACAATGCCAAGGTGCAAGTAAGATTTGGTGACATTGAAAGACAGTCTTTTGATATAAGAAGGTGTTAAGCAAGGGTGTGTCCTTTCCCCAACCCTGTTTTGCATAATAATGAATGAACTCACTAAATTATTACGAGAACACGCGTTAGGTGTGCGCATACACGATATCTGCATGGGTAGTCTTTTTTGGGCCGACGATATCGTATTTTTAGCAGATAGCGAAAAAGAACTCAATAAAATGTTAGATTTAGTATCCTTATTTGCTAAAAAATGAAAATTTAATTTTAATAGTGAAAAGTCAAATGTTTTGATAATAGGCCAGAATTTGAATAGTGAAAAACTTTGGAAATTGGGGGATACTTTTATATCTGAAGTTGAAACATATAAGTATCTTATACATTTCTAGAAATCTAAGACAATTTCTACATCAATCAAGTTATCAAAAAGGGTAATAGGATCATTGCGTACATTAAATCTATTATAGATAGACTCAATAATTTTGATCGTGTTGTATATGGAGATATCCTTTGGAGAAGTATCGGCCTTCTGACTATTAACTATGCTTGTGCTGTATGTGTTAATACAAATACTAAAGACATACAAAGGATTGAGTCTCTTCAATTACAAATGGCGCGAACAATTCTTAAAGCGAGTAGAAGCACTGCAAAAGAGGCACTTTATGGCGATCTAGGTTGGCAACCAATTAAAGTAACTCAGGATATTTTTAAATCAAAATATATGAAAGAAGAAATGTTATGTGTATGGAAATGAATCGTTGGCCAAAACTTATATTGTACAGGTACTGATATTGATATAAACTGGGTCAAGACATTTGAAAATACAATTAAACAACCGTATTCTACTATTTGGAAACAAGAAGTAGTAAGAAAATCATCTTTGCTTTATTACTCTTTGATAAAAGAGTCACCTGGCCTAGAACCTTACCTATTGGATAAAACAAATTTTTATGGCTCAAGTTTAAAATTTAAACTTCGTTCAAACACTTTACCACTTGGAAAAATTACAAATAAGTGGAACATTGATAATCTAAATGATAAGTGTAAGGTTTGTGGGTCAGGTGAAGAAGATGTTATTTGTAGTAAGTTACATTGTATTAGAATTGAAGAATTGCAAACACTTCAACGTAATCGTATTGCAATAAATTGTGTAGATACTTGAGTTAATTTTATTTCTGGTGACCTATCTATTAAGGTTCAATATGTCCTAGGAAGCACGTTATTTCATAAAAATAACTCTCACGACATTTATACTGTGTTTGACAGTTATTGTAAAATGTACACAAGCCGTGCTTGGAAACTAAGAAATGCAATTTGTATTACAACTTTGAACTATTTTATTTTTTAAAAAGTGTTTTCTTTTCCATTGCTGTTGCAAAATTAGTAGTTGTATTAGTCTAGTTTTAGTTTGAAAATAAGTTTTGTAATAGCGTCGAGTCAAATTTTATGTCGTTATCTCAAATATGTTTTATTTTAGTTTCAGTTTGTATTTTCCTTTGTTATATTAAATTTTGTAATTGGTATGATTGGTATTGGTATTGGTATTGGTATCTACGTATGTGTGCCACTGTTAAAAAAATGTTGTTTCAAGTAAATATTATTACTATTATTAGTTAAAAAAATAGAGACTTACCTTGATGATAGATTATATTTAATATCAAAGTTGAAATTGATTGCTCTAGTTGTTCTTGAATCTTTATATAGTCTCTGGATACTGTTATCTCCACGAGACATCGACATCAATGTTGGCTATCCCTTCCTGATTTTGTGGAAAACCAACACACCTTCTAAAGGATAGTCAGTTCAATTATGATGCGTTCACATTTCGAGAATGGTCGATATTGTTCGTTTTTATTTCACAATGCATCAAACTTAATATTTTTACAGAATAATTCAAAGTATTAAATAAAAAAAATGCAAAGCCTGGAAAAGACCAAATAAGCTCAATATTAGAGCTTTAAGCCTGGTTTCACCAGTACAAAATACACTAATAAATGTATCAAATACAATAAACAATAATTAAATATTAAATAAAGTAGTAGAAATAATAATATATATATATATATATATATATATAGATTTAATACACAATTACGAATTACGCTAAAGGACAACACAAACACAACAAAAGGAAAAACGTAAAGGGTATATGTACTATCATATATATTTGCAGGAGGTTAGAAAAAATAACTTTAATGAAAAAGTTTTATTAATGCGATCTGTATTGTGATAAAAGGAATTGTTTATAGTTGGATTTGAATATATTATTATTATTTAGTAAGGATTGACTTAAATTATTCCATACTAGAGGACCATGATATGTTATAGCACCATGACCTGCCTTATTTTCTGTGGTAAAATGAATCTTGGAATTGGGCGTATAAACATTGGGTGCGGAATGTCTTTTTAACCTCTACAATATCGTTACTTTATGCAAGGACGACGTACGCACAATGCAAATAATTTGACCAATACAAATCTAAAATTCGAGTGATCCTTCCCTTAAGATTGGTCAACTTGTCTCGTCATTTTATCCTTGCTTCCAATTAACTGGAAACCACGCTTCAACGTAATAACAATGTCTAGTGAAAACCACTGATTTACTATGGCTCGGATCGTTTCAAAATAAACAAATTAATAAGAAATGAGTCAAGATTTTCATTATAATATTATTCATTATTATATTATTATTTATTGTTAAATCATCATTAATAGTAAAACGTATTAAGTGATAACATTATTGTATTTTCTTTGTTTGTTGTTTAAGTGAACGCACCTTTATTTATAGGTGTGCCGCTGTTATAAAAGCGTATGTTTAATAAAATAATATATATTTATATACAATTTAAATTCACCTCGTTCAACGATCTTCACGCTCAGTAGAGGCACATACTTTAATTGTTTAAAATGTATATCGTTATATATTTTTATACAGTTTTGTCTTAACATGATGCAATGTGTTTGTAGTTAGTTACTTTCTCGTACCGGTACAATATTGATGTTTTATCGTAATGTTCTGGTCAACTACCATCGTACAGTGATCGGCGTCTCTTTGTTTTCCTTTATCCTGCCATCCTTCAGATAAATCATTTAATATCCAGACATTTTGCTTCCTCTCGGTTTCCAGAAATCTCCAGATGAAAGTTTTTGCAATAATTTAATTAACCAGTATTGGAATTAAATGAACTAAAAATATACAATAATACATTTATTGTTCAAATAAGGTTTATTTTTTATCATATTGAAATCAGACAAAACTCTCAAATAATTTTAAAAGTAACAATTGGAAAAATGATAATCTTTTATTCATTCTTGATTGTGGTTAAGCCATTATATGTGTTCCCATTTTAGGAACAACCTGGAACATTGGCGGGCCAATCACATGCACTATTGGCTGGGTTGAAAACAGTGCCACTTCCGCAAGGTTTGTGCCACATGTTACCGCCCGAACATTGATAATAGTATGCGCAATCGTCTGGATCGGCAAATACACCGTCTTGTTGGCATGTGAACGAACCACCACCTCCTCCACCATCTAGAATACAATATAAACTGTCATTAACTAACCATTTAAATTTAGTAGAGTTATTTAAAATCCGTTTGCTGCTTTATGTCGTAGGGCTATCTGCATATTTAACTATACTCAGACGCGTAACGCAGAGACATGAAGCCCCTGGTTTTGGAACCCTAAGTGGCCCTCCAACGCTGGAGGCCTCGGACGTATTTAGCCATTTTCGACATATTTTAATGTCTTCCTCTGGGCACTGCTCAGAGGCCGACATTAGCTCCGGGTTTAGCCAGAGAACTGATTATACTGAAGTTATTTTTTCCGACTCCAATTATTCATCAGTCACATATAGTTCGTAAATAATAATATTCTTTATTCATTTCTAAAATAAAGACATTAAATTATTTCTTTTTTCTTTCATTCATCATTGATTTTATCTATTTTTATACTACATCATAGGCCTATATTTTTTCACATATTTTGTACTACTTTGTAATTTCATTTTAATTGATATGTTTCAGTGTAGTTTTCTAATTTACAAATTCGTCACTTACTACTTTTGGTGGTTTGTGGAGCTGGTTTCTGTGTCACTATTGGTTTTGGTGTTACTACTGGTTTCGGTGTCACTACTGGTTTATTTGTGGTAGGTTTTGGTGGTGGGTCTGTAGGCACTGGTCCTGGACCTGATCCACCACCATCTAAAGCATTTTTTATCTGGTTGATAAGAGGATATTTGCCAGAATTACATTGTGAACCACTGAAGTCATCGAGATCTAATGCCCATACGATCACACCTCCGTATCCATTTTCCTTCAGCCAGTCCAGCTAACGATGGTAAATAAGAAAAATCAAATCATAAGCAACCATTGATACGTTTATTTATAATAATATAATATTATTATTGAAGAGAGAGTTTGCTGATGCTCATTTCAGAAAGGAAATTATATTGGTAATTAAAACCTAACCAATATTTTCTAGGTCGAAATGAAAAAATGAAATATGCAACTGTGGCTATACCTTTTACTGATATACTATTCTTACTGATTAGCGAAGTGTGTGTACCTTAATCTTATAGCTGGTGAAGTCATCATAACCAACCCATTGGTTACCCTTGTACATATATGGAGCTTGTATATCACTGTCGAAAACTCTAGTCCCGCCAGTATCTTTCATACTGCAAGCCTAAAAATGTAAAATAGTCGAGTAGTCCTACTTTCAAATGTTGTTAACTAGTTAGTAAAAGAAACAGGTGGCGAATCATGGACTTTATTCGAAATAGCCCATTGAAATAATATGACTGAAATTATAATTAACAAAGAACATTAAATACACAGAGAATCACAGGATCCAATCAAACTAGAATTAGAATGTTTTTTTTTATCAAAAGGTTCAGAAGCATTTTTTAATGTTGTTGTTTTTACAGTTTGTCGTTTGTTTTTAAAGTCGAAATTGTTGTACATCAAAAATGTCATTAATTTTATTTTAAAATGCGGTTTTAATGTCTTCTATTAGTACGTCATTCCACTTTCGGAGTATAAACGTCATTTTGAAGGAATGACATAGGGGCAAGATTGATACACGTTATTTTTTTCCGATCGATATCGTAAGTAAGTTTAGAATTTAGTTGACTTTAATTAAGCACTAATCAGAAAATCGGGGTGGTGTCATTAGATTGGTCTGAAAGCACAACTGTTATGTGTAATTTAATTTAGATAAATCCTTCGTTTAAAAAACTTTTTTTAATATAAATTTCTATCTGTGTGGGTGATAATTGAGCTTGTTGCGTATTACTGCTTAGGCTACCTCATAGTAGGAGATGAAACCCTTCTCCTTGGTGTAAATCCCGGCATTGCCTGCACCACTAGCTGAAGCACCAATTCCATTATTTGCAGATGAGCTTAGTGTGAATGACCGGCCGTACGTTCCAAATCCAATCATGAGTTTATCCTTTGGGCATCCTCCATTCACCCATTTGTCAGCTGCCCAAGTCTAAGAATTAATTTGAAAATTTTTAATAATCTACACAAAATTAATTACAAGCTTAAATTGTTTTTGATGAATATGACGTAAACCAATGAGTTAATGAGTGAGGGTAGATCGTTACTAGTAATAACTAGAAAGCCACTCCGAGAGTGCATACCTCCGCCTACTGTAAAATTCTTCTACATAAGATTTCTCCGGGAAAAAAAATGTATATTTATATATCTGTGTGTGTCTTAATGCTGTTTGTGATTTAGGCTAATTTCACTACAAGAATGTGTATGCGAGTTTGGAGTAATGGTTATGTAACAAAAGCCTTTCAATTAACAATAGCTTCAGTTGACTAACAATAGAAAAGCAACGCGAAAATCAAACGAGTGAAATTGAAAAGAAATAGGTTTTTTAAACTACTCTCATCAGAAAAGGTGCAACATTAAATCAAATTATAAAATTACAAATCACCAATTATAACTCTTGCCTCTTGTACAAAAATAAAGTTTTTTGGACAATAGAGAGAAATGGCGAACCGCGATGACGTCACTCAAATTTCACCGAGTGGGTATAGATTGTAAACAAACCATTTCGCCACATGTTTTTGTATTGGAAATTCCGGTGGGTTGAGTTAAAAAGGAAGGTAGAAAAGAACGTTTAAAACACACATAATAGCAGTATCTTTTTTTTGCAACACCCTTAACAATTTTAATGTTATATGGGCAAATCTTAATATATTTTATTTTAATTTGGATTGAATTAAGACCCCTTTTTGTTATATACTGTACCCAGCTCTAGGCCCTAGAGATAGTTGGCCTGTATGCTGTAGTACCTCGAGCCTAGCTTGCATACTGTACTACTACTACTACTACTTTAGCTAGGGTGCTGCTAGGCCTCTCCTAGCTAGGTAGTAAGACTAAATAGAGCATCTCTAGTAGATGTAGGCCTAGCATTAGTTTCAGCTTGACAACTGCCATTTTGTTATGTGGCTAGTGATGCTTCCTGCATGGGGAGGGGAGGGGAGGGGGGTGGGGCTACCGCCAGTAATGAATACTTGATAACACCATTCTACTATAATACTATAGGCCTAGTCTAATGTAGACCTACAGATATGAGATATTTTTAGGAATATGATTGTGAATGATGGATGACTTTTATACATATTTCATTGTTTTATTGTGTAAATACACAAATACAACAAGAATTATGATGAGTGTTACAGCAACAACGTTGGTTAGACGACGCCATGATTCACGTGTATAAACATAGGAAATGTGTCGCCCTCAACGGTTTGTTATGATTTTATACCCACTCGGATTTTAGACGTCGGTTCGCCATTTCTCTCTATTAGTTCTCGAAAAATGCAGTTTTCAGTACAGTATTTTAAGACTGCTCGCCGGTTTTTGAAAATTGTCTCCTATCTTTTAACACTAGCCGGTCAGAAAATAATATCATTTTTGTTATTTGTGAAGTTATTAATAAACCAATTTTGTTGATTTTCAATAGACATGATCAGAAAGTATATACCTATCTACACCCAAAAAAATTCAGAAAGATAACTTGAAAACTGTAGGCGCTATCGTGCTAACAAACAAACATACATACATACAAACAAAGTGAATACTATACTTGGCAAAATTCTTTTTGCCAAGTAACAAACAAACAAACATAGGCCTACATACATACAAACATACAAACATACATACATACATACAAACATACAAACAAAGTAAATACTATACTTGGCAAAATTCTTTTTTTTTTCAAGTAACAAACACACAAACAAAGTAAATACTATACCTGGCAAAATTCGTTTTTGCCAAGTAACAAACATACAAACATATATACAAACATACAAACAAAGTAAATACTATACTTGGCAAAATTCGTTTTTGCCAAGTAACAAACAAACATATAAACATACATACATTATGGTAAAATCTCTGTTAGATTTATTTAATAGAATCATCTTTTTTGAACACCCACCAGAAGACTGGAATTTAAGTTTAATTATTCCAATCTTTAAACATGGTGATAAGAGAGATTTGAACAATTATCGTGGAATCTCTCTTACATCTTGTGTATCAAAATTATTTAATAGAGTAATTGCTATGATGAATCAAACTATTTGGAATATGATAATGCACTGACGGAAGTACAGGGTGGTTTCAGGAAAGATCATAGGTGTGAGGACCATATTTTTGAAATGAAAAGTATAACTGCTTTAAGAAAAAAAAATGGAAAAAACACCTATCTAGCTTTCCTGGACTTCCGAAAGGCATTTGATTCCGTTTGGAGAGATGGGCTCCTGAAAGCCATATGGAATATAGGAATAAGAGCACGTTTGTGGAGAATTATTGATAACATGTATGCAAATGTCAAAGGGAAAGTAAAATTTGGGGTTACTGTAACTAATGAATTTTCAATTGAACAAGGAGTTAGACAGGGATGTGTGCTATCTCCTATTCTGTTTTGTATATTTATCAATGAGCTCACAAAAATTCTAAAATTAATTGATATAGGAGTTCATATTAATAACATATGGCAAGGAGCCCTTTTCTGGGCAGATGAAAATGAGCAACAAGACTCACATGTTACAGCAAATTTGCCATTGATTGGAAAATGCAATTTAACCCAACTAAATCAAATGTACTTGTTGTAGGTAAGAAAATAGATAAACAAAAGTTATGGAAATTAGGAGACCAGTCGATAACTGAGTGTGAAGCGTATAAATATCTAGGTGTAATGATATCAAGAGGTGCAAATGACCATAGCCATGTAGAATATATTATACAAAAATGTAACCGACTCATAGGCTATATAAAAGCCGTAATTGGTAATTTAAAAAATTTTAATAGAGTATATTATGGTGATATCCTCTGGCGAACAATTGCACTCCCATCAATAAATTATGGTAGTACTATTTGGGTTGGTAGCAAAAGTGATTGTGAAAGAATTGAAAGACTACAATTACAAACGGCAAGGTTTATCCTTAAGGCCTCTCGGAATACCCCTTGTGCTACTCTTTATGGGGAACAGGAATGATGAGCTCGTAACAGACACACACATCGGCTATCTGATCCGTCAATAATGATACTTAAAATACAGCCATCTATTAAAAAACCAACTCACATTTGAATATATATATATAAACGGTGAATACAACTGCACGTCAACATGAGCCGAGAAAGAAGAAATAACAAAAAAGATAAAGAAAAAGATCGAGTTCTACTAGCCCCAGAATCATCAACTCTTGACTCTGAATGCGGGGACCCTGACGGAACCGAAGCAACAGAAGTGGGTATGCTGAGGCGGGAACTTCGAACATTTCAAACCATCATCAAGGGTAAGCTAAACTCGATCATTTTAAATCAAGAGGCCTTACTTAAACGAATTGACAAGATCGAACATAAACAAACGGAACTAGAAAAATCGATCGCATTTACCAGTGATTCAATCGTAGAGATAGAGAAGAAAATCGTATCATTTTGTACGGACATTGAAGCGGTTAAGACATCAATGGACGCCGACCGGAACAACGTAACATTACTTCAAAATCAAATCCTTAAACTTGAGAGATACTCTAGAAGTTTTAATTTGAGATTCGGTGGAATTAAAGAAAGTATAGATGAAATTCCAATTGAGAAAATTAATGAAATTATAAAGAACGATCTGAAACTACCGAACATTACAGTCGAAAATGCCCACCGTACAGGCAAACCCCGTACTTCACCGACCGGAGCACCTAGACATATTATCGCTAAATTCCTGTTTCGACCGCAACGCTACCAAGTACTGATGCAAGCCAAAACAGGTCATGTGTTGAAAAATAAGGGGATCTTCGTACTAGAGGACTTACCAGAAACTGACCTTAAAAAGAAACGTAATCTCAGAGAAATAATGGCAAAAGCATACGGAGAAAGGAAACGACCAGTGTTTAGAAACGGGAACCTCTATATTAACGGAAAACTCCACTCATAAGCCGTTCATACGACTTTTGTTTTTGTCAACAAAGTCTTCGTAAAAACTACGATGTATGTAAACAATCAATTACATTTGCATATGAAAGGGTGTCTCCTGTCAAACGTGTTATTGTTCTCACCTACTATTACGCCACAATTAAGTAACAATCATTTGCATACAGATGAGAGAATGTCCCATGTCAAACACATATTGCTGCCATACTACCACTGTATGTAACAAACCAGCTAATCAATTACTAAAGTAACCTAATCCAAGACACATTGGGATACAGGTGAGAGGATGTTCCAGTCTATAACGAACATGTGATTGTCTAGTTAATTGTACGTACTATCTAGAAAATGGCTGAAATAGTACCGGTATGTTTATATTGCTGCTTCTTTTTTTTTATATTTTATATAATACATCTGTATTATAACTATATAATGTACCGACGTACTGTGTATTATTATTTATGTTATGTCTTTGAGTTTCTCATTGACGTAAACATGACGGATACACTAGACAGGCCTAGATAGTTATCTTATTACTCTACTGTATAAACATCTGTTACAGTATATAGTAATATTTTTTAATTAAACTTATTTATTTTATTTATTTATTTTTTTTAAACTATATATATATATTTATTTATTTTTTTTTTTTATTTTTCTTTTTATTAATGTTACCTTTTTTAAGCAATACTACTGATGATGATGATAAAGATCTCAATCCCTATCTTAAGTATAATGAATCTAAATACTACCATGTTGAAGAATTTAGACAAATTTCAAACATATCGGATGATGTTTCTTTTCTGTCACTTAACTGTCGTAGTATCGTCAACAAGTTTGACCAGTTCTCACAATTTATTGACTCACTTAATTATAAGTTCTCTGTCATTGCCCTTCAAGAGACATGGTTGAGCGATAATGATGAAGTTTCATTTCTTAACTTGCCGAACTATGTGCTTGTAAATCGTAATCGTACGGGTAGACGGGGCGGAGGCGTAGCTCTATATATTTCTGACAATTTGTGTTACAAACCACGAGATGATTTATCTAAATTAATTACTGAAGCTGAATCCTTATTCATAGATATGATAATTGACGGGAAATATATTTCAGCTGGGGTCATTTATAGACCACCTGAATCTAAAATCAGTATATTTAATAATCAATTTACAGAAGTTATGAATATAATTAACAAAGAAAAGACGCACTCATACCTTATGGGTGACTTTAATCTCGACCTTAACCTATACCATTCAAACTGTAATGTTCAATGTCATGTGGACGCCACTGTTTCCAATTCTTTCTTGCCCCTGATTAATAAACCGACTCGTGTAACAGAAAATACATCTTCTATTATTGATAATATATATAGTAATTCTACAAATAATCACAATATCAATACTGGAATTATTTACACAGATATATCAGATCATTATCCTATATTTGCAATCACAAAATCTGAGAATCGTAAAAAAAAATACAAAACAGTCATTTATTTTAAAACGCACTTATTTCCACCAGCAAGTCGAATCCTTTAAGGAAGACTTGGCAATTGAAAACTGGCAACCTGTCCTAAGAACAGAAGATGCAAACACTGCATATTCAACATTTGCTCACAACTTCAAACATTTAATTGATAAAAACTTTCCTTTGAAAAAAATTAAGGCAAAAGCAAATAAAGATCGATCGATCGAAATGTAAATAGAATTAATTATATGGAAAGAATTTTAAAGATGGAAGATGAACGTTGGCCTAGGATATTACTGAAAACACTAGTTAAATTGACCGAGAACTTTAATGATCTATCATTTAAAATTCCATTATGTGTTCGAAATATCATTGATAATTGTGGCACACATATTTTTTCGAAATGGTAATGATAACTTTGATGCCAACTGGGCTTCCAGTAAAAAAATAATTATGACAAATCTAGCTCTCTCGCATTGGGTTGAAGACGGTAAATGTAAAACGTCAATTGAACATTATATGTATATAAAAAATGAACCAAAACTTGAACAGTATCTACTTGATAAAATTGACTTTGAAGGAGCATCGTTAAAATTTAAGCTGCGATCAAACACCCTTCGCATTGAAAGAAAAACATCTAAATGGTCAATGAGCCTAATGCTAATGGTTGTAAATTGTGCAACAGAAATGAAGAAGAAACCATTATGCACTTTCTCCTAGCATGTACCACTCTAGAAGAAGAGAGAAAAAACCAAATTGTTAAATTCCAACAAGCACTTTTGGAATGTAATCTTTTTTATCTCTTTGACTATTTTCAAAATTTAGATTTATTCAACAAAACCCTTCTTATTCTAGGCAATGACCCTGATTTATTTGATAAATATTATTATTAAGTCTTTAATCGACAATTTCTGTAAATCTTTGGCTAAATCTTTATGGAAGAAACGTTGTGCTCTTTTAAACTTGTAATGTCAATGCTGTAGTGTTTTGAATTGCTTTTCAACTTTTGTGTGTCATTTTGATTTCTGTTTAGTAATCTTTGTCTTTTTATTTTAATTATTTTGTGTGTATCTAAGCATTTTTATTTATTTTGATTCCTCTTAAGTTTGTTTTATTTATTTTGATTTAAAGTATTTATTTATTTTTTTGTTTTTGTAAGAGTTAGGTTTTGTATTTCATTCATTCATTTGATTTATTTTTAAGTTAATAATTTTATTTATTCTTGTATGTTATTATTTGGACGCACCTTTATCATCAAAGTGTGCCACTGTTGTAAAAGTGAAGTTTCCAATAAATTATTATTATTATTACATACAAACAAATTAAATACTATACTTGGCAAAATTCTTTTTGCCAAGTAACAAACATACAAACATGCAAATTAACAAACATACATTAAGGTAAAACAAACAAACAAAGTAAATACTATACTTGGCAAAATTGTATTTTTCCACACGCGATCTATTACATATACCTCCTTGGCGGAGGTAACAATAATAACTTACTATTGTAAGTTTTTCGTCATCACTGTTCGCGCCTTCAGGTGCTTTGAGGGCGCTGTGGTGACCAGTTACGTTTTCCCAAGAGCCATGAAGATCGTAAGACATCAAACCAATCCAATCCAACTCCCTAAAGTAATTCAAAGTGCAATGACATCAGCATTTCTATTGTATGTTGATGGCAACTTGTATTTCGAACTCAATTCCAAATAACCCGTTTACCTTGACAATAATTTTCAAATGAAAACGGAACACCAAAAGCCTCCACTAGGCTAGTCAATCTAGCATTTTGAGTGAAACAAATTGCAAACAGAGATTTTTTTTTTTTTAATGGTTACATATGATAAGGTGATTATTTTTTGAGCATCACACCTCTGACACTCATCCCGAAGGTATGCAAATTAGCTTAAATATGCAAATTAGGGTGAAATTACAGGGTTACCATATCTTAAAAACTACTAATCGTAGAGAGTTCATTTTTGCACAGTCTGGTTCAGAATATATATATTTATATTTGCTCTAATGAGACATTTTACATAAAAATGTTCGGAAGTACCAAATTTTGACCCTTGACCCCATTTCTCAATATTTACATAAATATATGATTAAAATGTCTGTAGAGACTTTATTTTGGACTCAATGACTAGGATATTGTTTTTCAATACCCACCATAGAACTGTATTATAATTCCTAAAATCACAACTTCGTCACGCACCTCGAAAGTATGCAAATTAGTAGTACAAGTAATATTAAATATGCAAATTAGGGAGTGAAATTACAGCGTTGCCATATCTCGAAAACCGCTAATGCTAGAGTGTTGATTTTTTCACTAAAATATTTAAAATGTATATATTTATATTTGCTGTAATGAGACATTTTACAAAAAAATTCCCGGAACTATGACATTTGACCCTCGACCCCATTTCTCAATATTGCATATATAATGAAAACTAAAATGTCTGTAGAGACTTTGTTTTGCCCTCAAATGACTCGGATACAGGTTTCTAATAGCCAACATAGGAATGTTTAGTAAATCTCAAAATCACACTTGTATCACTCACCTTCAAAGTATGCAAATTATTAGTACAAGTTACATGAAATATGCAAATTAGGGGGTGAAATTACAGGTTCCTATATGTATCGAAAACCGCTAAGGTAGAGAGTTGATTTTTTCAAAAACTTGTTCAGAATGTACATATTTATATTTGCTCTAATGAAACATTTTACGAAAAAATGACCGGAAATACAACAATTGACCCTTGACCCTATTTATCAATGTTTGCATACATAATGCGACTAAAATGTCTGTAGATAATTTTTTTGGACTCAAATGATTCGGATACAGTTTTCCTATTGTCAGCATAGGACCTCTTTGTAATTCCCAAAATCACATCTTTGTCACATACCTTGAAAGTATGCAAATTATTAGTACAAGTTACATGAAATATGCAAATTAGGGGTGAAATTACAGTCTTCCCATATCTCGAAAACCATTAATGCTAGAGAGTTGATTTGAATTCAGAGTTGATTCAGAATGTACATATTTATATTAGCTGTAATGAAAAATTTTATGCAAAAATTGTCTTGATTGAATTATGACATCTGACCCTTGACCCTATTTCTCAATATTTTCATATAATTCAACTAAAATATCTGTACAGACTGTTTTGGCCTCAAATGACTCAGATACAGGTTTTCTATAGCCAGCATAGAACTGTAGTAATTCTCAAAATCACACCTTTGTTACTTCCCTAGAAAATATGCAAATTAGTAGTACAAGAGGTGAAAGTTGCCATATCTCTATCGGTCATTAGCGTTTTTCGAGATACATAAGGCTGTAATTTGCATATTTCATATAACTTGTACTAATAATTTGCATATTTTCGAGTTGCTTGACTTTTGAAATTACTAAACGATCCTATACTGGCTATATAAAACCTGTATCCAAGTCATTTGAGGCCAAAACAAAGTATGTACATACATTTTAGTTGCATTATATGCAAATATTGAGAAATAGGTTCGAGGGTCAAATGTCATACTTTCGATAATTTTTTTTTTCAATAATGACCCAGATACAGGTTTTCTATAGCCAGCATAGAACTGTTTAATAATTCTCAAAATCACACCTCTGTTACTTCGCTTGAAAGTATGTGTTCTGAAGAACAACAAAAGAATAATGAGGGCGCTATTGTATAGGGTGTAAAAGGCCGTTTTGGCGTGTCATAGAAAAATAAAAATAATACCGACAGCGTGGTTGGTAAGAAGTGTGAAAATAAAAGATAATAAAAATAAGAAAGTTCTTGCGTATATGTATATATTATTTATGGGCCTTTCTTCAGTACAAGAAAATGGTAGCAGAGCGAGGTTAGATAGACCAATTTAAACAAATTAAACTTTAAAGAACCAACATTTGTAGGCTGAAAGTTGTGAGCCTATAGTTAGTTGCAACGGAGCACGTGAGTAAAGTGCATGCTTCTAGCTAGGGAGCGAACGTCACACATACACGTGAGTACAGTGCATGTGTTATGCGCGATTTGAACGATTTGCGCAATTTGAAATTGCGCAAAAAAATCCTTGCGCAATTTGAAATTGCGCAAAGAATTCTTGCGCAATTTATAATTGCGCAAGGATTTTTTTGCGCAATTTCAAATTGCGCAATCAACTTGCGCAATTTCAAATTGCGCAAGAAAATCTTTGCGCAATTTTAAATTGCGCTGCACAATTTGTAAATTGCGCAAGATAGTTCTTGCGCAATATGACACCTTTGCGCAATTTGAAAACGAACTGTAAATTTTCCCATACATGGCTAGGCTAGGCCTAGGCAGAGGAGTTTAAAATTTAGTATTTTATTATATAAATAAGACCATTTCAATGAAGATAATGTTTAAAACTCACTTTTTAAGTTTTTAATATTAGTTTAAGCTAGGCCATGTAACCTAGTCAGTATCAGTAGTCCAGACCCTAGCTAGGCTAGAGAAGTATAGACGGCCGCCCGCGCCGCGCCCGCCTGGTGGAACACCACCGCTTCGTTTCCCTTCGTCGGTTCTTCGACGGTATGCTAACTTATAACAATATTTGCAGTACTAAAATAAGGAAATGCGATATTTATCTTTAAGTTTGAATCATTCTTAGAAATTACTATAAAAATATGGGTGTGCATGATTTCACAATCTGTCGAAAAACCTTGCGCAATTTGCAGATTACTTGCGCAATTTAATACGTTGCTTGCGCAATTTGAAACACATGTTTCAATTCAAATTGCGCAAGGATTTTTTTTGCGCAATTTCAAATTGCGCAAATCGTTCAAATCGCGCATAACACATGCTTCTAAGCGAAAAGTCAAACAAAATGGAAGACATGGAGAAACAAAAAAAAGATATAAAAATACTACGAAGAAATAGAAAAGGACAGTTAACAAGGATTACAAACACAATAAATGTTTTGTGTCAGAAGGAGGAACTAGAGAGGGACATTGAGTTAATACAGAACTTATTAAAGAAAGCAAACGAGGTATTTGAAACAGTAGAGAGGGCTCACGAGCAGATTGTGGAAATGATAAATTTGGAAGATGAAGAACAATTTGAGGAAGCGGAGAAGTGGATGCAAGATTGCCAAAGGGATTTTCTAGAGGTGATACATGAGACTAAGAGGGTGCTGGAGCCGCCAGTCAGGGGAACAGTGACAGAAGAGACTGACAGAGTTATGGTAGAAGAGGACAGTGAAAACGTTGATCAGGGAGAGAAAGATGGTAATAATAAGGTTAACAGTAATGATATGGATGCTATGGCCGCATTCAAATTAGCCCTAGAACTTCCAAAAGCGGAAGTGATAGAATTCCATGGGGATCCGGGAAACGATTGGGCTTTTGTACCAAATTTTGAGATAAATGTAGCAAGTAAGTTAACATCAGATAATGCAAAATTACAATACCTTCTACAGTTATGTAAAAATAAGGCAAAGGAAAGTATAGTAAGTTGTCCTCTATTAGGAGAAGAAGGTTATAAGCAGGCTTTAGAGATTCTTAAAAGGCAGTTTGGGCAGCCCCATCTAGTTTTAAACTCATTGATGCTTAAGTTAACCAACAGAAAAGAGATTAATGCAGGAAACCATGAAGAGTTATGGGGACTAGTCAGTGACATGAAAAAAATGTCAACTAACACTAACAAAAATGGGGTACACAAATGATTTAAACAGTACCTCCAACCTATTAAAAATTCAAGGGCTATTACCTAGATTTATGCAAGCTAAATGGGCTAATGCTGCACAATCAATACTTAGTGAAAGGGAACCAAGTTTCTTGGATATGTTAAAATTTGTAGAGAGTCAAGCTGCAGTAAACAGCAATATGTTTGGAAGAAATATTGGCACTACAGCTAATGAAAATAAGAGTAAATTTTGAGTAGTAAACACAGATTTTAGAGGAAAAAAGGCTTACAGTCATAGTTGTACACCCACAGGGGAAAAGCCTAGTGAATCACCTTTGTTCACATGTGTATGTTGTAAGAAAAACCATAGGTTATGGGAATGTGTAAAATTCAGACAACTATCCATCAATGAGAGATGGAATTGCTAGCCAAGAAAAATTGTGCTTTAAGTGTCTATGTAAACATAGGGCAGTTGATTGTAAACGGGTTATGTCCTGTGGTATAAATGGATGTAAGAATGACCATAATAGGTTGTTACATAGAGAAAAAGTAAAAAAGGAAAGTAATTTTGAAACTGTAGAGGTAGGAGTTGCCAGGGAAGGGGAGCGTAAAGTAACTAAAACAGAAACAGGGACAAACACTACATTGTTAAGTAAAAACCAATCTATTGCTTTGCGAACCATACCAATCATAGTTAGTAATGGAAAGAAAAGAATAGAGGTGAATGCATTATTAGATGATGGTAGTACTCAGACATATGTTAATGAAGAGTTATGTGGAGAGTTGGGTCTCAGTGGAGTAACAGAAGAGATGGTTGTGAGTTTGTTAAGTGGTAAGGAGGAAAGATTTGTGACTAAGCCAGTTGAGATATTTGTATTACCGTTGGATGGATCTAAAAAATTTAAAGTGAATGCAGTGACTATAAGTGATGTTACTGGTAGACTAGAAGCGTCAGATTGGAGTAGTGTTAGTAAGGATTGGGATCATTTGAGAGACATAGAATTTCCTGTAATAAGTAGTCAGAGAAAACAGATAGATTTACTGATTGGAGTGGATTGTCCAGAGTTGCATACAGCATTAGAAGAGAAATGTGGGGGTCCCGGAGAACCTGTTGCGAGAAGAACACCGTTAGGTTGGACGTGTGTTGGTCCTTTGAGTAGAAGTTGGCGAACAACATCACTACATGTGAATACTTACAAAACCAGTAGTGAACGAAGTAATGATGTGGACGAGTTGATGAGGAAGTTTTGGGAAGTAGATAGTTATGGAGTAAGTGATTTGAAAATATATAAAGCTGAAGATGAAAGAGTGATTCAAAAAGTGTCAAAGTCATTGACAGCTGTTGATGGGCGATACAGTGTGAATATTCCGTGGCGGGAAGAAGGATTAAATATGGATAACAATTATGAGATGGCCTTTAAGAGATTAGAGTGTCTAGAAAGAAAATTAACTAGAGACAAGATGTTAGGCGATAATTATCAAAACGTTTTAGATAATTACAGATCCAATGGCTATGTCAGAAAAATAGACCAATCCCTAACAGAACTAAATCAATGGTTTCTACCACATTTCCCAGTAGTTAAACCCGATAGGGAAACAACGAAAGTTAGGTTAGTGTTTGACGCCGCAGCGCGTTATGGGGGAAGATGTTTGAATGACATGATCTATCCCGGGCCTAAATTGCAGAACGATTTATTCGATGTGTTATTAAGATTTAGAAAGGAAAAGGTAGCGATTATTTGCGATATTGCAGAAATGTATCTCCAGATTGGAGTGCAACCAGAAGATAGGAAAATGCTTAGGTTTTTGTGGCGAGATTTAGACACAGAGCGGAGGCCAGAAATTTATGAGTTCAATCGACTAGTGTTTGGTCTTAATGTTGCACCATTCTTAGCTCAATTTGTAACTCAGGAACATGCACGAAAGAATTCTGAAGAGTATCATCTAGCAGCACGGGCTGTTTTAGACTCTACCTACATGGATGATACCATGACCTCGGTTAAAAATGAGCAAGAGGCAGTAGAGTTATATAGAGAGCTTAAAGAATTATGGGGAAGCGCGGGTATGAGTGCTAGAAAATGGGTTTCAAATTCAAAAGCGGTACTGGAAAAAATACCAGAAGTAGATAGAGCTAAAGAAATCAAATTAAGTGGGAACGAGTTACCTTCTGCAAAAACCTTAGGTTTAATATGGAAAGCCGAGGAAGATACATTTAAGTTTCAAGGAGGTTCTGGTCCTTCTAATGTCTGTAAGTTAACCAAAAGATTAGCTTTGAGTAGAATCGCTTCTATATTTGATCCACTAGGGATTTTGGCTCCTGTAGTAGTCGCAGGCAAGATAATTAGGCAAGAGATTTGGGCAAATGGATTAGACTGGGATGAAGAGTTGTCCCCTGATGTAGGTCATAAATTAGAACGATGGATAGCAAATTTGGGCGAATTAAAAGATATAGAAATAGAAAGGTGTATAAACCCAGGTGAGCGCGAGAATCAAGAGTTGCATACATTTGTTGACGCGTCAAATGATGCTTATGCGGCGGTTGTGTATTCAGTGTCACAGAATGATAACGATGTTAAAAAAAGAAATGTAAGATTAGTCGCATCCAAAACGAAAGTAGCTCCTCTTAAATCCATGAGTATCCCGAGACTTGAGTTGATGGCAGCTATGTTAGGTTTAAAGCTTGCGAAATCTGTTGTAAATCCGTTACAATGTCAACTAAAGGAAGTGAAATTTTGGGGTGACAGTATGAATGCATTGTGGTGGATTCGAGGTCATAGTAGAGATTTTAAGCCGTTCGTTGCGAATCGAATTGGTGAAATATAAGGTCAAACAAACCCTAGTCAATGGAGATATATACCCACTAAATTAAACCCTGCGGATGTGGCTTCGCGAGGATGTACTGTTATAGAGTGGCAGCAGAATGAACTTTGGTGGCGAGGTCCTGAATTCTTGAGTGATTGTGAGATGCAATGGCCAGAAAATAAGATTGAGAAAGCGATAGATGAAATAGAGATTAAGAAAAGTACGAAAACGTTATTGAGTAAAGTGGTACCAAGAGTGAAAAGTGATAACTGGAGATTAAACCCAATAAGGTACTCTAGCTGGAATAAGTTAGTGTGTGTATTTGCGTATGTAATGCGTTTTATAAATAACTGTAGGTTAAAAGACAAAGTCAGAGGACCATTAAATGTAGATGAGGTTAAGGACTCGGAAATTGTCATAATTCAAAAGGCACAGGGTGATGAGTTCTCAGACGAAATTAAGAGATTAAGTAAGGGTGAAATACTAAGTACAAAGAGTAATATAAGTGGATTGAATCCTCGAATGGATGCCGATTATTTGCTTAGAGCAAATGGACGTTTAAGTCTAAATGAGGCGATATCATATGATGTAAGATATCCCATTATATTACAAAGGAAACATAACGTCACTAAATTAATTGTAAAAATGTATCATGAGTTAGGAAATCATGTCATAGGTACAAATCATACACTGTCATTATTATCTGAGAAGTACTGGGTACAAGCGGCTAGAGAAGAAATAAGAGAATGTGAAAAAAATTGTATGGGATGTAGGCGTAGATTAGCTAAACAAGGGGAGCAAATAATGGCTCCATACCTAAGAATAGAACTAGAAATGAAAGTTTAAAGGCGTTTACTAGAGTCGCAGTAGACTATGCAGGTCCCTTCCTTACTAAACAGGGTAGAGGAAAGGTACAAACAAAACGTTATTTGTGTTTGTTCACATGTTTATCCTCTAGAGCCGTGCACTTGGAAATGGCGTACGGTTTAGACACAGACACGTTTCTAAATGCTTTTCATAGATTTGTCAGTAGAAGGGGTAAACCCGAGGAAATGATGTCTGATAACGGGACAAATTTTGTAGGAGCTGATAGAGAATTAAAGGGAGTGTTAAAATCCTTAGATAAAGATAAAATTCAAAGTGTGACAGTGGTCACTGGTATAAAGTGGAGTTTTATTCCACCTATGACCCCACATTTTGGTGGAGTACATGAAATTCTTATAAAATCTGCTAAAAGGGCTATATATGGAGTATTAAGAAATGCCGATATAACGGATGAAGAGTTACATTCTGCATTTGTAGGAGCAGAGGGTATATTAAACTCACGTCCATTAACATATCAATCTGCCTCAGTAAAGGATGTAATTCCATTAACTCCAAACCATTTTTTACATGGTCAAATGGGAGGTAATCTAGCTCCAGAGAGCATATTAGACACAACAGTTTTTAATCCTAGAAAACGATGGAGACGTGTCCAAGAATTAATGCGACACTTTTGGAATAGGTGGTTAAGGGAGTGGTTACCAGCATTGAACCAACGAAAAAAGTGGAGGGAACTCAAGAGGGATCTTAGGGTTGATGAAGTGGTATTAGTAGTTCAGAAAGGTACGGTACGTGGTCAATGGCCATTGGGTAGGATAAGAGAAATATATAAAGGACCAGACGGTCATGTAAGGGTAGTTAAGGTGAAAACTAACAATGGAGATGTAATTCGAGGTATTACAAAAATGTGTCCACTAGAGATACTTGATTAAAAGAATGTTAAATATCAAGATATAGAAAGGTGTTATATTAAGAAGCACAAATGTTTAGGTTTTAGTGTTAATAAGTTTAGAGTTGAATTATGTTAAAGTGAACAGTGTAGAAATTGATCATATAATTGTTATACATTGTTGGATAATGTTCAAATAAGGACAGTGATGTTAAATGAGTTATCAACAAGTTCAATGTGAATTAATATCAGTAAAAATAGTTTTTAATTTAGAAATGATGTTATATAATTTAGTGAATATGAGTGATAGGGTTTTTGTTGATAATGATGTTTCATGATATTTATTAAAAAGTTAGTTGAGATTGTAATAAAGGGATCGACAAACAACTGTATGTCGAGGAAGGGGAGAATGTTCTGAAGAACAACAAAAGAATAATGAGGGCGCTATTGTATAGGGTGTAAAAGGCCGTTTTGGCGTGTCATAGAAAAATAAAAATAATACCGACAGCGTGGTTGGTAAGAAGTGTGAAAATAAAAGATAATAAAAATAAGAAAGTTCTTGCGTATATGTATATATTATTTATGGGCCTTTCTTCAGTACAGTATGCAAATCAGTAGTACAAGAAAGTTGCCATATCTCTCTCTCTCGGTCATTAGCGTTTTCGAGATACATAAGGCAATTCACTGTAACTTGCATATTTCATATAGCTTGTACTACTAATTTGCATACTTTCGAGGTGCTTGACTTATACTGGCTATATAAAACCTGTATCCGAGTCATTTGAGGCCAAAACAAAGTCTGTACATACATTTTAGTTGCATTATATGCAAATATTGAGAAATAACAATAATAATATCCTGGATTTATATAGCGCCTAATGTTGTGTAACCTCTAAGCGCTGTACATAAACTAATACGAAAAAAGGGAATTCCAACCATGCCAAAAAACGAAGGCGTGATTTTGGGAATTACAAAGCGGTCCTATGCTGACTATAGGAAACATGTATCCGAGTTATTTGAGTCCAGAACAAAGTCTCTACAGACATTTTAGTGGCATTATGTATGCAAACATTAATAAATGGGGTCGAGGGTCAATTGTTGTATTTCCGGTCATTTTTTCGTAAAATGTTTCATTAGAGTAAATATAAATATGTACATTCTGAACAAGTTATTGAAAAAATCAACTCTCTAGCCTTAGTGGTTTTCGATATATAGGAACCTTTAATTTCACCCTCTAATTTGCATATTTCATGTAACTTGTACTAATAATTTGCATACTTTGGAGGTGAGTGATACAGGTGTGATTTTGAGATCTACTAAACAGTCCTATGTTGGCTATTAGAAACCTGTATCGGAGTCATTTGAGGGCAAAACAAAGTCTCTACAGACATTTTAGTTTCATTTATATATGCAATATTGAGAAATGGGGTCGAGGGTCAAATGTCATACTTCCGGTCATTTTTTTGTAAAATGTTTTATTGGAGCAAATAGAAATATGTACATTTTGAATACGGCTGTGAAAAAATCAGCTTTCTAGCATTAGTGGTTTTCGAGATATAGGAAAACTGTAATTTTTTCCCCTTATTTGCATATTTTATTTAAATTGTACTACTAATTTGCATACTTTCGAGATGTGTGACAAAGGTGTGATTTTGGGAATTACAAAGTGATCCTATGCTGGATATTAGGAACCTATGTCTGGGTCATTTGAGGGCAAAATAAAGTCTCTACAGACATTTTAGTCACATTGTATAGGCAAACATTGAGAAATGGGGTCGAAGGTCAAATGTTGTACTTCCGGTCTTTTTTTCGTAAAATGTTTCATTAGAGTAAATATAAATATATACATTTTGAATAGATCAGTGAAAAAATCAACTCTCTCGGACTAGTAGTTTTTGAGATATGGTAACCTTGAAATTTCACCCTAATTTGCATATTTAAGCTAATTTGCATATCATCGGGATGTGTGACAGAGGTGTGATGCTCAAATTTTGATCTCCTCATCATATATGACCATTTAAAAAAGAAAAATCTCTGTTTGCAATTTGTTTCACTTTGGGCTGTTTTTTTTTTTGCTAGATTGACTAGCCTACACTGATTATTCACAAACAGAAAAAAAATATATTTTCAGTAAAAAGAAAACATTCTAATGTTTTAATAAAGAATGAAACGTAATCCATTATGGCATCACGTTGTCAAAAAGTGATACAATGTAACACTTAAATATCATAAGAAAAACATATTTAAAGACTCCCGTATGCTATGCTACCGTACTACAGTATCACTGCGCACCATTCAATCCTCACAATCTATATATAAATTTACGTAAGGGCAAAATTCGGTAAATCGCGCCTTACTTCTAGAATTTTCACTCGATGGTATGTAAAGTTGGTTCGTACTTTCGGTACTGATTTTAACCGCCTGATGTAACCCTGTTTACTAATTAAATTGAGTTAGATAATTAGTTATTGACGATTAAAACGAATTTAGGTTCAACGATTTGCCCCAAATAGGGGTGTTTTCCGATCGTGGTATACACTGTCTAATGGATGTCCATCTTGAAAAATACCCGCCAAAAAAATGCGAGGAGGCTTCGCATTTTTCTATCTCCTCCTACGATAATTGTTTTTAATAGCTGAAAACCGGTTGAACAGCTAGAGTACACCATCATAATGTTGAAGACAGGCCGATTTTCTTTAAAAAATACTATTTTGATAGATTTAATATACGATTATACAAATGTATTGATTTGCGATGAATGGAACATCCCAATCTCTCAGTCTGCCAGAGTTTGGTTTAACACAAGTACTGTAGGTAAATTTATGAGCCCTTGGTTTAACACATACGGTAGGTAAATATATGGGCCCTTTGAGAATAAACTTGCAATACTTTGACAATACTGTAAATACCTATTAACTATTTTTCATTTGAATCGAACATTTCTTACTGTGAATGTTCGTACTGTTAGATGTAATATAAAAATATATACAAATAAACTTTATTACTGAGACTGTGGATAGGCTCTACTGTTAGATATACAAATAAACTTTATACTGACAGTTCCTTCTCAACGTTTGTATTAATTAATAATTACCAAAAATATAAACGTCGTAGTGGTGTATCGTGACATGTACTTTAATATTTCAATCGATTATGACAGTGACAGTTTTAACAAAGTATTAAATCGCAAATGTTTTAGGCCTACTGTATTTAGAGGTATATTATTTATAGGCCTATAAAACATGAACAAAATATTTCGTTACTCAGTGGATAAAGAATATATTTAAAAATTGTTCCTCTTTGTACCTATCCGCTTTCCCATCCCTCAACCCTAATGTTACATAGCGAGGAGGCTTCGCATTTTCCTATCTCCTCCTACGATAATTGTTTTTAATAGCTGAAAACCGGTTGAACAGCTAGAGTACACCATCATAATGTTGAAGACAGGCCGATTTTCTTTAAAAAATACTATTTTGATAGATTGCTAGAGTACACCATCATAATGTTGAAGACAGGCCGATTTTCTTTAAAAAATACTATTTTGATAGATTTAATATACGATTATACAAATGTATTGATTTGCGATGAATGGAACATCCCAATCTCTCAGTCTGCCAGAGTTTGGTTTAACACAAGTACTGTACTGTAGGTAAATTTATGAGCCCTTGGTTTAACACATACGGTAGGTAAATATATGGGCCCTTTGAGAATAAACTTGCAATAGGTTCGGAAAATGTTAAAAACCAATTTCTATTATTTGAATCGGTAAACAGTTTCCATTTATTATACATTGATAATGAAAAATGAAATATTCCTATTTATGTCCCTCGAGGTTCATTACAATTTATATTTAGTAGTCCCACGGACTTCATCTTAGCCACTCCCCCGAGTGCTAAGGCCAAATTTATGATACCCTACTTTCTATGTAAGTTTATGTGCTTATAAATTAAGACTCATGTAAACAGCTTGATTACATCATTTTACAGACAAACGAAACTTTTTTAAACCTACTGTTTCAATAACTGAGTATAATACTGTATACGTTTTCATAAGTAAGCGCATATACATTTTCGTGCTTTCATTGACGAGATTGTAATAGTAACTTCAGTAACTATTACAGTACTTATTTATTATACGACACAAGACAATTGTATCTGACAGGTACGTACATTATTCTAAAAAATAAGTCTAGATAGATCCCTTAGGCGTCATAAATCACAGGCCAACAAATCAGTACTCATGACAGAAATTCGACCCAGTTTGGTTCACACAAATGTTTACAGGAATTTCAACACCACAACCGATGATTTGCCCTAAATATTTAGGTAGACTACAGTTTAATTTTTCACTGAATAGGAGCTTGCATTTCCGATTTCCATTTCGCAGAATGTCTAGGTCTATTTATTTAGTTTGGTTCTTATAATATATAAATACAATCAACTTTATTACTGCGGTTCCATCACCACCACCACGTGCCGCCCAATTCCCGTACATACATTTCCATTTCTCCCTAATTTTTTTAATCCACATAAATTAATTGTCCTTTATGAAATCCAGTATTGGTTTTGTTGTCTCTATTTCTGAATACCCCAATTAGGGGGACACTTCCGTTTTTGTTTAGTGTCCCAAAAAAGTCCCCGTCCGTGGATTCTACTGTATTCGAGAACCATCTGTGAGCACCCCTAGATGGTACGCGAGCGAAGCGAGCGTGCCATCTAGTCATACTAAATTTCAAACAGATTAATCCTAAATTCACCCATTAATTAATACTAAATCAAATGAGATTATTAGTAGACCAACTAATTATAAGTGAATAGTTGTTATACAATTTTTCCAACGGTGGTTGTTACATTATATTTTATTATATTATTATCATATTATTTTTTCAAATTTTGTCTAGGCCTACAGTGGTATTAGTTTTATTTTATTTATTATTTTTAATTATTTGTTTATTAATTTATTAATTTTGGGGGGGGGGGGGAGGAGGGATCCTGCCTTCATACATTTTTCTAAATTATCTCTTGCCATTATTGTTTTTGTTACTTTTTGTCTTTTGGACGTAAATACATGTTTTTTTAACTGAATTGAATACATCATGGACGAAAAAATAAATAAATCATTTCCTCCATGGCATAAGATACGATAAGATAATAAGATTTATAGAGCGCACATATATCCACAAAGTGCTCATAAACTTACTTTGCTATTTTGGCGATTTCATATCCACCATCAATATTTAATTCTCCAGCAGCTACAGCAGCTGACAGTAGCAGTGTGGTATTGCCAGTGTCTGCAGCCTCCTTGTCATACGCAGCACGGAGTTCCTATCAAAATAGTACAATCGATTGATTCATTTACTGTATTCATAATTCATATTTAATATACCGATCAATCATGAACCGGTAGATTGGCAGATCGATGACGATAAAGTTAGTAATCAATTATAAGTTTACCAATACATTGAGATTATGGTTGTTGGAAAATTAATAATATTTAGTTTATATTTATTTATTAATGTATTTATAATTATACATTATACTAACCCAACAAACGTTCTAATATGAATTTTAAAATCACTTTGAATTCTTTCCATAATAATTATTGATAATAATATTAATAATAATAATAATAATAATAATAATAATAATAAGTCATCTTACCTGAACCAAAAGTGTGAAACGTTGTTTATCCTCTGGAGGGCTCCCTCTAGCACCTGGATATTCCCAATCCAAATCCAATCCATCGAAGTCACGAGCTCTTAAGAATGTAATCGAGTGAGAGATAAACTTCGCTCGATTAGCCTCCGTTGCCACCATCTTCGTGAACTCAGCAGATCCCATGTTCCAGCCGCCGACAGCGAGTGCAACTTTCAGGTTCTTATTCGTATTTTTCCAGTTAATTACCTGTCAATCGAATAATAGGAAAAACCCGAAATAATAATAACAATGTTAATATAATAAAATAGAAGATTGATCAGATATCATATCATATATCAGATATAAGTCCTATCTGAAGAGGTTTTTTAGCCGGATGAAGGCGACTAAATTTCGATAAAGCCGTTAACATTACCGTATAGATTTACAGGTTTTAATTTATTATACCAGGTGTACACTAAAAGACGGAAAACGCAGTGGTGCCAACCCATTAATTCACTTTATTTATTACCTTACGGACGGTATAATTAGTAATTTTCTAATCTCTTATCTCTAATCTCTACCTAGATCCCAGTACCAGTAGTAGAAATTGAAATGCATGTACATCTGGATATTATGATCATTGTTTATCAAAAAACGAGGGAAATTGCATCTAAACTTTCATGATTATTAGAAGAGTATGTCTTATACAGGCTTACCTGTTGATACATACCATCTGACCAGTCCGTAGATTCATCATTCCATTCAAATGGTGCTAATTTTCCATTTACTATTTTAGCAAAGGAGTAAACTATATGGGTGCAAAGGTAGGGGTCAATATTGTCGGGTGTGTACTTGGCAAAACCCGATCGATACTGAGCCCAATTTGTGTAGTAACAGATACGTTTGTATCCCTCGATACATTCTGTACAAAAAAAAGGAAATTAATATTATTCTTATTAACAGAGAAGAGTTATAATTAGTAATGCAACATCTGCTCCTAATTGCGTTAGTGTCAACTCAGACAGCATCGTACGACGAGCAGGGGCGGACGCAGGGTTGTTGCTCCAGTTGCCCGGGCAACACCCTCAATTTTATACAAAATATTTTTCATCACTATTAAAGATCCCATTTCATATGTCATATCTATAATATCTAGGCCCTATATATAACGGCTGTCAGAGAATATTGTATTGACCACAGCGGCGAACGTTTTAACCAACATTCAATTATACCGTGCACACATGTATTTGGCCCGGCCGACCAGTGTTTTAAAGTCTTAACACGCGTGGATTTGTGTCTCTAGCAGAGCAGCATAGATCTTATGACTGGTGTAACGTCATTTCTTCCTGCTTTTTTTCCTCACCTGTAAGTGTTTAAGATCAACACCGAGCAATTGTTTAAAACTGTTTCTCTCACCCTCATTTCCCATCCCTTTAATTTCTGGTGTGGTGGATCGAGGATTTCAAGATACGAATTAAGGCCAACTCAGACAGCGTCGTATGACGAGGCCCGTAAACATATTTATGGTTCTTGCAAAGACCTAAAACTACGCCCGACGCTATCGCAAGGCGACTCGTTTCATTGGGATTCAACTCAGATAGCACCGACGTCGAGTCAAGACGTTTTCGTCGGGCCTCGTCGTACAACACTGTCTGAGTTGGCCTTTAGAGACCAAGGATAGAGTAGAATATTGAGTCCACGGCCTTATATTGTTAGAATAATTGAAAACATAAGAAATGTTTTGTCAAGTTTAAATTCAGAGTAGAACTAGAAGGCGAGAATGTTAAATTTTAATTTTCATAACTTATATGGTCAACACATTTTAGTCTAAATGTAACTATGACTGACTATGAAAAATAAGCCTGATCATCTTGCAACCTTATTTTATACATTTGTTTATAGGGAAGTAAAATTTCATTTTTTCCTGATTTGTTAAAATGTTAACATCATTTGATTCACTCGTCGACGCATGGAATTTCGATTTCTACCACTTCATATTTCTAAACTGGAAGTCAAGATGTGTCTTCCCTCTCATGTTTAATTTACTTTGATTGCTTTAAACTTAACTTACCCGCAAAGCTGAAGCAGAGAACTGCAACAAAAATGAACGCCCTCATCTCGGTAAATATACCTATAAAAAAGAAAACATCCACATGCATCGTTTACAGTAAATGAAATATAGGTTTAGAAATACAGTTTAACGAATGGTATAACGGCAGGAGATAAAAATAATGACACCAAAACATAGGACATCACGTTGACGCGCTGGTGTGTTTTCCTAGGCGGTGTAAAAGAGTTAAAAGACTATACCTACACACAATCATAAAGAAAGTTATACCAGGGAAGAGTTAAATTACAATGTAATTTAACTCTTCCCTGGTTATACTTACCTGGTGATCGATTCTCAAAGTTAATATTAATTGTTCGAATTTTGTTTTTAATGCCCTTTTTATATACTTTGATAAGTATGCGTTTACATAATCATATCGAGGCATCGCGCAACATATGTTGTTATTGGCTTTTTGTGGGAAAACCACCACACCACCCAAAATTGTGTCACGCAGAGATGTGTATTTTCTGTGGATTAATGTTAAGCTTCAATACTAATGGATCGTGGGATGCAAACCTGAACAAAGATTTTCTTTTTATAAACTTGTATTCAAGTATGTAATCTTCATATTGTTCCATTGTAAAAGTTGTGATTTTTTTTTTTAAGATTTTAATTTAAGATTAGGATCTTAAGTCAATAAATAAATAAATTTGTCTCTGTATGATCGCTGCAAACTATTATAAGTAAGAGAGTTTGTACGTTTGTTTGTGTGTTTGTTTGTTTGTTTGTGTGCTTGTTTGTTTGTTTCTTTGTTCGTTGTTACATAACCTTACATATGGGGTATCAAAATGACCGCAATTGTACCGGGAAAGTTCTAAACTACATGTGAACATCATCCGCCATTTAGGATCCAAATTAGAGGGGCCAAAATGTGGTCAAAATGACCCACTTTTCCCCACTATCGATGTTTGTTCGTTATAAAAATGTCTGTTTATGCACGTAGCCATATAACATATGACCGCAATTGTACCGGGAAGTTTTTTAACTACATTTAAAAAATTCCCCGAATCCGGGTTTTTTTTAAGGGGGAGTGGGGTGGGTGGGGAGCTGGCTGGGAGATGGAGATACTGGAATTGGGAGGTGATAGAAGTACAACATAGGCCTAATTAGAATTGTACTGGAAAATGTTACTACATTTGAACTGTTTAAGGTTTGGTAATTGTGGCGGGATGGGGAGAGGAGAAAGAATATAGGCTGGAGAAGGGGTAATTCAGTGGTATCCAAATTAGATATTTTAGCCTATCAGCTGTATCGTCCTCTTTAAGACGCTAACGTTGTTAAATTGTGTCCACAATTGGAAACTATATTTCACCATCCTCCGCCATCGTGGATTCAAGTTTGGTGGGATAGAGTGTAGAAGTTGGGATTGAGGGGAAAGTGGGGTTTTTGCTTAGGTTAGGGGTGGTAGGCTATCAAATTTACCAGATTTGTGTGGTAGGAAATTGTTAAAGTATTTTAATTATCCCTGGGAATGGGCTGAGAGTTTGGGGTGGGTATGTAGGCCTATCACCATGACCGAAACTGTACTGGTAATGTTTTAAACTGCCACTGAGGGATTATGGGTTGGGAGTTATGGCTAACATAATTTGAACTGGAAACGTCTTAAACACATCACCCAGTACCTGGGGTGTTGGAAAAGTTACCACATTTGAACTGTCCAGGGGAGGAGTTAGGTTTGTTGATTGTGGTTGGGATGGTGAGAGGAGAAAGAAGGCTGGGGGCCGCAGTATCAAAAGTAGGTATTTTAATTATAAGCCAATATGACACCTATTCATTTACACAGTTTACAACGTACTGAAAGCATAGACCTATCATAGCTGTGTATACCCCTCTCATTTTGAAGCTAAAGTTGAATTGAAATTTGTCCTGGGAAGAACTTGTTCTTACAAAGGAGTGTGAGGTGTTATTGAATAGGGGTGGAGGTTGGTGAGTATAGGGAGATACTGGCGTTGGGTGTTATGTAATGAGACGGCTTTAAACTAATTTAGAAACCCGCCCAACTTCTTCCAGTTGGGCTGATGTAATTAGTGGAGTTCCACAAGGCTCTGTGTTGGGCCCTACATTGTTTGCATTATATATAAATGTATGTGTCTAGTCATATAAAGCTATTTGCTGATGATACAAAGATCTACTCAGTAGTTAACAACAGAAATGATGGACAATTATTACAAGAATCTTTAAACAATGCACTGCAGTGGAGTAAAGAATGGATGTTAGCTTTTAATAAAAGCAAATGTAGGGTGATGCACTTCGGACATTCAAATGTTCATTTTAAATACCAAATAGATGAAGTTGAACTGGAAACAATTGAGAAAATAAAGGACCTATGAGTACTAATTACTAATTACTGTAAACCAAGCCAACACTGCGCCAAAGTATCTCAGCGGGCCATGAACTGTTTAAGAAGCATCAGAAGGACTTTCGTATATATGGATAAGGATTGTTTTAACGTCATCTACAAGCATTATGTACGCCCACATCTCGAATTTTGTGTTCAAGTATGGAATCCGTATCTTCAAAAGGACATAAATGTAATTGAAAGCCATCGACTAAGAATTCGAGGTGATCTGATTGAAGCATATAAAATTGTTAAAGATTTCGAGGGTGTAGCCAAGGATGACTTTTTCCAAATGAGAAGTAACATTAGCCGAATTACTCGAGGACATCACCTGAGATTTTTCAAGCCTATTTTTCATAAAGGATTGAACTGTAGAAGACATACCTTCTCGCAACGAGTAATAAACCATTGGAACAGTTTACCAGCTGACATTGTTAATTCTGAGACCACTAACACCGTCAAGAATCGCATCGACACAATGTAGTTGATATGGGGTTAAAAAGGCATTCGCCTAAACTTTCCCATTATAACTAAACTAAACTAAACCTGTGCGGGTATAATTGCTAGTGTTGTATATAACAATGTAACTATAAACACAACAGACAAAGAAAATTAATTCTAAGATATATACTGACATTTGATTAATTAATTTGAAACGATAAAGATTCTAACCCGGAACCTTCTGCTTCACATGCAGTTGTCCTAACCATTAGACCACTGGGGCTTTCATGGTATTGTTCAAACTCGATTGGATAACGACTCTTTAACACTCTCGGCGTGGTACGGCGGAACAGCACAAGTCCTCAGTTGTACGCACGCGCAACAGAGATCAAATTGATACGCCCTCATTGGATAACGACTCTTTAACACTCTCGGCGTGATTATTGTTGACCATTATGACACAATTACAATGCTCGGTTTTTCTTTTTCGAGAATCAGTTTAAATTACTCCAGTTTTGGGAGGAGGGGTTCGGTGGGAAAGGCTTGATATAGTTTTCAATATCGCCAGAAGCTTCTTCAGTTCTTTGATCACATCCATGGTTTGCTGTTCCAATAAAGAAACGTTTAACGTAAAGATTATACGCATAATAAAATAAAAAGTTTTTGCTTACTTTCGGTAATCAATTGTTTATTATAGTTATTATCTTTATAATTATTCATTAGATAGCCATTGCAGCTGTTTTCGAAATTATCAATACTCAAATACAGATAATAAATAATAAGTAACTGTATTTACTTCGTCCTAATAACAATTATTGTGTTTACACAAACAACTGTTGAATTCACAAGTTTCTACAGACGTTTATCATGGCTGTGTAACAACAATTTAGCATAAAACAATTCCCGTTATACATTGTTATATTGTTGTAGGACATGTATTTTGTATCCTTGATATTTATATGTCTGAGAGTGCAACTCACAGTCTACTGGGGTAAATGCGCACGGTGGTGTAGGCGAACTACCGTACCGTACCACGTTTCTTCTCCTCTTAGTTCATGTGATATCTAAAAAATGACCCTTGTTGAAAACAAATTGCAAGAAAGAAAGGTTTTTATATGAAATAGGTTCTTTGGACCCTTAGGACGTTATTCCTATCCGGAAAACTATACCCTCTGGACAACTACCCCTAGAGCAACTACCACCCGGACAATTACCACCCAGACAACTACCACCCGGACAACTACCCCCTAGGGCAACTACCACCCAGACAATTACCACCTAGACAACTAACACCCGGACAATTACCCTCCATGGCAATCACCCCTAGGATAACTACCAACTAGGACAACTGCCCCCTAGGACAACTACCCCCTAGGACAACTAGGAGGATAGAGGGAGCCCTCCAGAGGATAAACAACGTTTCACACTTTTGGTTCAGGTAAGATGATATTATTTAGGATTAAATTCTAAAGTGCTCTGAATGATTGAACTATCATTTTCAATAATCATTATGGAAAGAATTCAAAATGATTTTAAAATTCATTTGAACGTTTTTCGGGTTAGTATAATGCATAATTGTAAATACTAAATAGATATATAAACTAAATATGATTTTAATTTTCTTTACAACCATAATCGCAATGTTGGTAAATTTATAATTGATTACTAACTAAATCGTCATCAATCAGCCAATCTACTCAGTGATGTGGACGATATACCGCACCACACGTTTCTTCTCCCCTTAGTTCATGTGATAGCTAAAAAAATACCCTTTTTGAAAGAAAATTGCAAGAAAGAAAGGTTTTTATATGAAATAGGTTCTGAACCCCCAGAACACACAAACTTAAGAGGTTATTCGTATCCGGACAACTACCTCTTGGATAATTTCCACCAGACAACTACCACCCGGACAACTAGCACTACCCTTGAGATGAACCAGTACAACAATTTTTTTTTAATACACCGATATAAAGGTGTCGTTTGCAATAAAGATTATTCTATTATTGATTGATTGATTGATTGATTGATTGATTGATTGATCACTTTATTTTAGAATAAAAATTCCATATATAGCACTAACAATACAAAACGAAAAATCACATTAAACTATAATTCCATTGGTGAAGAGATTTGAAGATTGTAACAGATAGATCGTATTACACCTAACAAAATCATTTTCACTATTCACAACTCTCATTCTAAAACCATAGACGCACTGTGCGTCCGTAGCTCGTAAATATTAACAAAGAATATATATCACAAGAATGAGTATTCCGCGATTTTTGCATGAGAAATTTGTAACAGAGAGCGCCAGTGAGTGATGCCCGCCCTCATAAGGGCGGATGTATACATACTAAATAAGACTTGATTTAATAGATATTATACATGTCACATTAAATAGAATTGTGATAATAGTTTTTGCAATTGTAAACTATTTTATAATACATATTTATTAACAAACTAGTGTACATTCACTTTTACAGACAATTATTTACTAACATGCTAAGTTAGTTCACAAAAAAGGCCTAACACAGCAACACCAAAAATCAACGAATCGTTTATTCAGCACGGCCTATTCTTTACCATTGCCGTGTACTACTCTACGCCCGGTAAATTAAGTATTGTTTTTATGATATAAATTAGTATAAAATACATGTTATTAATAGGACAAAATGTTAAATGTCATTACATTTATTTGTTTTACCAGAAACAAGTTAAATATAGGATGATTATTAAACTATCCTTCGTGAAAACGCGTAAACACCAACACGCCCGGTCACGCTATCGTAGCGCCCGGTTGATAAAGCAAACTGTTTATACGAAGTTTTTACTAAATAAATTGCATAAAACGAACAATTAAATATCCAAATATTATTTAACATGATGTTGGCATGTAGTTGATAACATTTTTTATCATGAAAATACTACCGGTGGTCCAGCCTTTGATTAGTGAAACAGTCACAAAAAGTTGTATACATCCCAGATACATCCACACTTATGGCGGCGCCCTACCACATGGACAATTATTACTGTTACAGGGAAAATCGCGGAATACTCATTCTTGTGATATATATTCTTTGATATTAAGGTATTCTCCTCGTGGAAAAGACGTTACTAGCACTACAGATTCTTGTTTTCAAAGTTTTTCCTTTGGGTAATCAATTGTTTATTCTAGTTATTATCTTTATAATTATTCATTAGATAGCCATTGCATCTGTTGTCGAAATTATCAATACTCAAATACAGATAATACAAATAATAAGTAACTGTATTTACTTCGTCCTAATAACAATTATTGTGTTTACACAAACAACTGTTGAATTCACAAGTTGCTACAGACGCTTATCATGGCTGTGTACCAATTGGCATAAACACTTCTCGTCGTTATACATTGTTATATTTAATTGTATCCGTGATGTAAATGTAAATGTCTGAATTTATATGATAGGTTCTTTGGACCCTACAGAATACACCTATAAGCAACTACCACCCGGACGCATTATTTTTTTTACTATCCAATTAAGCCAGAAATCATGAATAATTCATTACCTTAAATTTTCTATTATAAAGAATTGCAAGATAGATGATCTACTTCCTAAATATACTAAAGCTAACCCTCTAAATAATCTCTCAACTATTACAAAAAAAACATGTTCTTGAAAGACCTCGATCCGAGGGCTCCAGAGTAATATGTTAAAGCCTTTACCACTAGAACAAAAACTTCGATTGGCAAACGCTGTTTACACAAATTATTTAATCTCTCCGCATGCTTATATAGCGCCATCTATAATGTTCCATATTATTTCATAATTATTCTAATGAATTATTCATGATTTCTGGCTTAATTGGATAGGAAATAAATAATGCCACCGGGACAATTACCCCCCTAGAGCAATTACCCCTAGGATAACTACCAACTATGAACTACTATCCCCTAGGACAACCAGGAGGATAGAGGGAGCCCTCCAGAGGATAAACAACGTTTCACACTTTTGGTTCAGGTAAGATGACATTATTTAGGATTAAATTCTAAAGCGCTCTGAATGATTGAACTATCATTTCAATAAATATTATGGAAAGAATTCAAAGTGATTTTAAAAGTCATGTTAGATCGTTTGTCGGGTTAGTATAATGCATATTATGAATACTAAGTAGATATATAGATAACAAATATAAACTAAATATTATTAATTTTCTTTACAACCATAATCGCAATGTTGGTAAATTTATTGATTACTAACTTAATCGTCATCAATCAGCCAATCTACTCAGTGGTGTGGGCGACCTACCGTACCGTACCACGTTTCTTCTTCCCTTAGTTCATGTGATAGCTAAAAAAAATTACCATTTTTGAAAACAAATTGCAAGAAGAAAGATTTTTATATGAAATAGGTTCTTTGGACCCTACAGAAATGAATACATCTATAAATGTCAGGACGTTATTCGTATCCAGACAACTCTGGACAACTACCCCCTAGGGCAACTACCACCCGGACAATTACCCTAGGGTAACTACCACCCGGGCAATTACCCCCAGGACAACTACCAACTAGGACAACTACACCCAGACAACTACCACCCGGACAACTACCCGCCTAGGGCAATTACCACCTGGACAATTACCCCCTAGGGCAACTACCACCCGGACAATTACCATAGGTTAACTACCACCCGGACAATTACCCCTAGGACAACTACCCACTAGGACAACTACCACCCAGAAAACTACCACCCGGAAAACTACCCCCCCCCCCCCCCCCACCCTAGGGCAACTACCACCCCGGACGCGATTTTTTTTTTCGTACATAAGTTGGGGACCCCATCATGAAACGTCACAAAATAAACATGAATAATTCATCAGTTAAATTTTCTTGTTCCGTGTGCACCCAAGCGTATAGCAACAAGAAGTGATTACACAAGTGCGGTACGATTCTAGGCCTATCTTCGCTGATTTCATAATAGAATAGCGGAGTTTTGTGTGGATTGTCGAAATAATCAGCCTTTAGTTTATGGTGTTTTTAATATAGTTTATTACTAAAGAATTACGTGTTAAAATTATAGTTTCTATTGATACTATTAGGCCTAATTAATTCTAGTAGTAGCTGTGTGGGTGTGTGTGACTTGTGTCTTGACTTTGGGCTATGTCCAATTACTACTTAGTTTAATGTTTTGCCTAGCTGTCGATTAGCCTCGAAACATTTTGCATAGTGGACGTGTGTGTGAAGAAGAAGAGTGCGCGAAGGCAATCACGTGAATTTACCTAGAATCCTAGGCCTATTATTGTAGAAAGAATCGTATCGCAGTTGTTGTTCCGTGTGCACCCAAGCGTTCTTGGACATAGCCCAAAGAAAGCTTAGACCCACAAGAATAAAGAATGTGTATAATTTGTGTACTGTATTTTTTTAATTCTGCTATCAATTATCAAACAATATGCAATGTACTCAAAGGAACTTTAAAAATGCGCGTATATGAACACATGAGATGGGAAGATTTGACCCACGAGAATAAAAAATGTATTTTTGTGTAATGTTTATTATTTAATTTTGCTGACTTATTACTCGGATTGTGTCATACCAAAGATAGTGTAACTATCTTTGGTCATACCTAACACACACACTAGTAGAGCAGTTAGTGCCATAAAAATAGCCAAGTTGTGCACTTTATTACCAAAGCATGAAACTTGCCACAAAGTTTCTTTGATGTATATAGATTAAAAATATCGGGGGGTGCCAAGTGTCCAACGTCCGGTATGGCGGCCATCTTGATTTCAAAATGGCCACCATAAAAACAAAAAGTCTTCATATCTTGGCAACTATAACCAGTAGAGACTTGATTCTGGTGTTAAATTGTTCACAAACCACATATTTCTATTTGCTCTAATGAAGAGTTTCGTCAAAAAATGACCGGAAATGACGTTTCTCCCAGTTTGACCTTTGATCTCTTATCTGTATATCTCAGTAACTACTGATCATTTTCAATCGATTTTGGTGTCATTTTGTTCAGAATAGAGACATTTATATTTGTAGTAATGAAACATTTTCACATAAAATGACTGGAAATACAATTTATAACCTTTGACATATATAATATGTGAACATACTGTATGTGGTTTACATTGGTATAAATGCACCTAATTTTTTTAACGAAATAAATGATACTGCAAAAATGAGCAGGAATTATTATTCTGAATTTTTGACTTTTGATGTGATAGGATAGGCGTAAAGTATGACAGATCACTGAGAAACAGCAATCACTGAGCTCATCTATGCCGACTTGTTTGCTAAACTGTGATGTGTCAATCGTTAGATAAAAGTTTTGGTCCTCTCTCCATCATCTTTTTTTTTGCAATGTATTATACCATATGGACAATTGTCTGAAATAAAAGTTGAATTGAATTGTTAGATGCCATTTGGAAATATTTTTGATGTAAAGTAGCATTCTTTCGTTGGCCTCTTTGGTGTTGCATATGAGACAAGTTCGGAAAGTTTTCATTTTCATGAGTTAAGAGAATACCGTCTTTCAAATTTACTACAAACTTATCCTGCATTTGTGCAGTAGACCTACTTTCATTAGTCAGAAACTCAATTAATTCTTGTTCATTTTCGTTGCATCTAAAAAAATGTACTCCATTTTTATGGTAATGAGCCTTTGCTGTAAACCATCTGTATCCTTTTACTCGATTTTCTCTACTCATTGATTTTTTAGCAAAATCCGAACCAAATCCATTCGTAAAAGACATCTCAATATAATTATTCAAGTAATTCTCAAATTAGTGACATGGACCTACAATATACTGTTCTGTACAAGACCTTTTTAGGCATCCACTTGTGGACTTTCACTTTGAAGGTCTTGGTCTCCTAATCATACAAGAAACAATGTCTGATTTAATCAATCAAAGTAGTGGGTCCAGACAAAGAAGGGGATGTAAGACCATCCACAGACAAAGAAGGGGGTATAAGACCATCACAGACAAAGAAGGGGGTATAAGACCATCCACAGACAAAGAAGGGGGTATAAGACTATCCACAGACAAAGAAGGGGTGTAAGACCATCCACAGACAAAGAAGGGGGTGTAAGACCATCCACAGACAAAGAAGGGGGTATAAGACCATCCATACACAAAGAAAGGGGTGTAAGGCCATCTACAGACAAAGAAGGGGGTGTAGGACCATCCACAGACAAAGAAGGGGGTGTAAGACCATCCACAGACAAAGAAGAAAGGGGTGTAGGACCGTCCACAGACAAAGAAAGGGGTGTAAGGCCATCCACAGAGAAAGAAGGGGTGTAAGACCATCCACAGACAAAGAAGGGGTGTAAGACCATCCACAGACAAAGAAGGGGTGTAAGACCATCCACACACAAAAAAAGGGATGTAATACCATCAACAGACAAAGAAAGGGGTGTAATACCATCAACAGACAAGGAAGGGGATATAAGACCGTCCACAGGCACAGAAGGGGTGTAAGACCGTCCACAGACAAAGAAAGCGGTGTAAGACCGTCCACAGACAAAGAAGGGGGTGTAGGACCGTCCACAGACAAAGAAGGGGGTGTAAGACCACCCACTGACAAAGAAAGGGTATAGGACCACTTACAGACAAAGAAGGGGGTATAAGACCATCCACACACAAAAAAGGGATTATAAGACCATCTACAGACAAAGAAGGGGGTATAAGACCATCCACAGACAAAGAAGGGGGTATAAGACCATCCACAGAGAAAGAAGGAGGTGTACAGTGTAAGACCATCCACAGACAAAGAAGGGGTGTAAGACCATCCACAAACAAAGAAAGGGGTGTAATACCATCAACAGACAAAGAAAGGGGTTTAATACCATCAACAGACAAAAAAAGGGGGTATAAGACCGTCCACAGACAAAGAAAGGGGTTCACGACCATCCACAGACAAAGAAGGGGGTATAAGACCATCCATAGACAACGAAGGGGGTGTAGGACTATCCACAGACAAAGAAGGGGGTGTAGGACCATCCACATACAAAGAAGGGAGTGTAGGACCATCCACAGACAAAGAAGGGGTGTAAGACCATCTACATACAAAGAAAGGGGTGTAAGATCATCCACAGACAAAGAAGCGGGTATAAGACCATCCACAGACAAAGAAGTGGGGTATAAGACCATCCACAGACAAAGAAGCGGGTATAAGACCATCCACAGACAAAGAAGCGGGTATAAGACTATTCACAGACAAGGAAGGGGGTATAAGACCATCCACAGACAAAGAATGGGGTATAAGACCATCTACAGACAAAGAAGGAGGGGTAGGACCATATTACCGAGGAAGCATAGGCCTACAAAAAGAAGATGCAATCAAAATAGGCCTACCAGCCACTTGGAAAACGATAAATTGTAGAATAACTGAGGCTTGATTGTTGAAATATAAAGAGTTCTTTGTAAGGTCATTAATAATATATTGATATAAACACAATCATCATACTATTCATTTGACATTCAAATACAGTCTATCTCGAAAAGAAGCTCATACTATCACCTTTTCGAGGTTTGACGGTATTCCATAACATGTATGTTATTTCCTCTGTCAAACTATTAAAACTTTTAGCGAATCAGAAGGTGCCAACATCGTTGAACTACTAATGGTACCACCAAGCACAATATTTACCAATTTTATGTACAATATACAATTTAAGTACATTAATCATTTAATATAATGACGCCTATCAGGTCAAAGTTCAAAATTAGGTGCATTTAAGACCACCAAAAACCACATACAGTATATTCACATAATTAAAAATCAATAATTAAATGTCAAAGGTCATAAATTGTATTTCCGGTTATTTTATGTGAAAATGTTTCATTACTACAAATATAAATGTATTTATTCTGAACAAAATGACACCAAAATCGATTGAAAATGACCAGTAGTTACAGAGATATACAAATACGAGGTCAAAGGTAAAACTGAAAGAAACGTCATTTCCGGTCATTTTTGGACGAAAATTTTCATTAGAGTAAATAGAAATATATAGTTTGTGAACAATTTGAGACCAGAATTAAGTCTCTAATGTGTATAGTTGCCAAGATATGAACATTTTTTGTTTTTATGGTGGCCATTTTGAAATCAAGATGGCCGCCATACCGGACGTTGGACACTTGGCACCCCCCGATATTTTGAATCTATATACATTATAGAAACTTTGTGCCAAGTTTCATGCTTTGGTAATAAAATGCACAGCTCATGTCATTAACTGCTCTACTACACACGTCACACACATCCACACAGCTACTACTAGAATAGACATGGGTTTAGAGACTAATAATTAGGCCTAATAGTATTAATAGAAACTATAATTTTAACACGTAATTCTTTAGTAATAAATTATATTAAAAACACCATAAACTAAAGGCCGATTATTTCGACAATCCACACAAAACGCCGCTATTCTTCAACAGCGGAGATAGGCCTAGAATCGTACCGCACTTGTGTAATCACTTCTTGTTGCTATACGCTTGGGTGCACACGGAACAAGAAAATTTAACCGATGAATTATTCATGTTTATTTTGTGACGTTTCATGAGGGGGTCCCCAACTTATGTACGAAAAAAAAAATCGCACCCCGGACAACTACCCGCCCCGACAACTACCCCTAGGATAACTACCCACTAGGACAACTACTCCATGGGACAACTAGGCCTTCCACCAGGACAATTACCACCTAGGATAACCACACCCCTAAGACAACTACCACCCGAACCCCTAGCACTACCCTATCCACAACGACAGGGGCTGTGAGATGGACAAGTACAACAAAAGTAAACAAAATTCACCGATATAAAGGTGTAGTTTCCAATAAAGATTATTATATTATTGATTGATTAATTAATTGATCACTTTATTTTAGAATAAACATTCCATATATAATACATCTACAAAAACAACAATAATACAAAACGAAAATCACACAAAAATATGATTTTCTTCCATTAGAGATTTGAAGATCGTTCGTATTAGTTCGTATTACACTAACAAGATCATTTTTGATATTCAAAACTCTTGTTCTAAAACCACATTAAATTACTTTGTTTAGGTCTTTCTGTATTATCTGTACTGTGTTCGTGTGTAACACACTGTGCTATAACAACTCATTGAGAAAATGTTGCTAGTCTTACCTAAGCACTGTAGTGCTAGTAACATCTTTTCCACGAGGAGAATACTCTTTTTTACGAACATGTACGACGGTACATGCAGTACAGATAATACAGAAAGACCTGAACAAATTAATTTAGCTGTCTCATTAGCCTACATC
The DNA here is from genome assembly GCF_964355755.1 of Antedon mediterranea. Classification (NCBI taxonomy): domain Eukaryota; kingdom Metazoa; phylum Echinodermata; class Crinoidea; order Comatulida; family Antedonidae; genus Antedon; species Antedon mediterranea. Next base: position 24,599,297 of record NC_092670.1, read on the forward strand.
TACTGAAACTAGTGTTATCTCGAATGCAAAGAGCTCAGCGATATTGGCGATGTCATCATAATCATCTTAATTGTTAGGTAAAATATGTCATAGGTAAGTGATTCATTTACGTAAAATAATATATTATTATTTAGTATGATATTAGATACCACAGAAAAAGTCAACGGTGTAACACAATACGAATAAAAAAGGCAATTAATTAAATTTATATTGTCACCCATAACAGATTTATTATTATTGTTTTAATATGCCATTTTAATGTCACATTTATATTCACTTATTTCACGAAAATTGGATCGCCAAAAAAAATCATTTACATGAAAACAGTAGTAGACCCTACCTAATCTAACAAAATAGTCAAATTGCCATACAATGGTTTTTGTTCGTTCGTTCGTTCGTTCGTTTTTATTTCACAATGCATCAAACTTAATATTTTTACATAATAAGTATTAAATAAAAAAATGCAAAGCCTGGAAAAGACCAAATAAGCTCAATATAGAGCTTTAAGCCTGGTTTCACCAGTACAAAATACACTAATAATTGTATCAATTACAATAGACAATAATTAAATATTAATTAAAGTAGTAGAAATAATATTATATATATATATATATATATATATATATATATATATATATATATATATATATATATATATATATATATATATATATATATATATATATATATATATATATATATATATATAAATCGTGGTGAATTTAACGCAGACCATGAAAGCGAAAGTGCTCGATACAAAATGTAGAGCCAAATATAAATAAATGAAAGACGCTAGTAAATTACCAACTGAACATTTTATTGCACTACAGGCTGTTTCATGAGTATGAACTCAATCTTCAGGTGCTTGGCTCTGAATGATAGTCACAAGTGAATACAAAAAGCTATAATGAAGTCTTAAGGCAAACTGTTTATGTGAACAATAGTATGCTAATTAGCAAGTACAACACATCTCTATTTCCTGGACAGTCTATTGTTAACCAAATTCTTATTATCTAAATTACTGATACTTTAGCTTCCAGATGTACTGGCTAAGCGTTGTGCTGTTTTTGTATTTAACATTACGGAATGAACTATTGTGTGCGTTATATCTGCATTTAAATGTGTTTTCGGTTAGTCCGACATATGTCGGACTAACCGAAAACACATTTAAATAAATAAAAGATGATAACATAAAGTATAACATTAAATGGCGAATAATAAAGAAGTGTAAACCATATTCCAATGTTAACAAACGGTGTAATCTATGCTTACAAGAGAAGTATTATATTATATGCAAGCCTGAAACCAGCTCACTTAACCATAGGAACGAATTAGTCAGTGCATGTAGACATAGGAGAAAGTTTCTACTAAAGAATCAGTAATTTGGATTTGAATGTATTTAAGTTATTAGTATTTAGTAAGGATTGACTTAAATTATTCCATACTAGAGGACCATGGTATTTGATAGAATTCCGGATTGTGTTATGGGTTAAATTTATTGTGGCGTAATTGTTGGCGTTTCTTGTATTGTAGTTGTGAAATTCATTATTTTTGATGAAGAAATGTTTGAAAATATTTGGAAGTTGATTGTTTGAATATCTGTGCATGAATGTGGCGATTTGTAATTTGTTAATATCGAAGATGTTTAGGGTATTAAGTTTAAAGAAAAGGGACTTTGTGTGGGCTATATAGTGAGAATTGGTACAAATGCGAATAGCCCGTTTTTGGAGTTTAAAGAGTTTGTCTAATTTAGAAATATGTGTGGAAGCCCATGGACAGAGAGTTTTATTTTTAGTATCTGTAATTCCCCAAGCAATGTTACAATAGGATAGATAAGGTAAAATTAATGTGTTATATAAAGAAAAGAGGATATTAGAGGGTAGAATATATTTAAGTTTTTTTAAGACACCGATGTTTTTTGAAATTTTATTAGCTATATTTGTTATATGGGTTTTCCAGTTTAAGTTATCATCTATAGTTACACCAAGGAACTGAGAATAAGTAACCCTTTTGATAGGAGTGTTTTCTATATGGATTGTGTTTTGATTGTCATTGTGTGTTCTATTTGGAGAAAAGTGTATATATTCAGTTTTGTTTATATTTAGTGAGAGTCTATTAAGTTTAAGCCAGTGAGATATATGTTTTATTTCCGTATTAAAAATTCTAGTTAAGGTGTTGTAGTCAGGATGGGAGGAAAAAATGTTCGTGTCGTCGACAAACAGGACGTATTCAAAAGAGTTGGAAGCGTTGATGATGTCGTTGACATAGATGAGAAAAAGTAGAGGACCAAGAATTGATCCTTGGGGCACACCGCATGTTATGGGAAGAACTTCTGAGGAGTAGGAGCCGAAAGAGGTGATTTGTTGTCTGTTTTGAAGATAGTTAGAAAGTAGAGATAGAGGAGTTCCACGGATTCCATAGTGACTAAGTTTAGTTAAAAGAATTGTGTGGTTAATAGTGTCAAATGCTTTAGACAAGTCCAAAAATAAGCCAATAGTATGGTGGTTTTTAGATAAGGCGTTAGAGATTTTACTTTGAATGTCCAGGATTGCAAGATCAGTAGAATGTTTTGGTCTGAAGCCATATTGGTTATCATGAAAAGATGTATGTGAAGAAAGAAAGTTGTAAAGTCTATTGTATATAAGGCGTTCGAGTATTTTAGAAAAGCAAGGCAAAATTGAGATTGGACGGTAGTTTTCAAAGGAATGGGAATCATTTTTTTTATGAATAGGAATTACTTTGGCGATTTTTAAAGATGATGGAAATACACCATTAGTTAGTGATAGATTAAAAATGTGGGTAAGGGGTCTGGTAATAAAAGGTCCAATTTTTTTAATAATCGTGGGTTCAATATCATCAAGGCCAGCACTTTTACTGTTTTTTAGATTAGAAATTATTTCAAGAATCTCTTTACCAGATGTAGGTTGGAAGAAAATTGAATTTTGAGTGGGATTCCTTAGATAATCAGTAAAGTTGCCATGAGTAGCCGAAATTTTAGAAGAAAGTTTAGGTCCAATATCAGTAAAATAGCGATTGAATTTATTGGCAATTTGAGATGGGTCAGTAATTTTTGTACCATTATCTGTAAAATAACTAGGTAGCGTCTTTGTGGTGTTTTTACAGAGAATGTTATTAATTATATTCCAGGTTTTTTTAATGTTATTTTTATAGTCGTTAAACTTATTTGTATAGTGTTGCTTACATGATGTTCTTATTAGTCGTGTGAGTTTATTTCTGTAAGTAATGTAATTGGTTTTATTAATCATATTTGGTGTTTTTATATATTTTTTATATAATTTATTTCTAGTGTTTATAGATTTGATTATACCTTTTGTTATCCATGGTTTACAAAGTTTACGTTTGTTAATTTTAGTTCTTGTCTTTGGGAGGTGAGTATCGTATAGTGAAGAAAATCTGTCGAGAAAAATATTGTAGGATTCATTTGCAGAGTTATTTTGGTAGACATCGTCCCAGTTCGTGTTCATTAAGTTAATCCCTAGAGATGCTATATTTTCTTGGTTTATCTTTCTTGAGTAATGTTTTTTGTTACATTTTAAATTTTTTATTTGATTTGAATGGGAATTGTTTAGGATTTGGAATACTGGAAAGTGATCAGTAATGTCGTTAAAAAGAATACCAGGAGTTATTTTTTGGTCAAGTACATTTGTAAAAATATTATCAATAAGTGTAGATGTTTTAGTGGTTATTCTAGTTGGTTTGTCAATTAGAGGATATAAAGATGCTGAGTACATGGTGTTTAAGAATTCATTCGTGTAGTTATGGGTTGAGTGTTTTATAAGGTCTAGGTTAAAGTCACCACAGACAAATAATTGTTTTTTTTCCTTTGTTATTGAATCAATGCAGTTAGAAATGTTGTTTATGAATGGTTGAAAAGAGCTATTAGGAGGCCTATAGATAATACCAACAATGCTATTTTTGGTAATAGATTCTATTTAAATAAATAACGAATCATAATTTTGGTTTGTTGGTAAATTTATATCACTTCTGATTTTGAAATTTAGTTCATCTGAAATGTAAAGGGCAACTCCCCTGCCTCTTTTACCTGCACGGTTAGATTGTATCATTGTGTATCCTTCGATATGAGTGAGTGGAGACGGTACATTGTTGATGTTATCCAACCAGGTTTCACTAAAACCAATAATTTGGAATTTATGATTTAGAGTAAGAAGATAGTTTGTGATGGAATTAAAGTTTTTTATGAGGCTTCGGGAGTTCATATGAAGTATACTGAGATTGGAATTTGTGTTGATTATTTTGTTGTTAAATGAATCACTCAAATAATATTCACATTTATCATTATGATTAGTTATTTCATTAATATAGTCGTAATCATTATTGTCGTTTAGATCAAAAGGATTAAATAGTAATGATTGCAGATTAGAATAATTTATGGTATGATCATTGTTTAACTGTTTTATTTCATGTTTGAATTCATCATCATCAATTATGTGGTTGAAAGGAAGGGTTTCTTCAAGACATTTGCAGCAGTAAAATTTGAGCGAATTTGAGTAGGGAAAACCGGCGCAGGTTGCATGAGAAGGCTTATTGCAAATATCACAGTTAACATATGTGGCTACCCTTATACATTTATCACAAGACACACAAGACATAGAACGAGTATACATTTAAACAATTAATAATAACAATAATAATAATAATAATGAGGTTTATAAATATTCGATTTATCAGATGAATTATAAGTAGGAATAATATTGCATAATCGCACAGAGCACTACAAAATTGCGTAATATGGAAGTTTTAAATTAAATTAAGGCATTGAGGTTGGTTGTTTACTTATTTTTATACCAATATATATGTTTGATAATAGAGTTATTGGTAATTAAAGTAATATTAGTTATACAATGTTTATTCTCAAAGTTATTGATTAAAAGTATTGCTAATAGTATGAAAACAAAGGCAATAATAATGATAGGTATATAAATCAATATACTTCATAATAGTGATTTTAGGGATATCAGTTGTTACAATTATTGAATAGTAGTCGTAATAATATAATAACGGTATTATAATAAAGAAAAATAATAATAATTAATAATACCGTACCGTACCAATTATCAATTAACTATTACGATCAAGTGAATGGTATAGCAATACAAATGAGATGATAATAATACTAGTAATAATAATACCGTAATAACACTAATAATAATAATAATAATAATAATAATAATAATAATAATAATAACAATAACACCAATAATAATAATAATAATAATAAAAGATGATGATGACGATAAACGACAACAGCAGGAGTAATGTAATATAAATAATTTTGGGATCAGACAGGAACAATCAAGGTTTACTGTAGCTGAATCCGCAAAGCGGAACATACAAGCAATATTAATTGATAGTTGATGTTTTAATTACATCTAGAGATTACGGAGGTCGGATGTAGACCTAATGACAATCTTCTTCTTGTTATGCATAAGGCAGTTGATCCGTCCATCGAGCGACCACGCGGCTTCCACAGCGGCATGTGCGCCCGCTTCGCGCAGGAGGGTCATGCGAGAAGGTGTTAAGTTCTCGGTTATGGAGTAAGAAGAATTTTTAAGCAATTTCTTGTTGCGAAATACTTCTGCTCGTGCGCGGTATGTGGAAAATTTTACGGATAATCGGACGAGGCCTCGGTTTAGAACTGCTGCGTGTTTTGTTGTTATGGAGTACTCTCTTCCGTCCAAGTCGATGAGTTCGGTCAATCTCGATTAGTTCCATATCTTCGCAGATGCGTGATGTTATAATATCTAGAGTTAAGGTATCTGTGTTTTCATTTGCCGTTTCGAGTACTCCGTGAATTAGTAGGCAGTTGCGCCTACTGTACTGTTCGAGGTCATCGATCTTGTCCACCATACCGCGATGTTCTTTTCTCAGACGGTCATTTTGCTCTTGTAGAGTAATAATGTCGCCCGCTATAGTCTCGTTTTGTCCATGGAGATGCTACTGTAAATATTTTGGCTAACCTGGTCAATAATAGCGTCACTTATTGATCTTATTACAGTTTCATTTCCGCATATGGATGATATTATTTTATCCATAAGATCGGGTGACGAAAGAATATGTTTGCTTATCGTTGCTGCAACAATACTTACAAGTTCCTTATCGTCTGATAGGAGGAGCTTAACATCTTGCAAAGTAGACGAGTCCTTTGACAACAATGGGCTTTGTTGTTGTACCGGCAAGGCTTCGGTTTCTGGTATGTTGGGTGAATCAGCAGGCTGGGTAGCAGGCTGTTCTCCATCGTTGATCGGGCCTTCGGTAGGCACAGATAAATTATCGGTTGATTTCCCGGTTGTCCGTTTTGATCTTAAATTTGGCTTCGTAGACATCATTTAAAAGCCTTTAGAAGTATTGGTGTTTGATTGATTATGCCGTATAGTGTATAATTATGGAGCAATTTAGAGTTTTTGTGAGCGATCTGAAATGCGTTGTTATCAGTGGCTCGACATGTTAGGTCATGTTTGTCTTGAAATTAAATCAATAATTGTGTTCGTTTTTTTTTTCCGTGGAAGAAAACTGCAAAATGGCCTATTCAAAGAATGGTTTTATATAAATCTTTATTTGTCATGGTTTTTGGGGGACAAAACATCTAATTTGCGTGAATGACTAATATGTACTCATTATATAGCTGAAATATTTGACTGATTAGTAGGCGCATCATAGATGCGGCCGGTCGGAGTGAATTGCGGCCGGTAAATGAACGGTTGCTAATTGGAAGTGATCTATAATATTGGAAGAAGACCAGTAGAATTACTTGTTTTTTTATCACATGATTAAAAACTATTTATGCTTCTTGTCTTTACTCATACAAAATAATATAACGGTCGCTTATGGGAAGTGTCTTAAAGTAAAGTGATCTATAATAATATATAAGAGGACCAGTACAATTAGGCCTACTTGTTTTTTTATCACATGATTATAAATTATTTATTCTTCTTGTCTTTATTCATACAAAATAATATAATGGTGGCTAATTGGAAGTGTTTAAACTAAAGTGATCTTTAACTGGAAGAGGACCAGTATAATTACTTATTTTTATCACATGATTATTATTATATTATTATTTTATTCTTCTTGTCTTTATTCATACCAAATAAAATAATGGTCGCTAATTGAATGTGTTTTAAAATAGACCTGAAATGGATTTTCGATTTTCAAGAAATTCACACATGTTATTTAAATGTATCAAATTAACACAAACCCATACAAATAAAAACAAAATGTATAGTATTTTGAGTAAAAACGAAATTTTAAGATACCATGGTAAATTAGCGAAAATTACTCACGCCATTGCAATATTCTATTTCAACGGCCGTCGGAAGCCCCTATATTCACGACGTCACATATACACACACACACGATGATCGAGAGCGTGCATGCCGCCCGATAGTCAGTGAATGATCGACGGCCTGGAAAGATACCCGAAGCGTTGACACTAATACTAATTTATTCAATATCTAATGTTGTTGAAATATAGGTCCCTAAAATGTACTTCGTTTGTTCTAAAACCCGAATTTAGAAGGCCTACCTCCCAAACCTTTACTAGGCCTAACTAGGCTAGGCCCCCAATCCAGCGCGCGGAGTCGATCCACTACCCACATCATGCGCGGCGAGGCTCCGTTTCATGTGCATCCAAGGACCAAAGCGATATCAACAACTTGCTGCGCTCATTGTCAAGCCAAAGTAAAATATGAATAAAATTCGTTTTCGAACTGCCTGATTCGTGACAAATAAATTATGGCGCTAATGCAGTTTCGTACCCACCCCTTAAAATTACTCAAAATGATTTCAATACTTCATCTAGCCTACTCACGAGTTGTCTACAGCATTCAGCAAGCATAAAATGGTAAAATATCGATAATTTCTTATTTATAACTATTTTTAATCAATTAATAATTGAGCACCCTTCAGAAATCCATCGCCAGCTTAGCTTCGCGAAAATCATCGCTAGGCCTACCGATGAAAGTACGGAGGCCTCATAGGGCATCGATCTATAGAGGACGCTGTTATGATCATATTATGGCGATAATAAAATATTTTTTACATGTTCCTCGTGAAACGGATTTTAAGTTTTTTTCATAAAGAAATATTTTGTGTTTAATTATGTTGTTAATGTTTATTTTGAATGTTGTGTGTTATTGTCTTGTCAAATTATATTTTTTTGTAAGGGTCCCTAATGATCAGCTTCGGCTGGATGGACCACCCTCATAAAATATTGTTGAAATAAATTAATGAATAGTTGCTTCATTATTTAATGTTTTATTTGATTTTATTTTAATAAACACAACATGAAAGAAGATAAAAAAGAAGAAATGAAAGACATGAAATGATGTATTCAGTGTCAGCAGAAGTAAAATAAATTCTAGTAATTGATGGAAAACATTTATTATAATTATTGTATTACTGTACATTACATTTCAATAAATTATATCTTTCTGTTTTTGTTGCATTTCCTATTTCCATGTATTTGAAGAGGTCTTTCATAGGTGAATAAAAAATGTTAATTAATAATAATATACTTCTATAAAATCTTAAAACAGGGAAACCATTAGCGTTTCTAGTATAGCTAGTGATAACAAATACTAAAACAATTAATTCGTCATAGCTTGATTATTGTGTTATAACATTAACAATGTAACTCAGGAATGAAGTACTGTAATTCTTTTTAATCATTTCATTTATTTATTTGACCTACAAACCATAATGTAAAA